>NC_085842.1:279309523-279628808 GCF_035594765.1 Anolis carolinensis
AAAGTTTCTTACTTCATAGGAAATTTTCATTTGCATCTCTTTCATCTAAAGGCCACCAATAAAATATTAATATAAGAAACCATTAAAATGAATGCTTGCGAATTGAACATAATCTATTTTTAAGACAAATAAAATTCCAGTTAATTACCTGCAATCATTAAGTATAAAATAATATTTTGGTAATACGTAGGAACATCAACCATAGGCTTAAATCTGACTTCCTGTTCCTTTGCTGCTGCTTGCATTTTATCTACTCCTACACTCAGAAAACTCAAGAGAAAAAACTGAAACATTTCAAAACTGTTAACTGCAATTTTTGAACTAACGTGGGTAGCTCAAGCTGAGTTTGGCTCCTAGGTTACACGTCAAAGAAATACTCAAAAATACCCAGCGTAGGTATGAAATCATCAAGCTTTATATTAGTCAGGTCTTCCTTCCTTTTTAGTTTTGCAAAATGCACCCACAGAAATCACTAGACCATTATCTTATGATGAAAAATAAGAAGGAGAGAAAAGAAATAAGGAGATTTTATACTTCCAAGGTTGGAAGAGAATGCTCTAAATAAAAACGGCGTTATACATAACACTCACTGTTCAGATCTCACAGTTCAAACACAAAGGCTCAAGAAATTACACACACTTTGCTATGAATACACAAAATAACTCAGTTAAATTAACAAAATTATCTACACATAATGCCAGTGTGTCTTATGCCAGGAGTCATCCTTCTCAGCATTAAAACAATAAGCATTAGTTCCTTTCCATGGCTAGTGGGCCAATTTTAATTTTAGCATTACAACAATAATATAAAAAGACAGTCAAGACAACCAACTATATTTACATATATTCTATTAATTATTTAACTTTTTGCATTAACATTATATATTTATAATGCTAATTATTCATATGAAAACATCCTCAATATTAAGTAGGAAAATTATATTATTATTATTAAGCATGGTATAACAAAAGTAGGGTTTAGCTGTTATTTACTGTAGATCGCTAGTGCCCCCTTCTGCTATGAAGTATAAGCAACTACACACAACCGTTTATTGCCTTTTCCACTGCATTTCCTTTTCGAACATTGGTTAGTTTTACAATGATCCCAGATTTGAACAATCAACATATCTTTTAAAATAGTCATTGAATACAATAATATTTTTTCATTATCCCAGATTTCTGATTCTACCTTGAAAAACGTTAATGTGACATGAGAATATTTTGCATTCAAATAAACACAGAGATAGATGGACAGACAGACAGATAACTTTTAGGAAGTTGCACATACTTAACTTTCACACAGAAAGTGTTGAGGACAGCAGGATTTATGATGTGCTATTTTGCCAGCTGTATAAAATCCACATTGAATTGGACTGACAGTGTGGACTCAGATAATCCAGTTCAAAGCAGATATTGTGGATTATCTGCCTTGATATTCTGGGTTATATGGCTGTGTGGAACAGCTCTGAGGCATTCATTTGCAGAAGAGATGTTTATGCCCAATTTGATACCAAAGGCAAAGTGTGACAGGAGAGATTTAAAAGATATTGCATCATAAGTGATTGCCATAATTCTGTACTGTATTCATGTGCCATCCCATGAACAGGTAACACTTGCTATCATGTTGTACAGTCATTTGGATAACTAATTACTTTCTACTGGTGACTAGGCAGATGTTTTTGTTACATTTGTAACAGGAGGTTTATATTCTTGTGACAAGTTGTCTTTGAATGACTACTGTGAAAATGAAAATGAAAGGGGGGGAGGGGGCAGACATTTAGAATATGTTGGGGAATGTGTTTTAAGTGAAATGATTATATTAATGTTATACCTCTTCTTGCTTGATTGTGGAAAATAGAAAGTCAACTACTGAAACATTATCAATATAACATTGTAAGCAAAGAAACAGAAACTGAATCAAATGCATACCAAGAAGAAGTTATTTTGTAAGCACTCGCAGTTATTACAAGAAGTTACTCCTCCAAGTCCTTGCATTAAGCACAGTAACTGGATTACTATTACCACAAAATGTTAATTTAAACGTAATCATTTGATGAATCCAATAACTATGAAAGAAGATATAATTTTGGAAGGAACCCCCCACCCCCCCCCCCCACCCTCCCCAAAAAACCTTCAGTCCAAACATCAGCAATATTCAAAATGACCTATCTGAATGCATTTTCCTTTCCTGTATAAAATTTCTTTCTGTCTTACACTGGCCATTCCAATTGCTGACAAATGATTTAATTTTGAGGCAAAAATGAACCAGATACATCAGATTGCTCCTACTATTGCCGAGCCATATAGATTATTTAATGCATTTCCAGAAATGAAAGCGGAAATCCAAGGAACAGAATGAGCTTTAAGCAAATGATTGCTTCTGTTATCCCATAAGGCATCCCATGATGAATAGGCACCAGATCTTGGAAGCTAAGCATGGTCAGTCCTGGTTAGCAATTTGATGGGGGCACATCAAGAAATGCCAGTTGTTTTAGACTATATTTTACAGGAAGGAACTGAAAAAAGCACATCTGAGTATATACGTTTGGTTTTTTTGTCTAAGGAAACCCTATGAAATTTATCTATCTATCTACCAAAAATCAGTAGATGATGAAGGCACACACACAAACACAAGACATCATATAGTGGTTCATAATTAAACTTTGCTTTATAAAACAACTATTTATTGCTTTATAAAACAACTATCTGAATAATCATTTAGCACCACTGCTGTTTCCATAGAATAGTGAAGATTAATTGCAGTGTGACATAGTTTAATTTTTGGATTCTGAATAAGTAACCTGTCCCATGTATGGATTTTTATAACCAATCTAAGGGCCCTTCCAGACAGGCCCTATATCCCAGGATCTGATCCCAGGTTTCTGCTTTAAACTGGAATATATGAGTCCCCACTGCCAAACAACCTGGAATAAACAGATAATCTGGGATCAGATCCTACAATATAGGGGCAGTGTGGGAGGAACCTTAGAGTGGTCAGAATGGTGGGACATACTAGATAAACATCACCTTGTTCCTCAGCTATAGGTATCATCTTCTTTGATTAGCTGCAGTTTGACTTCCAAATTATCATGCTTTGAGACTACTGGAGGGAATTTTAATTTCATATTTTATAATTGCATGCACAGAAGAACATAATGACAACAGAAGTAGTTACAGTTTGGATCATTTCGTCAGCCATTGGTTCACTATTTCATCAATGGGCAATATACAAAAAAGCCAATTTTCAACATAGGATCAGAAAGTATTCAACAATAGTTTCCCCTCTCATAATCTCATATTTCAAGCATTTTTTTCTTAGTTTTGCTGGTAAGGTAAACTGTGCACAAATACTTTAAAACCTCCCATGTCAGTTAATTTTGACCTCTTAAAAGTTGCCTATTAAACCAAGTATATTATGGAATCACATTCAAAAATACTTTAGAAGTTTTTCTTTAAAAATCATTTTAGGAGGATTTTGTTTCAACATACAGTTAACTTCAGGCTCCTGAGTATTTCAAACAATCCTTAAATCATTAAATAGTGATACAAGTTTTCTTTCATAATGTTTTACTTATACATAAACAAAGCTGAGATGAAGCCAAACAGCATTTTAAAAAATGGAGCAGTGTCTCGACTGTGGAACTCCCCACCAACAGGCAGGCAGCCAAAACAGTCCTCTTTTACATGGCTTTCGATATTTGCAATTGCTATTTTAACTGTTTCAAAACTGATTCTAGAATTGTGTTTATAATGCTTTTAGAGTTTCTAAAGCACATTTAAATGTGTTATTTAGATGTATTATCTTTGTTCATCATCTAAGGATCTCTTGTGGGCCAGGAGGCATTGCAGAAATACTTAAATCAATAAACAAACAAACAAACAAATAACTTCTTAGCAATAGTAACATCTATTTTTATAGACTGATCTATAATTACAGTGACTAAAAACACAGAAGGCAACGTTAGAAAAATGATTGCTCAGATATTTTACAGTTCTAGCCTTGTCCCTTTTGTGTGTATGTTGGTATGCAGATCCCTATCTCAGTACAACAAACTTGTGGTACTATTTGTTGTAATAGTTACATTCTATGAATGACTACTCCATTACCTAGTTTCATTATCCTTTTGCATTCTAGTTATCTGATAAGGTGATTTAAAATATTTGTGGAAGAGTCTTCACTTATGCTCTGTTAGGTTGTACATATGAAGGTCAAGCCTTTCCTTTCTTTAGCTGAAGGCGTAGGTTAAAGTCCACTGTAGACTCTTCCTACTGCCTACATTTCCTCATTGGAAAGCCTGAAGGAGAGGCTGCTGACAGCTTTTGCTTCAGACAGACAATGAGCATTTTTCTACAACTCCTATCCCATCCACCAGAAAATGAGGGGATTTGGAAATCAACCCCCATAATCCCAGGCCGAAGCAAACATGTCATTACTATGAAGATGCAAAATAACAGCATCTCATGTTTCAAGTGCACACGTTTTTAATGTCTAAGATGTAGCACACATGAAACCACAACCATCATTATTTTATTTATTTATTTATTTATTTATTTGCCATATTTGTACCCCGCCCTTCTCACCCCAGAGGGACTCAAGGCAGCCTTACAACAGGCAGCAATCGGTACGATGCACACATACATTAAAAAAATCAGTTATTTATTTATTTACAACATTTATATTCCGCCCTTCTCACCCCAAAGGGGACTCAGGGCAGATCACATTACACATATAGGCAAACATTCAATGCCTTTTAACATAGAATAAAGACAAACAAACATAGGCTTCGAGCGGGCCTCGAACTCATGACCTCCTGGTCAGAATGATTCATTGCAGTTAATTACAGCTGGCTTGCTCTCCCTCCTGCGCCACAGCCCAGCCACAGACTGTTACATTATCTAATGTTGCATTATCTGATGACTTCCAGTGTCACTTTGTCCTCTTGAATGATGGGGGCATCAGGCTAACTGAATCAACTCACATACGTGATATCAATGCTCACTGAGCCCATTCAAGAGTCCTGTTTATTTTTGGGATCAGCACTTCCATCCCTAGGAAGTGTTGCTGTTGTATGCTTTCTTATGGCCAACTTTGGGCAACCTTAAAAAGGCAAACCTATCATGTGTTTTTCTTGATAGGATTCATTGCCTTTGCTTTTGTTTGTGGTTGAGAGAGTACCAAAGTGCACCTAGTGGGTTTCCATGGCTGAACATGGATTCAAACCCTGGACTCCAAAGTCATAGTCCAATGTTTTGAACCACAACACCATACAGCCTCAGGAATAGTTCTCTATATTTGAAAGGACTAATAATTGTGGTGATAGTGGGGCAACCAGCACAACAGTACTAGTAGAAAGGACAAGTGATACTGAAACTGCTCAATGTCATTGGCTATTATGTAATTAGCAAGATACAAGCTATTGATAGAGTGATGTTTAATGAATTGTAAAAACTTGAAATACTTGGATCACAATTATTTTATACAAATGGGATTTGTAAAAACAAAAAATATTGTCACACAGAGTGCTCCTTTTAAGGTTACAAGGTTTAATTCTGTTATCTCACCCTTTCGGTTTTCAACAGTTTTCTCCAAACAAATATTTTCTGACTAATTCATACTTACTACACATTAAACAGATAAGTGGAAGGAAACAACTCTGTAGTATATACCACAAAAGCACTAACACTCAATACCTATATACACTGTTAGAAGGAGTGACTTGTTTATAACCTTTGCTGCAATCTACTGGGAATATGTCTACTCTGAGCTGAATTTGAAAAGAATAGAGCTACACAAAAACTTGTTCATACTCTTGTATATGAACCATTTATCTCATCTACTAGAAATTCCACAAATTGTGTCCAGTATTTAAATATTGTACTGATATTTATGTTTAAGTGAAACCTCAGCACTCAGCAATGGTCATTGCCATGGATTCTAACAAGAAACATCCAAGCTGAAATTTGCATGGAAGTTCAATTTTCAGCAATACTAAATCATTTGGAAAATTACATCTCTAGTACAAGACTAGAATCACTAGGGTGCTTTCCTTTCAGAATAGATTCCAAAGGCTGTCAGCGTACAAGAAAAAGAATAAACCAGTGTGTGTGAATGAACATCAATAATATCAAGGGATCTAGGTGGTGAAGATAAGGATATTCATGTGCAGCCAAAATGAAAGAAAAGGGCATATTGTCAAGTTTTTCCATACAAAAAGCAAAGAACAGCATAAAAATAAATCAGTTGTCATGATTTCTGAAAGTTTTTTGCAAATATTTTTTAAAATCATTTTGAAGTGGAAAAAGATAAGCTGTACAAGAGCTAGGTACAAATTTTAGTCCTTTTTCAATAACAATTTTTTCATTTACTGAATGCAAAAAAATTGAGATTTTTTTTTAAAAAAATTCTCAAATGTAGCAGAAATGGAAAATAGTAGGTTTCACCATTCCTAATGTGAATTGTCTGTATACAAGTGACAATCCAATAATGGTGCTTCATTGACAGCATTGACGGTAGGAGGAGAGGGGAGAAGGAGAATGTCCTGTTCTTTTATAGAAATATACTACTATGACAATGAATTCTGAAGGGCTGGTTATTGTATATATCATATACAGTAGAGGGCACTGAACTAGCATGATAGATAAGAAAGACAACAACCAAATGGGAAGAGAAGTTCTGATGCTCTTCCAAGTGGGAAACATATGGTTTTGGAGGAGTAGGGGAAAGCTACTGTGAGCAATGTGCAAGTGTGTAGTTGCTCACTGGCTACCAAATTTATATGTCCCACTTTTCTTTTGATATGGGAACCAAAGCAGCTTGCCATGGCTACTGCATCAATATCCATACTCAGAATGACCATTCCTAGCTAGTGAGTGTGTAGGCAGCTACACAGTACTAACTCCATGTGTCCCTATTTTCATTCCTACATTGTTTATTACCTATTGTTAGCAAGGGTGGTCCATCTTATTCTTCATGTTTCTTCAACAACAGCAATCTTCTTCCACTGCATAAGCTCAACACTTGAACATGGCAATGCATATAGAAATTAAACCTAAGCACATAATCATTTTTGTATTTGTAATTTGTAATTCTTAATGTTAAGATGACTAATTTGTCTACTACAACTATTGTTCATATAGATAGATAGATAGATAGATAGATAGATAGATAGATAGATAGATAGAGAGAATGCAGGCAGGCATGCGTGTATTTTATTTTACAAGGTACAGCCAGCCTTTTATCAATAAAATTAAACAGAGCTAATAAAATTAGAACAGTTAAATATAATAATAAAATACTAAGAAGAGCAGAATTAAACAGACATTTAAAAGAATGTGTTGAATCACTGAAGGTTCAACGTCTACCTGAAAATATTTTTAACAACATGGAAGGAGGCAATTGAAAGGGCAGAAAGGTTGAGATGGAATCTTTGGGAATTTTTAAACAGAGGTTGGATGGCCATCTATTGGAAGTGCTTTGATTCCTGCATGGCAAGATTTTGACTGGATGACCCTGGAGGTCACTGAAAAGGTCATTCTCCCTGCTCCCCACCAGATGCATTTCAACATCTTCCATCAGAATTATTAACCTGGTTAACTTATTAGTCTTAGTTTTTGGGCATTCTTCATAGGCTGTCCAGCATAGAGGTCAATGCGGTATGCTATATGTAATATAAATAAGGGATCACCTCCCACTCAGAAAACACACACAAATGTAAGGATAAACTCAAGACTGCCATATCAACTATTCAAACATGAGGAAGAAGGAAGTAAAGAACTGAATTACATACTGCTTCTTCGGCTCATTCTCCCCTGAGGGAAGATAAATGGTGCATTCCCAGCCACTGCCATAAGCAATAGAGGGGTAAAGGACCCAATTTTAGTAATATTAAATGCAATCTATTTTTATTAACACATTAATGAGCCTGGAAAATTCATCTGCATTGAGGATAGTGTGGTATGTGAAGTTACCAGATGTCCCATACTGTAATTGATATCTCCTATTTGAGGGTTGGAATGTCCCAAATAAAACTGGCAATTGTCCCTTATTATAAAAGATTTCATCTCATTTGAGAGATAGACAGCTTTCTTCTTTACATTGACTGAACACGATGCCCCCAAAAATTACATTATTTTGAAGTGTGGACCCTTCATAAAGAAAGAAATGTGTGCATTATATAATTCATCAATGTGGTCAAAATGTTACGTTTACAGAAAAATACATGGTTAACTGAAACCATATTTTTAATTAGGTATATTCAGGAAATACAAACTTGTAAATAGCCACTTGCTGATCATCAACATAAATTTTGACTGTTCCTTATTGCTGTTTGAAATCATGGCGGCATGGTAGTATAGTGAGTAAAAAAAAAAAAAGAATATGGAATCAGGAAGTTCATTTTTCAAACATCACCTCTAAAATGGTTTCTTCAGGTAGACATTTTCTCTCAGTACCACTTTCATGCCCACCTCAGTAAAATGGGTGTAATACCTCTGACAGACCTTGCAGGGCTTGCTGAAGCAATATACATAAAGCATATTTTGATCATTTGAAAGTCAGTTTAAATGTTATCATATTTAAGAAAACCAGACATACTTCCCTTAGGTACATCATGATACTGCAGGATATGTAATTTGCAAATCAAAGCAGATACTTGTCGATAAAAGAGGGAGTTCTTGCCTTTAAAGAAGGTTACTGATTCCCTGGCCCTTTAGAATAATGTAAAATTGCATCACCATCAGAAACTATCAGCTTTATCAGAGTACTAACCCATTCAGCTTCATGTACTTCGACTAGCAGTGATGATCCTGGGCCAGGGTTAAGCTTTTGTCATCTCTGTTGGCTTTTAAATGAGACATTCTAACAGCATAAAACAAAGATTTTTTTGCATAAACCCAAGTCCCAATAGTGAACCATGGGTTGTTATATCTGTGTATTAAAATAATCCACATTTTAAAACAAAAAAACTTAATCAGTGACTTTTGATCTATTTAAAATTGTACCAAATAGCACATTTAAAACCCATGTGAGAAGAAAATGTGTATTGAGATCTTTGGATATAGCGTGGGATATATACATATTCTAAAAAGTAAATAAATAAATACTAAAGATCATGAAGTATTACAAAATATTAATTTAATATTAATTTACATGTGAATTCTCATTACCTTTATTTAAAAAAATCATTTGTGGTTGATTAAGAAATAGGATGGGATGTACTTAGGAATAAGCAAACACACATTGAGAAGGAGACAAAACACAGTAAACCATCCATCATTAGCCATGGACTTCTTAGTCTTAGATAGCTTCCACCCTAAACTTTGATAAAAAATAATAAAATGATAGTCAATGTGTACTGGTCCCTTCCATGATCATGCTATATGCCTTTCCTGTGATATCCCATTTTTGTCCGACCTGTGTTACAAATATCTATGTGCAGCTCTTAACACTCAAATTGCCTCAGTCATTTAACAAAATGGTATTTCAGAGTGCTTTTTAATTGGTGTGCTTTCCCCTTAAACCTTTTTTTGCTGAACTTCAGAGCAAGCAAAGTATTTTTATTTAAACCAGTTTTTCACATCTTTGCTTTTTAAAAAGATATTTCCACCATCTCTTTATTGTGTCTTTGAGATCTCCCATGATGTCAATTATATAAATAAAAAACCTTGAATATAAACTCAATATCTGAGCTCAGACAACAAACATAATAATCAGTTATATACTCTGCAAGTTTAAGTTCCTCTTTGTGGTAGAAAAGGATCAAATTTGAAATTACTCACTAAAATGACAATCACAATTTTGTTTATTTTTATTCTATTGTTTATCATAGCTAGAAGGCATTGCAAAACTACGCAAAACAAGAAAGAAGCCAGAAGGTAAAGTAAGAAATGCACAAAGAAATAAAACATGCAAAATGATTAATTACTGCATATCCTATTATCAAAGAGGAAGAAAAATATTGCAAAAGAGTAACAAAAAAGTACCTACCTGTGGATTAGTTTGCCATATTCTGCCTTGACAGGATGTCAAGATCTATCAAATCCATTACATTTATTAATGACAGTAGAAACAGAAAAACATAGAAAAGTAGGGCTCATCAGTTCAGCTCACCTAAAAATTAATTATGGCCATCATAAGAATAATTTTTCTGTGTTTTATTTCAGTTGTATTCAAGACAGCTACAAAAGCAGATAACCTGCAAGACATAAATCTGCAATGATGAAGTCATTACTAGATTTTCAGGGTAGTTTCCCCTCTTTAAAGAGCAGGTTATATCTTTACATTCTTAGCTTCTTTCACTTTGCAGCTGACATTTCTTTATTACTGGTAACCTTGGAGGAGGATAAAGAAGGTTGGGAAGTGTGTGGTGGTGAAAGGGGGCCTTGAATGCTCTTTGGAAAACAATAATTAGCTCCTCAGGATGAATTCTTAACTAGAGCACATTACATTCTCACACCCACAAATCCTTGGGTGAATAAAAAGTTAAAAAAAATACAACAACATTAAAATACAAGTTGGCTCTTATAATTCTATTTTCCCCCTTTTTACATTTCCTGGCTGGTTTGTGTGAAAAACTACTGCTAGCAAACAGAATGTGCTAGTAGATCCTTTATTATTACTTTCATGTGCATACAGATAGTCTGTCTTGTATCTAATCACAAAAGAATGACACCCTTTCTTATATGACCCTAAGATCTAAACCAGATGCACTGCCTTTGATGCACTTGCTCATAAAGTATTGGTTCTGTGTCTGCAGAGTCAAGTCGCTGTGTACAGACTTCTTCTCACATGCCAAACAGATATCAAGAGATAAGAACTTTCCCACAAATTTTCATTCCAGCACCTTGTAGTTCTAGATCTATCTATGATACTACTTTAGCAAAGGGATACAGAAATTGGAGAAAAGCTGAAGCAATGGTGCTCAACAGATGGCCAATATGCCTCCCTTTTACTCAGAGGCAAGACACTGAATGCCCAATATTTTCTATGAACTAGAAAAGCTATGCTAGTGAATGTTTGGATAGCATATGCGGTACAGAAGAGGAAAGCTAACCAGTTATGAATCTGATCATGGTCAAGATGAGACACCATCATTTACTCCATATAAACCCCTTAGATCTTTGTCTCATAGAACAACTTATAACTATGATAATTATTAAAAGACTTTGAAAGACTTGATTGACTCAAGGAACTGGGAAAAAGATGATTTGATGTCTGTTAGAAGTTGGGTCAGTTGGCACACAATGCTTTGTAAGGATTAGTCTAAAACTCAGACTTCTAATTCTGCCTTTTAAAGTACAAGATATAACTGAATTGGAAGAAATAACAGGGGCCATTCAGCCTAATGTCCTGCCATTAGCTGAATTATGAATGATGTCCATCCAGCTCTATATAATGACCTCTGAAGATGGAGAGTCCACCACCCAACAAGGCAATCTATTCTACTACTACTGATAATAATAATAATAATAATAATTATTATTATTATTATTATTATTATTATTATTATTATTATTATTCCTAGTGTTTGGATGGAATCTGTTCTCTTGTCACTTGAATCCATTGGATCACGTCCAGTCTCTGATGAAGCGCTCTTAGTTTTACAGAAACTGGGTTGACTTTTTTCTTGTTCAATGAAAGCAATGATATGACCAGGCCAGAGTGCTACTGAAATCCAAATATCCGGGAGAGCGGGAGGATAGATACATACAGAATGATTCAGCACTCATTTTCCTGCATTATCTAATAACTTGCACTTAAAACTTGAGAAAAGTTTGAGAGCATTTCTGATACAGTATACACAATCATCCTCCACCCCTCCATCAGAGCCAAAAAAAAAAGAAGAGATGACCCTATGTTAGAACACTGCAAAAAAGTTTCACTTGTTCTCCTGTTTGAGTTACCTCAAACAAGTGAGAACTGTGCAATAAGAATGTGTATAGAACATAAATGGGGGTGCAGTTTAAAACTGTGAAACCTTGTTCTCCCAAATGCATTGCTAATATAACAAGGAACATACCACCACTCTGACTACCTTTATTTGCAAATGTAGTGTTTCCTGTCAACAAGTACTATGAAGAAATATGGCACAAAACTACTCAGTTCCACATATAAGAGACTTCTTCATTTTGGATCTTGAATAACGAATTTATGGAACTTGTCTTCCAAAATCCATTGTCAATTTGTATGCTTCCTTAAATTGTAGACAAATCCATTTTGAGGTTTAAATTATGGTAATAATGTATAAAATTTATGATACATATTTTGGCAATGTGTTTTAATTGTTCTGTACCCTGTTTCAATTATCATTTAACTTCCAGGTTAAAAGTTCATAATAACTAGAGGCTGACTCTTCTTACCAAAATTAGTAGAATCCAGTGTGGAAAACATCTTCTTCAAGACAAAGAGTATCAGGTATTTCTGCGAATTGGATGGAAATTGGCTCTTTTTCATTTAACAGTAGCTTACAAAGAGGCTGAATGCTTTTTTGTAGTCTGGAAAAAAATAGGTTAATAAGATCAACCTTCAATCCCTCCAAAACAGAGAAATTTGTGCCAATGCATAATTCGATGGAATTAAAAGAGCTTTGAAAATAGTTTCAAAATAATTCACCTAAAGGTGAAATCCACTTTTTGAAACTGGAATCTAAATATAAGACCTGTGAAGAATTAGTCAGGAACATCAATTTTCCATTTCCTTAAAAAGGAATGCTGTGCAATTGGAAGTAGAATATTTCAATTACAGCATTTATGTCTTGCAGTTGAGGAACATTAAGTGAAACAGAAAGGTCACCTGGCTAAATCACTGAAATTCCTGGTATGTATGAAATTCCCCCTACCTCCCCCCCCCCCCAACAGAAGCTTAATTATTGAGAAACACCTCCTTGTAATTATGATATACTAATTGGAGGAAAAATGTTTCTGTAATTGCATTATTATGAATATACAATTTATAGCATTTCTACAATGCTCCTTGGTTTAGAAAAGTGACATATTATTCATCCAGGGTCCTTTGATGTGTGTGTTTTTCCCTCGGTCTATGCTCCAACAATTTTGTCATACAGAGAACTGAAAATTAAGTTATTCTCACCCACCATACTCCCGCACAAAGCATCTATCAAACCATAGATATAAACCTCAGAACAATCCTTGCCAGGTTTCTCATGCAAATGCTGGAGAAAAACTTACAAGAGCACTTTAAGATATTGAGAATCCTTCAATACAGCCCAGTATAATAACTTTTACTTGCTAATTTCTATGGGTCAGTTGCAAAGGAATAGACCTGTCAATCTTTCTCAGATGTAGCAGAATTTGTCTGTCTACAAACAGGGATACTTTGTTGTTGCCATAGAGACTAATCCTCCACTTTCCTTCTGTTGACACAGCTAGTCACTGTCTAAACTACCTGATCACACTTTTAATAGGCAGCTGACTGGAGTACCATAAAATGCACAAATCAAGTAGGGAACACTTGACACATCTACTGTTGCTTTTTAAAAATGTGCAAAGAATTCCATCTTATTTGCGATTTCTTTAAAGTAGGGAAGGCATAAACACGACTTTGGGAACAATTAATTTGCCCAAGTTCTAAGTTAATTATACTGTTCAGGCTAGTCTAAATTGTTCTGGCACCGGCATTCGTATTTCAAGCATCTTGTTGTAATGAATGTGAAAATCCCTAGACAATAATTGATCATAGACATGCAAATTATTAGCAATATCTGTATTCTCTTTCTCGGCCTCCTTCCATTGAGCACAGCAATGTAAAATTGTCATGTTTCTAATGTCCAGGTTTTAAAAGCTGTTGAGAAACTGACGATGCAAGCAAGGCAGTCTTTGCCATACGCTGATGGCCTGCAGTTGTCAGACCTTGAATAAATTGTCATTTCTATTATATTTGACTGGGTTTGAATAAGCAAACTGAGATGCACTCTGTAATCTAAAACCTATTAGGTGGAAATATGGGGTTGTTGGCTTGGTGGGTTTATTTTTGTTTTTTGGCTTGAAGTATTACATTTTAAAAAGAAGGCTAGGCAAGAAATGACTAAAATTAATCTCTCATGTATGCACACATACAAACCCGTGTTCATAATATGCTTTGGAGACTTGGGGAAAGGTCCAGTTCATGATACTATTTTCAGCATAATGTCAAACAAAGTTACGAGGCTGTAAGCTTCACTTCTTGTATAGACCTGTGCTATATTACATGACCACATTAATAATTCTCTTTAAAGGAAATTATCTAACTGCAGTTTGAATGCCAATTTATTTCTTACATATTTTGAGCTTAAAATTATAAAACTAAACTATAAATATTCTTAAAATGCCCTCACATTCTATCCTCCTTTAGTGTGTACCAAGAAAAGTTTATTGTTGTGCCTCCTTCAATTAAGAGGGGAAACTGATGTGTATCATTAATTATGTCAGAGGGAATCATAAATCATCAGTGAGTGCTGCAATTAATTATTTTTAAGTCATGTGAAGAACTATGACAAGCACAAGATGAATCCACAGACCTTTAATTTCGGAGTGATAAGGGAGGAAAGAATAGAGATGGAGAGAAGGAAACATTATTGTGAGTTTATAAATGATAACAAAACATATGTGCACATGTGCATTTTCCCTGCAAAATACAGATTCTGTGACATACCAAAGCATTTTGCTATTGCCGCTGTGTTTAGGAAATGACAGAGATGTCCCACCAGAAATTCCATTTCAATGATATTTTTATTAATAGTATATTAAATATTAGTTTTCAGGCTTCCTTTGCCGAACATCATTAAAAAATAGTAAGGTGACCTCTGGACTCCTTTTCAATTCTACAATTCAACATTTCTATGCTTCTGAAATTAGATGTGTTTATGTAAGAAATCTGAAACAAAAGCAAAACAGGATTTTCTCTTTCACAAACGCCATATGGTTGCATTCATTTCACTGGGAAATAATATCACAGTAAAAATCATAACATTGTTTCAAATGGGGCAAATACAAAAAGCAGCTTTCCATAGTTGTTTTCCATTGCTTATATTTGGGTATGTTTGTCCTAGATTTTCTGACCACTAAATCTTAAGGAATTATTTTCTTTGTTTTTTCCCCGTTCATTCTTTGCTCTCACGTTTTATTCATGATGGACTGAAAGCTATTTACAGAATTAATAAAATGTAATCACTGGATACATCATTTTAAACTAAAAGTAGCTATATATTAAATGGCATGCTAATGTGAAAAAAATGTCCACTGCTGTTCTATTATATGCTTGCAAATGCATTACTTCACCTAAAGAGAAAATTGGAGAGTAACAACATTCACTGGCACCATATGTTTCCTTATGTTCATTGCTGGAGTATTTTAATCTAGTCAAAAGAAATCTTCATTCCCTGAAGTTGTGTGTTTTATAGAAATAAACACATGGTGCCAAAATTATACCACCTATCTATCTATATCCATGTTTTTTTTTTAACATATTGGGGATAGCTGTTGAGATAGGCTTATCTACACCACCAAGTTCTCTGTTTTGGTGTTCACTTATATTCAGTAAGGGATTATGGAGGCAGCTGCTGTTACCTTGCCTGATGCATTCATATGTACATCTATTGAAAAGAACATTTTCCATCTATTAGATGGAAATACACATGTTTTCAGATACATTCATCTAATTTTTCTAGATTGATAATAGCATACCTTAATCAACATAACCTCTGTCAAAAAAAACCTCCATTTTGCTAAGCCTATTTATGGCTCCAAGACAAGTTTTTGATAGCAGTGTCAACTTTGGGAGGATGGTGAAGAAGGAATGAAAAACTAAAACTTTTGGCGTCATGTTTCAGCAGTGTGCTTGTAATAAACCATGCCACGAAGCATTACTTGGGAAAGAATTGGATTCTGCTCTGATTGTACTATAGCTGTGCCTACTTATCTGCATCAGGCAAGGTAACAGCAGCTGCCTCCATAATTCCTTAGTGAATATGAGGGAACACTAAAACAGAAAAATGAGATGCAGATAAGCCTATCCCAACAGTTAACCCCAATATGTTTTTTTTAAATTATGGATATATATGTTTTATCACAGACAGAAATTACTGGAAAAGTGGAGACTGGTCAGAGAAAAAACATCATCCCCAGATGGATTTTGGAAGAAACCTTTCAGTGGTCTCTAGAATGTTCTTGCTTACTTATGCAAGGGTTGTCTGATCTGGTTGTTCCATTTTATTTGTGCATATTGTTAGTTTTTCACTTCTCTTCCCTTATGTGGAATAGGAACCTGACAGTATGGTGATAGTTCCATCTATGCCTCTCCCTTTGCTACCACATCTCATCTATCAGTGAAGAGCTGGGGCTATTTTCCCTCTCAATTGGTGGTTAATCACTAGAGGATCTCCCTACCTGTAGTTCCCACTTCACTAAGCACTGGTGGAATTTATCATGATAGGAGCCCAGGTTTGGATTTTACACACTTAATAAAAACTATCATCTAATTAGGAGATCACTTAGGAACACAAGGGATATGTATTATGGATATGAAAATGATCACACATATCACATTCAGATAATTATTATTGGTTTGTTTTGCCAGTATACTGCAGGACATTAGCATGCAGGGTTGTTTTTCATTAAAACTGAGAAGTAAACAACCTTAGCCATGAAAAGCATACAGTCCAATACAGTGGGCATTTTGAGTGGGATAGGAGATGGATACGAAAGGGTATTGAGGGAGGACTCCTGAGAGGCTTAATGTATCTTTGCCAGCTCCTTGCTTGGAATTGTAATGGCGACATCTGCCAGATCCAGGGGCTCTATTATCTATTATAGCATTTGCATAATCAAAGGCCAAGTGGCCACTAGAGTACATCTATGAAGCACAAACCTTTATAACAGCATCAGCTACCAGCGCCTTCCTTGTGCTTCTGAACACACAGTTGCTGTGGTTTGCATTACAGAACAGAAAAAGAAGAAAGAGCCATTTTAAGCAGGGAGATATATAACAATGCACTCAGTACAAATACAAAGGTCTTCCTTGCCATAAAACTCTCCCCAAACTAGAAGTCTTATCCTGATTTTTTTTTAGAATGTCGATTTAAGTGAGGTGAGAAAGAAAGATCACAAACACATAAAAGCTAAGCAGACTAGTGTCAAGCCAAACCAAACAAAAAAGACATACAGACATTTCTGCTCAAAAATATCCTGGTAAAATAAATATATATCAAAAACCCATCCAAGAGAAAGGAAATGTATGATGTGCTTGCTGCCATGTATAGAATGGGTCATTTCCCAGTTACTTCCACTGTATTTGTACATAGCCACATGGAAATGTTTACATGCAGGTCAAAATATGTTATTTGAGAAGAGGAGAACAAATAGAGGGTATCAGAGGATCTCAAACAACCAAGAAGGCATATCACCTGGATATTTTTCTGTCTAAACTCAGATACTGTTTCTGGCAGCATTCACTGATACACATTTCCAGCCAATAAATATGAACACTGGAAATGAACAGAGCTCTTTCGACAGGGCCTGAAACTGAAACACTAGAGTGTGCAACCACAACAAAGCCTAAACATTCTAGGAGTAAGCTGATAGTAATTTGGCATTTCTGGAAGATTTTTAAACAGTTCACATTCATTGAGTTGCTATGAGTTTTTCGAGGAGTATGGCTAATAATCCAGTAGCATTCTCTCCTGTTGTTTTGTCTGCATCTGTAGCAAGCATCTTCAGAGGTTTGTTCAGAGGTCTGTTGAAAACGAGGCAATTTGAGTGTTCTAGATTTCTTGGAATGCAAGCACCAGGAGCAATGGTGAGGAATCCTGGGAGCTGTAGTCTAGTGTCTGGGATTCCTCAAGATTCTCCTGACTCATTAAATCAATAATGGAGAATTTCTTGCATAAGAATCAGAAGGATCCTGGTCTTTGAAAGGAGGGCTCAAGTTTCTTCTGTAGATGCCTCTGTGCACTGAACAAAGATATATTTAAAGCCTAGGAAAATAATGCATGAAACTGAGCTTCTCTTTACAGCTTCCTAATTTGATGCATGAAACTGAATTATACCTCGCAGTAATGGAAACTCTTTGACTTTGCTGTATCTTTGCCCTACCCACTAATGAAATGTACCCTTTATTTCCTCTCCCTAGAGCCAAGACTTTTCCCCACCTCTATCTTAAGCAATCCATGAGGATTGGTCAGGATTTTTATTCCCATATTCCAGGCAATAGCAGCTTATGCTAAGCCACCTCCTGAGTTCATGGTAGACGTGAGATTAATCTGAAGGACTCCCTTGTTCACAGCTCAGTGTTGCGCACAAATTGGACTTAAATATTTAGTGACATTCTGTCAGTAAGCTCTTGGAAACTATCACAGCAGCCACCTTTGGGACTACAGAGATATAAATACCAGAAAATTATATTTATGAACAAACTGTCCTCTTAGAAATGTGTTTGGGAAGAAAAATATTAATCTTAGTGAGATAGTTTTTGAACAATATTAATAGAATAGAACAAAACCAGAGGAAAGTATGAGATCACATTTGGCCTACTGTACAATATATTTGGCTGGCTTGCCATTTCATTATTATTTTTCTTGCATTTTAAAATCATTAAGTATTTAAAGCAATTTTGCATCTTTACTTAACATTCAGTCACTTCAAAAAAGAATAAACAGCATTAGAAGGATCAGATTCCTTCACTTGCATGCACTTTTACTATTTCATACCAAAGTGCTCATAAATAATAATAAAAATAATGATAATAATACAAATTAGTTATCCGTCTCTTATTGAAGCGGGTTACAACACAGTTAAAACAGACAGGTAAAACACAACACTGTTAAAATGCATTTACTGTACCAAAACACACACAAAACCAACACCAACACCAAAACCAATAAAATAATAATAATAATAATAATAATAATAATTATTATTATTATTATTATTATTATTATTATTATTATTATTATTATTTTATTCTTGTACCCCGCCTCTATCTTCCCGCAGGGACTCAGGGCGGCTTACAAATGCAAAACAGTATACATACAAAAACATCAAATACCGAAAACACACAAATGAAAAATTAAAACATACGATTAAAATCAAACCATTAAAATGCAGAAAAATATCTGGGATGCTTTTTTGGCTTCATGAGATCTCCCATGAGCCTGCCAAAACATTGGGGGTCTGGATTTTGGAGGGACTCAAATGGCCCATCCCAGCCCCAGGACTAAAATCCATACAGTTTGCTCCCACAGAAGTATGTGAAATCACAGACAAAGTTTCCTTTAGCTACATAAAATAATTTTCAGATTGTTACAATACATGTCCTAAAGTACCCTTCTGACTGTGAAAAATCTTAGTTATTGATTTAGTTAATAATCTGGGGAAATTATACATTTTGTTTCATGCAATCATAATATAGTTTTATTGTCTATTTTTACAGTTTATTCTCTAGTGCAGTGGTTCCCAAACTTATTTGGCCTACCGCCCCCCTTTCAGGAAAAATATTACTCAGCACCCTGGAAAATATTTTTTAAATTTTTTAATAGCAATTAAACAGAAAGATATATGTACCTGTGGCCATCACCGTTCCCCTGGATTGCTGCAGCACCCACCAGGGGGTGGTAGCACCCACTTTGGGAATCACTGCTCTAGTGTGTTTGCAATTTGTAATTTTTATACAAATTATTGTTTGAAAAAGAATCAGCGCCACAACTTTCCTAGCTAGTCATCACAGTGAACTAGCAACTCACCTTGGCCTAACACGACTTCCTCTTGAAACCACAAGGAAAATGTATATGTACCACTTTTGACTACTTGTATACATTTGCAAGGATCCCTAAGGTCCAGCTGCAAATGATTCCACAAATATCCTCTTCCAAGACTGTTCTACTGTAGTCGTAATGCAGTCAAGATACCTCTGGCAATGGTTATTTACATTTTTTTTTCAAAATGCCTGGTTAATAGCTCTTGCACAATTAACATCATATCATCAGAATTCACTTCCTAACATCATTGATCCCTACTTTGTGATTGTACCTGATGTGTTGGTTTTAAACATGCAATATCTGCATACTTACCATCAAGAATGTAATTACCAGTATTTCAGCGTTTTTAATTTAACATTGATTGTCTTGTGGACATTGTCTTTTAAAAACTATACATGATGACATCAACATGGTTACAGAATAGTAATAATAAAAGTTTTATTTATACACCACCACCATCTCCCATAGGGCCTTGGGGCAGCTTACAAAATAGCACACAAAGATGCCATACATAAAATATATAATACATAAAATAAATACATCAACATGCAAACAATATTAACATTACATAAACCAGGTATATAAATAAAACAACTACATACTATTAAAATAAAATCAGTTAAAAGATCCATGG
This sequence comes from Anolis carolinensis, assembly GCF_035594765.1. Taxonomy (NCBI): domain Eukaryota; kingdom Metazoa; phylum Chordata; class Lepidosauria; order Squamata; family Anolidae; genus Anolis; species Anolis carolinensis. Next base: position 279,329,902 of record NC_085842.1, read on the forward strand.
AATCAATGTTGCAGCCCAGCTGAATGCACAGAATGTAGGTGTAGATATAAAGTGCTAAGTGATTAGGCAGAGGTTATGTAAAAGAATTCACAAATATATGACAAAATTGAGCCTCAGTAGATTTGGCCCAGCCCTTCTTCCCTTTTTTAACTAATTAAATTCCATTTTCCTCTTGGACAATACATTTAACTGTAGTTTTGAAGAAACAACGGTGCCTAAGGCATGGGTGTTTCCTATTTTGTCTTTCAAACCAAATCCCTAGAGATTAATTCTTCTGGTTTATTTCTGACACGTAAGACAGCCTAGTCAAGGAAAAAGAGCAAATACATTAAATGATAATGATCTACCTGCAGCATGATCATAATGCACACCCAACATCAAACACAGCTATTTAACTTGAAGATGTTTAGTTTGCCTTCTGCTTACAACTTCTACCTGCATAAGCAAAACTGATTTATTACAGATCAATATTTTGCTGTCTTCAAATCTTTTGTCTTTCCTGATGCAGAATGAAATGCTATCCTTAAGCAGCACTCCACATAAAATAAGACAAAGAATTCCAAAATCAAATAATATTGATCCTTATCCCAGAGTCAATGTTATTTCTTTATAACCAGGAACACTTGTTAATCATGCATCTGATGTTTAGTATGACATATTTGTGATCATTGCTATTAAATGACAGTTTATAAGGTAGAATATTATATTCTGCTACTCAAGTAGCTGGACATTGGTAAAATATGTGGAAATCTGAGCTATATCATGGCAGCAACTATATTTGTGCATCTAGTTTCTTCTGTAAGTCTGTGTCTAAAATGACACTGTAATTCTTAGATTTTAAGAGTTCTTGTTGAAATATTTCAGCTTTGCATGCATTTCATACTTCTCAAGCTACACAGAGGATTAACAATATCCCTTGTTCCTTCTCTTAAGAAAAAAAATATAGAGAGAGGGAGGGAGGGAGATGCATAAAGAAAATGAGCTTTCCACAAACACTTACTATTTATTTTCCATATTTAAATATGGTTGAAGTTGCAAAAACTGCATCATAATTCCACAATTGGATAAAGTCTGACCTATAAATTCCAATCACCAGAAATGTTCTTGTGAATACTATAATAGTATGGAAAGTTTCAACCACTTGCCAGAATCCACTAAGGCAATTATAAATATGTAATCTAGAGTTACTTTTTTACTGGTTCACATTCATAATCCCTATGTATTCACTAGTTTAGAGAATGTGATGGAAACCAGTCAAGAATACATAACTCTTGGTTACATAATCATTACAGGCTTAGGGAATTGCTTGAAACGCACAATATATTCATTCTACTATAGCATTCACAAGAAGATTTTAAAAATGTGTACTAACGTGGTTATGTAGGTAAGTAGCTGATTTAAAATTCCAATCATCAATGTTTTGGCAACCACAATGTTGATGTTGCCCCAGCTGGCTAACATGCCAAAAATACATATTCATGTACATTACCTTCTTTTGTGAGCTATGTAATATTTGACATACCTAGGGGAAACACATGAAGAATTATCATTTCCAACTTATGGCAACCCTAAGATAACCCTATTTGGCACAATTTAATCAGAGAAGGTTTACATTGCCTTCCTCTGAGGTTAAGCGAGTGTGATTTGACAAAGGTATCGAGTATGTTCCTATGGCTGAATAGGGGTTTGAACCCTGGTCTCTAGATTCATAGTTAAGTGCTTAAAACACTACACCATCTTGGCTCCCAGAGAATTGTTACTTCTCTGTTGTTGTTGTTTTTGTCTTATTTTTCAAAGCAATTCTATATATGATTACTCAGGAAAAAGTCCTATTGTGTATTCAATAGGTGTTACTATAAGTAAAGAAGTGCAGAATAACAGCTCTAGTTACCATAAAAGTAAAGAACTTTAAGCAGAAATGAATAAGTATGCTATATTTTAAAAGTCATCTTTGGAAAATACCATAAATTTGTTAGGATCTTTTGCCTGTACACAGCTCTCTGAAAATTCAACTGGAACACTATCTGTCTCCATAAAATGCTTTTCTGTATCACTGTTGTGCAATGATAGATTGGGGAGATGGGCTACAAAATGCTTCTTAAATAGATAAGACTCCAATAAAAAAGGCAAGACTGCTGAGTTAAAGAGTTTTACCTTTTATCACTTTTCTTCAAACATCTAATATTACGTACAGACAGTGCAAGTATTACATAGCAGTTTGCATCCCTAAAGGAATGTCTGCCTGTGCGCATCACAGCACACTATCGGTAAATGTTATCTGTGTGTACATAGAAAAGGAAAATTCTTCACATGGAAAACATTCTGGGTTCCTTTACTCCCTCACCAGATTGTTCACTCTCTTTTCTGATGGAGGAGGGAGTCTAGTTGTTTCCTCAGAAAGAGCATATTGGTACTTCTTGGATTCTTTACTCCAGTGTATTCCCCTTGAAATTTCTGAGAAGAAAGGGATCATGTTCTCCTGAATCAAATCCTTCTCAAGTAAAATCAAAACGTGCAGATTGTCAAATAACAAATATATTTGAACGTATTTCTTACTAATTATCCCCACCACCCATTTTGTGGGAATGCAGCAGATTGATAGGTCAAAATAAGAAGGGAAGAAAACACATATATTATAGTTTTTCATCTTTGATTCCCTTAATCCTTCACTGCACAGAAGAACTACCTGCACTTTCCAGGGCAAGAATTCAGGGATGTCAGGTACCTCTTCCAGCCCCTTCATCAAGCATTTTACATTACACAGTTATAGGGCTGTGATTACACTTTAATTGTCATGGCAACATCCTATAGAATCCTGTAGTTTGTAATTTGATATCCACTAGAGCTGTTTAGCTGGTAGTCTCTAAAATGCAAATCCGGGGATTCCATAAGATTACAGAATCATAGAATCACAGAGCTAGAAGAGGCCACATGGGCCTCCAGTCCAACATCTTGCTATGCAGGAATACACAGTAAAGTACTCTTGATAGATGGCCAACTTCCACTTATAAGCCTCCAGAGGAAGAAAGTTTAGCACACTCTGAGGCAGTGTATTCCACTGCTGAACAGCTCTTATCATCAGGAAGTTCTCGTAATGTTCAGGTGAAATCCTGCAATTTGAATCCATTGCTCTTTGTCCTAGTCTCCAGAGCAGCAGGAAACAAGCTTGCTCTCTCCTCTATTTGACATCCTTTTAAATATTAGAACATGACTGTCATGTTCCCTCTCAGCCTTCTTTTCTCCATAATGAACAAACTCAGGTCCCTCAGCCACTCCTCATAGGGCCTCCTTTCCAAACCTTTGATCATTCTGATTGTCCTTCTCTGGTCATATTCCAGTTTGTCAATATCTTTCTTGAATTGTGGTGCCCAGAACTGGACATAGTATTCCAGGTGAAGTCTAAATAATAGACACTCTAAACCAGGGGTCCCCAAACTAAGGCCCGGGGGCCAGATACGGCCCTCCAAGGCCATTTACCTGGCCCCCGCCCTCAGTTTTAGACATAGGCTCGCCCAAAGTCTGAAATGACTTGAAGGCACAACAACAACAATCCTACTTGATTATCTCATTGGCCAGAAGCAGGCCCACACTTCCCACTGTAATCCTGATAAGTTTACAGTATGTTGGTTAAAATTATTTTTATTTTTAAATATTGTATTGTTTTTTAATTTACCAATATTGTAAATAAATGATATGGTAATAATATAATATATTGTGTATACATATAATATTGATAATAAATATTATATTGTAATACAATATAATATATATTTATTTATTACAGTATTTCTACCCCGCCCTTCTCACCCAGTAGGGGACTCAGGGCGGCTAATAATAATAATACAATATAATAGAATTGTATAATATAATAATATTAATTATATATTATATATTAAATATAATATTACTAATAATATTATGGTATAATGGTATAGTACAATACAGTAATATATAATGCTAATATTGTGCTATGCTAATAATATAATATATTGTATGTACATACAACTTGTAAGCCGCTCTGAGTCCCCTTCGGGTTGAGAGAGGGTGGGGTATAAATGTAGCAAATAAATAAATGATTGTTGTTGGGTTTTTGTTTTGTTTTTTTGCACTACAAATAAGACGTATGCAGTGAGCATAGGAATTTGTTCGTTTTTTTCTTCAAATGATAATTCGGCCCCTCAACAATCTGAGGGACCATGAATCGGCCCTCCACTTAAAAAGTTTGAGGACCCCTTCTCTAAACAATAGAGTGAAACTATGACTTGCAGCCTAGAATTCCATTGGCTTTTTAGCTGCTGCTGACTCATGTTCAGCTTATGGGCTACTGAAATGTAGTGCTATTTTTGAAAAAAATACTGTCACTAGAAAAGGCATCTTCTGGTCTGAAAATGGCCTAAACATGGTGAAAATGGCAGGGGAAGTGCTGTGGTGTGCCCTTCAAGGTATGCGGAATCTAGATTTTATGAAGCTGCTAAAACAGGCATTAAATAAGATTGTAGACTCAGATGAGAAAATTCTAGACAGTATAATTTCATACTGCAGTAGTTTGAATGTGGTAAACAGCAGCATCTAGAAAAAAGGACTAAAGTAAATATTTGATTGTAGATTAAACATCTGCAGTGAGTTTCTTATATATAGGGGAACATTAAAAATCATCATGGTGCAGTCCAAAATTCTAGAACCTCCTTTTGCATAAGAAACCCCAACTTTCAGGTGCCTATTCTGGAAGCTATTCAGAAAAAGAAATCAACAGAATAAATGTACAGAAAAATATGTAAGTCTCCATACTTCGAAGCTGCACAGATGGGAAAAGTTGAGCTACCTCTCCCATTTTGATATATTTTGCACTTTGGCCCAGATCCTTGTTTTACTCTCCTGCTTTTAATATTTTATGCTATATGTTGATTACTATGATGGTTTTATTGATATTGATGTTTTACTGTTGGAATAATTGTTTTATCATTTTATTGTTGTACGTTTTCGGGCTTGGTCCCCATGTAAGCCGCTCCGAGTCCCCATTGGGGAGATGGGGCGGGGTATAAAAATAAAGTTATTATTATTATTATTATGAATGAAGTTAAAATTATAGTGGAAATTGTGGTGTGGGTTTGGGGTGGGGGTGGGTGGGAAACAAAAACAATAGAGTGAACAGAAATAAGATATATTATATGAATGAATGGATAATATAGAATGGAGGAAGGGTGAGGGAGGAGAAATGTGGTTATAGATACAGTAATTGAGGTATATGTATTAAATGTATGAATATAATGAAATATAATATTAATAAAATATATATTTAAAAGCAAACAAAAAACAGAATAAATGTACATGAAAAGATATGTCTCCATGCTTTGAAGCTGCACAGACAGTACTACCTCTCCAATGTTTGCTTTTAGTTTAACATTGCTTGTCTGGCTGGGAACTAAACAAGATCTGATATTCTTTAGGATTTTCCTTCTTTTAACTCCAAACTTAAGCTCATCTAACTCAGATGCTCATGTTTTCCATTCCTTTATGTTTGACTTTTGCCTTGCTTGTATTTCAAGTCAAGCAAAAATTTTAATCTACCCAAGGAAATCTTTAAGACCCGTGTCCCAAGATTTCAGCCTGACAGAACTCCCAGCTTCCCATGATCTAGAAGCTATGACAAGAACCCAACTATTTAGCAGATAAATCTTTCAAAACACTAGTAAATAATATATTGTCCTATACTACGATTATCCAGCAGTCAAGGTTTTAGAAAACCACAGACAAAACAATGAAGACATTTTATAAGAAATTAAGATTAGGAAACAATTCATGCCTAACTTATTAGTCACAGTATCATGACCTCTCACCTTGAGTGATAAAGTACACAGGTCAGAATTGACAATACATACTCATGGCTGATCATGGTTGCCAGTTATTGATCCAAGAAAGGGGGAAAAACCTTTGTAGGAAAAATACTGCTCTGAATTACAAACATGCAATCTCCTGAGACTCAGCAACTCTCTGGGTTTCTCCCTCTAGAGCTGAAAAGCAAGGAGTGAGTTCAGCCAGTATTTAATATCAAGTGAATGTGGTGTTTAATCAATACTATTCTGCTTTTGTTCCATGATGTGGAAAGCAGTGTCTATTCATTCAGCAAAGGTTAATGCCAAGGGTCAAGTGATTTCACACTCTCTGTAGGATCCACAACATTTCAGTAGTTCAGATGCCTCGGACAATGATGACTCAGTTGGACTGATTTATTGCCACTCTAAGGCCCTACTTAATACTAAAGTGCTATCTTATGATAATACCTCAGAAAATAGCACTGATAAAAGAGGAGGCAATAATTACCTACATTTTGAAGTAATGTCTTCATTTCTAACATCCTATAAAGATGTAGGGACCATTTAAAATGAGCTGCTCCTTATATTAGCCAGTCAGTTAAATCCGATATTATCCGTGCTCTCTGTCTATGCAAAAGAAATCTGCTGACTGTATTAAGAAAAATGCAAATTGGCAAGCAAATGTAACCTAGCACATGATTTAACACGGGTTTTAAAGAATAACTTATCGGGCGCCTTTTTGCCCAAATGAAGACATCCCTTTGTAGAAAGGAAACAACAAATTCCTGACAATATAAAATAAAAAGAATTAAAGAGGAGGGGAAAGAACCCTGAAATGTTAACCCTAGGTACTAGTCAATAGAAAAGAGTATATTCTTCCTTTGCATTTACAATAAACTCCAGATATTTTCCCCCTTGATACATTTGTAAATTAAGAACACATGTGCAGTGCGAGAATGAATATATTCTCTTTCAATATGATACAGTGGAAATGACATTAGTTGAGCTCATTGTCTAAATCAGAATACATTTGACTTTGTCAGGGTCTAATTCTTAACATGTTAGCATCCCTGATTATTATTCAGCAATGTCTTATTCAAGATGTGTTTTATATAATGAAAGAAGTTCAAATGTCACTGAGAAAACAGTGTGAGAAGAATTAATTGGAAGGCTTATCAGGGGAAAGGCATTTAGAATCCCGCTCTACCTAATATATCCCTGAATGATGAATATACCAATCAATTAGTGAAATAAAATAAATTTTGCAAATTTGACTGAAGACATCCTATTATTATAAGAAGGAGAGTATTTAGAGCAGTTAATTACTCCTTGTTTTTTCCCCTCTTTTTCTTTTGAATGTATAAAATCCTTTCAAAGAATATTCAGTTTGCTACAATGGAGAATACTTAGAAATGTCTTTGGTAGTAATTTGAATTAACATGAATTATACTTCAAAAATGCTGTAACTGAGATTTTCCTGCAATAGAAATAGAGAAATTTTCTGAAATTATATCTTAAATTATGGTTAGATAAAAATAGCCAACTATTTAAAAATAAGTGGAGATGCTTTTTCTAGATGTATGCATTTTGAAGATGACATAGGAGGAGGGAAACATGTGAAATACACAGAGGAGTCCATGAAGGCTGCTCCTTTAACCTCCAAAAATAGGATATATATTATGCAAGGATATCTGGACAAATGGTCAATTTTGTATTATCATTTAATGGGTTTCCGTGTGAGATTTTCAAAATAAAAGTTGCATGTATTTTTCCTCTTAGGGGACCTACCCCTCAATATATTATTTTTCAGTGCTTCCAATCACTTGGAAAGTCTTCATATTGAGAGAACGTTCTCCATGTTACATCATGGTTTTCCATGTGATTAGACTGACAATGGAAGAAAGTGGGGTTAATATGCACTCTTACACATGTATTTATTTAAAGGACACTGAATGAACTTAATACCTAGGTAGGGATTTGTCTTCCTCATTCAAGGTCTAGACTGTCTCCACTATACTGCACTGGCTTTCTTATATTATAAAATATTATTTTTTCATTGTATACAAATATACAACTATATAAATCATAATGATAATAATCATTGATGTATTCACTGTAAAGGTAGGGAGGGACATGGACAGCTACAGTATTATCGGGTTGTCTGTTAACTTATGGCAATTCTCTTAATTTTACTGGGTTTTTAGATAATGAATACTCAAGAGATTTGTCATTTTTTTCCTCTGAATATAGGCTACAGCATATAGCCTATATTCCTAAATAGTTGCCCTGTAATCACTAACTTGCTTCCAAGTTCATGCTTGATTTAATGCCTTAAGGCTATCAGTATCATCATCATCATCATCATGATTTATATGTTGTTGTTTATCTCTTTAAAGAGACTTAAGCATATTTTACCTTATAAGTGTCTTCTTCACCATTTTTCCTTTGGCCCTACTCTCATCTTCCTACTTTTTCATCAGGTTCTTCTCTTGTTGCTCACCGCTCTTCATTAAGCAACTATGCATCTGTAGAGGTAGTCAGTCTCAACACTAGCCTGTGTTATTTGTATTTGTGAAATCATCAATGCACACTATGACATCACCTATCACTGTGACATCCCCATGTGCCTTATAACATCATTACTTCCCTTTTTACGTCTTGAATGTGTAGGTGTTGGACCTTATTGCAGATGACATTTTCAACCCTCTAAGATACAGCTTATTCAACCAATCCCAATTTTCTATTTCTCCTTCTCTCTTCTTCTCACCACATAATTCTTTCTTAACTAGGACGAACCTCGAAGCACTATATATTTCTTTCATTGACTTGGAGTATGAATAGCCTTCCTTTTTCCTAATTTTCTCACTTTCCCTCCTTCTATCCCCCCTTCCCAAAAAAGCTCTGTGCCTGGTAAGGATGGTGAATGTTCACTTTTTTATATAATTAAAGAAACATAAAGTATCCCAGTGAACCTAAAGAAACATGCCTTATTTAGCTCCCTAGCCATAGTAAAAGGAAACTGTGTGCAGGCATGGAGCTAGCTCAAAAGACTCTAGCCTAGGGGAGTTTTCCAGTCTCATTTCAAGAATGATGTTCAGTTCCTGAATTAGCACTTGAAACTGGTCTGTAGCTTTTCAGCATCATTGGGTGATTACCTTTTGGGGTCTTTCTTCTAAAATTCTGTGAAAAAGCCTCCTCCTCTATTAACAACCTTAGAAACACGTATTATTCTCTTTAATTTTCTTGCCCTCCTTTCCCCCCAAAAATATTAAACATGATGTTACAATTATAAATAACCTCCTCTTTAGAAAGAAGTCATCAGAAATGAAATACTACTAATTTTCTATTATCTCCTCTTTCAGGTATGTTCTTTCTATCTCATTTTTGTTGACTTTCTTTGCTCTGCTACTTCATGGAAGAGACATCTCTATAAACTGTTCTTGATATTTATTTCTATAACACCTATTCTTAGCAACTGTTTTCCCAGTATCATGGATTCTCAGTCAACACCAATGATGTTCCCATTTTTTCCTCAAGAAAATAATGAATAAAATATCAAAGGATTTGTTCCTTTCAAATCTTCTCCTTCTCCCATTTCTTCACCTCTGTCTTCTCAGCTCAGCTATTGGTCTATTTCATATCATAAAGTGATGCTTAGGATTCTTCCTTAACTCATTTACTAACCTTTTTCTACACAGGTTTTGGTGCTTTTAACTTATAATTCTGGCTATCATGTCTTAGCACTTTTAAAAGATTTTCACTAAGCTATGCAATGGATTTTATACACCTACCTGTAGCAGCTGCTGAAAAATGCACGTATGCCTCTTGTATCTTTTAAAAAATTCAATCTGAAGTGGCTTTCTAGCTGGTAAAGGTGAGCAGCATTGACCTAGAAGAACAACACAGCTAATGCTGTAGTGCTGAACATGACAGACATTCTTACTGAACCCACAGAGAGACTCAGAAAATCCACCACCAAAGGACGGTGGCTTTAGACATCAAAACCAAAAAAATCTAGTAATAAACAATATAACATTGATTACACACACACACACACACACACAGATGTGACTGTCCTCTGAGAACATACAAGGACCATGTATCAGATGTTATCCCCTCAATTCTTTTAATTTAAATCACCAGAGCATCCAAGCAAAAAAAATATTGAAAAGTGTTATTCCTTCCAACTTTAGACCCCCCATATTTCTTATCTTTTCAGAAAAACTTAAATTGTTCTCTGTATAGATATATAAAAGTTCTCTTCAAGCTAGTTCTAGCATTAGGAAGAAGAAGACATCAATCTCAAGAAACTAAGTTGCACAAATAGGCAGAACATTATTTGTTATTATATAATTTTTCCCTCAAAGAGGGAGAATTTGTGATACAGTATGACCCTTTTATACATGGATTCAGTATTCACGGTTTCACTTACACTCCAAAAAAAATCCTCCTTGGAAGCATTTATAGGCTTTTCTAGGCCCTCCAGTGCAATTCTATGGTATGCTTTTGGCTCAAGTATAGTCAAAATAATTGTTGTTTATTTGTTCAGTTGCTTCTGAATCTTTGTGACCTCATGGACCAACCCACGCCAGAGCTCCCTGCCACCTATCACCACCCCAGCTCCTTCAAGGTCAAGCCAGTCACTTCAAGGATACCCTCAATTTCAGGTATCCGCAAAGGGGTCTTAGAACATACCCCCCATAGTCACAGGGGTCGTACTGTATGTTCTTTCTCAGATATGTCAACAACTTGGCCAACCAAGCTGACTTAGGGAGAAGATATCATTTACTGTTGAAACTCAGGCTGAAAAGTATCTTGGACCAATTCCATTGGGTTGGGGTGGAGTGGAATCACAGAAGGCTTCTTGAATGTCATTATAGTTATTATCATAACCATCATGTAACAGTGATTCACATTAATCCTATTTACATTCTCACAGGAAAGAAAAGTTAAACAAATATTTATTCTCCCAAGTGTATTTTTGTTACCCATCTAAATATCTTCTCCCACCTGGAAACAAATATATACTTGCTCCATTTCACATTTTTGATATAAGTAGGAAATAAAAGGGAATATTTTCTTACTTGAAACAATTATTCTTTTGGTTATGGACTATCTATGCACAACTTCAAACCTTCTCTTGGTCTCAAGAGTAAATATAAATATACATTTTGCAACCTTTCATACCAAGTACATTCTATGACTTTAAAAATAACTTCTGGCTAAATGCAACAGAACTAACTCAAACACCAAAGGCAAAGGTTTTCACCTGAAGAAGGATCATGCATACAAAATTATTTTAATAAATAGCAATGTTGCAATAACAAAGATTTCAAATAAAAATGCTCTTAACAAAAATGCTGTAGCCAAAACAAAGCTCTTAAGTAAACTGAACTGTGGTTCAGGACAGACTGTGCCATAATAAAGCTTGTTAGTCTTTTGGTGTCACAAAACTCTTTCATTGTCTTAACATTTAGCTGCACTGTATGTTTTATTTTGTAAAAGGAAAAACTACCTCAAATAGCTCTCTTTGGGCCTCAGACCAAGAACAAGAACTGTACAAGCAATGTTACGTAGGAAAACGGTAAGCAAATGTGCTAAGAACCAATGGGTTCATCCAGTTTGCCTGGAGTGCTGCCTTTTTCTTTCACAAAAAATAGTGAAGTGATCTCCTTCTCCCTCTCCCTCTCCCAAATTAGTGATTTGAAGTATCACTATTCAATTTGATTTTATGGCTGCCAAGCAAGACTAGTAATAAATGTCTCAGAACCCAACTTTTCCTTCTGAAAATAAGCTAGAAGTGAAAGTTTACACTCCCAAAACAAATTATATGCATTGATAAATTGTCAATATTCATGCTTTAATACTTTTGCATTAACAGAGCTACAGGCAAGTAATATAAAGGAAACATATGTGGGAGTTATTTGATGCTTACTGTTTACTATTCTGAACAATAACTGAAAATAAACCTAGTTTGTACAATGTTGTGTCCTAGCTCTGAGGAGGAGGTTACTGTCTTAGGTGTCTGCCAATGACCATCACGTTTATATATCCGCAATAGTATGAAATGTTCAGCATAAATGTGAATGTCTTAGAGGTGGAATTTTTCAGTGTCTCTTCTGTTTCCTTAACAGTTTAAAACATCTGCAGGAGGGATCTGTTAACAAGAGGCCACTTTCTGATTTCTGAGGAGCCATGAGAGTTGCAAAGCAACATCACTTATCTAAGCCAGACAAAGAAAGAAGAAATCCTTTCTGCTTTTACAGGGGAGAGATTGTGGGAAAGGACTTAAGGTATTTCTTCGTCACCTGTCACTCATCCCAGAAGAGCTTTCTATAAACCTTGGCTTCGGTCTAGGAATGATGAAGTTCTCTTCCAACCTGCCATCAAATACACTTTGAACCCTATATTGACAGAAGAACAAAACATGTTTATAGAAAAGGTGGCTGAAAGTAATCTTCCTTGGCACTGCTCACATCAGCTTTGAAATCATTTGATCAGACTACCTTAAGACTAAACCTTCAGACAATTCTAAATAGTAGCATAAGGATGTTATATTTAAAAAAACAAAACAAAAAAATCCTTCTTATCAAATGCATTTGCAAAACATCTTTTCAGAAAGATTGTCAAAATGACTCTTTAACACCCATGGCATAACAACATCCATGTATATTTTGCTTTTGTAAGAAAACTCAAGCTTTTAAGTATCATTCTATACATCAGTGCACAAATGCTGTTTTCATATTACATTCAAACAAATTACCAAGGCAGCAGTGCAAAGAAGCAAGTTTAAAAGCCTTTCACAAAATTACTTATAACAATTTGGACCAAGGGGATAAATGAAGTGTAACACTCCAAAACAATGTAGACAACTTTCTCTCCATGGAATCCAATGTCTTTCTCAGATAGCCAATGCAAGGCATTCTACATCATCCTGAAAATAAGTAGAAGAATTTACTTAGGGCCCTTCCACACTACCCTAAATCCTGGGAGGAACTGGGTTATTTTTACCCAGTTCCTCCTGGGATTTTGTCCCCACCCCCAACCCAAACCCCAACTTTATCTCTGAGGGTAACTAGATGCCCCCCTGGGTCAATCAAAGGTTGACCTATGAGGGCATCCAATTACCCTTCATCCTCCCATTTTCCCCTCAAATACTTACCCAAGGGGCCTGCTGGTAGCACAAGCCCCTCCGGAGAGGTCTCCTGATGCACAAGAACTGTTTGGGAAATGGGCTGTGAGGGGGTGGATGCCATTCTGCTCCTTTGGGCTCCAGGAGCCCAAAGAACCAGGATCTTCACTAGCCCAGCACCCACAAAGATTCGGGCCTTAGCTTAAGGTCTGGATTTTTACACATGTCAAATTAATACAACAAAAATGGGGATATCCCAGTTTTCTCCAGATTAATCCGGGTCTACCTGAAGTGTCATTTGGACACATCGGGTAAACCTGTTCCCAATCATGGGTTTTAGAGCAGTGTAGAAGGGCCCTTAGTGCACTCTGTAGTGTTACTCTTACTTCCAACCATCTTCAGGAAATGACTACTAATCTTTCAAAGCACCATAGCTAAGAAATTCTCCACCAAATGGAACACAACTGAATAAGAATGTTATTCTTAATCAGTAATCCCAGAATAGCATGTTCCTCTAAAATGAACCAAATAAATAAGATGAATAGCATTGGTGGTCACTCACTAACTGTTAAGGCAGTGGTTCTCAACCTGTGGGTCTCCAGGTGTTTTGGCCTACAACTCCCAGAAACTCCAGCCAGTTTCCCAGCTGTTAGGGTTTCTGGGAATTGAAGGCCAAAACATCTGGGGACCCACAGGTTTAGAACCACTGTTTTAAGGTAAAATATTTAGGGAGAGTATAATTTCCAAATGCTAGGATTAACCAAAGATACCAGGTTATACACACTATTATGCCATTCTTACATCAGTTCTCCCTAAGGCAGAAACAAAGGGATTATTTTGTGGTTTTTAAAAAAAAGCTTTCACAAGGGTTTGTGGACATTTTAACATAGGAAAGTGACTTAAAATAATTCCTTTCTGTTTCTCATTGCAGAGTCTTAAAATGGTTGTCATTATTTATTACAGCAGTCAAAATGTTGCAATGTTCCTTTTGCAATGCCATTAATTTAAACTTGATACATGGCTTAGTGGCTCTTATTACTTTTTCTTTGAAATTTTATTTTTCTGTTACTTTCCAATACTTTTTAAAAGAAATAAAGCCATAGCTTAATACGAAAACAATGTCAAACCTGAAAAATGTGTGCAGACATGCCCTTGAAAAGTAACATTAAAGTAATTGAAAAGAATTCCTTACTGCACCAATAAAGTAACTTTACTCCTGATCATTAACTTACAATACATTGCACCTTCATCACTACAAAAATAACTGAAATTAACACCTTTACTTGTAGCAAGTTACTTCCAAGATTTCCGTTTTAGTACATGTTTTTATATATATGAAAAATCCTGTGCAGTTTTCCCACACTGCACACAGTTTGAAAGTACATGTCCTTTCCCCTATTATGACCTGTCTTCTGTAAAGCAAAGTGGCATTTTCCAGAATGTTTGGATGCTTACACTTTTAAAAATATTCATCATGGTTAGAATAAATCACAGAATTAAATAAAGAATAATAACAGTACATTCAAATGTAATTTCAGGAGTGTAAAATATGGTGTAGGGCCCCTGGTGGCACAGTGCAGTAAAGCGCTGAGCTGCTGAACTTGCAGACCAAAAGGTCCCAGGTTCAATCCCAGGAGCGGAATGAGCGCCTGCTGTTAGCCCCAGCTCCTGACAACCTAGCAGTTCGAAAACATGCAAATGTGAGTAGATCAATAGGTACCGCTCCGGCGGGAAGGTAATGAATGGCGCTCCCTGCAGTCATGCCGGCCACATGACCTGGAGATGTCTATGGACAACGCTGGCTCTTCAGCTTAGACATGGAGATGAGCACCAACCCCCAGAGTCGGTCATGACTGGACTTAACATCAGGGGAAACCTTTACCTTTTAAAATATAGTGTATATTGAAATGTGAACCGATCTAATTTCTCCTTCCTCTCTATTTTGAGTTAATATTTGTCTGTTTGTCTGTCTGCCTCTGCATGAATATCAGATTTTTCCTTCAGATAAAGCAGAATATATATCTCAAAAATAAGACATAGTTATATTAATAGTAAATAAAATTGATAAACTACTAGATTAGTCTGATACAATGGCATCATATTTATAACTTTATTTTAAATGCTTGTAAACTACCTTGAATCCCCTATTGAAAAAAAATGTTAGGACCTTCATCAATTAATTAGAAATAAGTCAACACATTAAGGTTTTTTGTTTTGTATTTTATCTAGAGTCAAGGAAAAGGAATAAAACCCCCTTCATCTGACCATTTCCTCTCACGATGGAAGTTAACTCTGTTAGGTGCTCTTGTGTGGAATCAGTCAGGACTGGGCTTTAACGTTATCCCTTTACCAGGAATCCAAATTATTGAAATAAAGATGCACTACCCAAATTCTTCTCCCAGTAGTTGTATTCGGAAAGAAAACACATAGGGATTACTCTTCTTATATGAACACTTTCATAGCAATCTTGGTTCTGCTAGTGAACCTTACAGTGATTTGACTCTGTGTGCCCTGGCTGGAAGTAGCAAACAGTATGGGTTGAGAATAGAGTTGTGCAATTAGGGTAAACTGCAAACTGTTTTGTGTCCCAGCTTTTGGTGGTGGCCACAATCCATTTTTGGGAGCCTCCCAAATACGGGAGGGCAGATATCTGTTTTTGCTCTGGGAGTACAGAAAGATCCATTTTCTGGGGGGCTTCCCAGGATCCCCTTGCCATCATGCCCTTCAATTATGGATGCCTTGCCAGTTGAAACGCGAACCACCCGAGACTTACTTGCCTTTCGGAAAGCCTGCAAAATCTTGCTCTTCCGACAAGCTTTCAATGGGTGAAAAACTCGGGTTATTGTTGCTTTTATTGTTGTTTTTATTGTTTTTATTGTTATTTTAAAGCCAAGTGTATTGTTT
Source organism: Anolis carolinensis (assembly GCF_035594765.1). Lineage (NCBI taxonomy): Eukaryota > Metazoa > Chordata > Lepidosauria > Squamata > Anolidae > Anolis > Anolis carolinensis. Next base: position 279,345,751 of record NC_085842.1, read on the forward strand.
TAATCTATTTTTGTAAACCGCTCCGAGCCAAACTGGGAGTAGCGGTATATAAGTTTAATAAATAAATAAATAAAAATAAATGCTTTCTCTCAACAGCACCAGCATGCCAAGCAGATTTCCAAGAGGCATTTTAAGGAGGCCCAGAGAAGGAAGAGCTATGACCTGTAGCTTAGTAGAGCTATTCTCCTTGGACTATCCTAAAAATCCCCCATTTTCAGTACCTGCAGTCTTTCTGCTTGATGGGATTTACTTCCTTAAAACTGTTTCTACTTGTACTCTAGAGGAGAGGTAGACTTCCCTTTTTGTTTGCTGGGATTATTATTATTAATAATAATTACTATCTTTTAGAAGTATTTTCTGAAGGAGAAAAAGAAGGTAAAAGGGTAATTCTCCATCTCCAAGCCCCCAAACGTGCATGCATGCACCCTACCCTCAGGTCCCCAACTCCCAGTGAGTCCTACTAAATAAAAATAATCAGAAAAATAAAGAAAAGTCAAAAAGATTCCACTGTGATGTCTAATGGGGGGGGAGGAGCTGAGATCAGCTTTCGCTGGCTTATGTGTCAGGCGGGTTTTTGTACTGAGAGGGCCCTTACCATTATGTGCTCCCAAAATACCAAAGGTATGGGTGAAATGGCGGGAACAAAATCCATGCACAACCCTAGTTGAGAGCAGTGAAGGAACAGAGAATATGTACCAAGCTTCTATTTTTATTTTTAATTTGTTTTATTTTATAGTATATATAAAAATAAAACAGACAGCAAAAAAGGGAAAAAACAGAAAAAAAGAAAAAATTGTGATGCCTCATGGGCCTTGTAGTCCTGTTCCTAGTACTATTGTGGCAGATGAAGATGAAAACATGGGGTTTTCGCCGGTTCAGCAAGAGCCGGAGTCCCTTCACCTGCCGGATGTTGATGTTTGCCCTCAAGAATTCAGTAAAACAGGCCTTGGGCATTACTCCCCTCCGTTTCCCAGGAAAGAATCTTATTCTAGAGACAGAGGAGTCAGAGAAGCAAATCGGAGGAGTTTGCGGATCGCTGCCAAACAACAGGCTGATTAGGCCTGCTTCCCTTGGGAAATTCTAAGGAGTCTTGCATCTGGACAGAGTTGGGTTTCGCTTCTTGTTCTCTAGGGAAAGAGTTCTATTGGCGGGAAAACGAGACCCAATATAGGTGTTTGACGCGGGAGATTCTTTGCGGAGTCAATTGATCAGCTTCAGGAGAGAGATCGTGTGTGGACTTCGTAACCCCAGTTCCTTGCTTCCCGGATCAAGCATTCAAGCCGTTGCCTTGCCTTGCTGTTTAACCACGGACCCTGTTCCTCGCTTCACGTTTTGCCTAGTTTCTAGTCACGGACCTAGTCAAGTACCAAGTTATTTCCAGCCTTGTTGTCAAGCTTCATTGGACTTCCAAGACTCTGACATTTCCCCACACTATTGCTTGGCAAAAGTGTGTGTTTCGGTCAAGTGGATTAAAACTTTGAACTCTAATATCATTTATTGGACAATACATTTTTGGACTATATTTGACCTCATTTGAAAGGTCTGCTTCTGAACTATATTCTTCACTTGTTTTTATTGCTTTTATATATTTCCTTAATAAAGATATTAGATAGAGATTGGCCTCCGTGTACGGTTATTGGTGCCCAGCAGCGAGGGATCTGACAGTTTGACTCCACCACCCACAGCACCAAATAACCTAAGGCCAATATGTCAACACCAGGAGCCGGAGCGGCCGCCCCAGCTCAACCACTCAGTTACACCATTTCTCAAGATGAATTTAATCGGATCCGGGACACACTCCGAGAACAGGAGGGAGAGATACGGGGCTTGAAGGAACGAGGAGCCCGTCTCCCTGCTCTAGTGCTACCAACCAAGTTTTCTGGAGAAGACTCCAAGGTTCATGTCTTCCGTCGCCAGTGCCAGGCGTACTTAGAAGCCCGTCAAGCCGAGTTTGCCCAAGAAGACGTCAAGGTGGCGTGGATTTTCAGTCTCCTGGATGGGCCTGCGGCCACTTGGGTGACGGCATTGTACGACGCGGGGTCCACGCACCTAAACACCGCCCAGCAATTCTTGAACCACCTTCGGAAAACCTGGGGGATCGAGGACGACAAAGAGGCGGCCAGCCATAAACTCCGACGCCTCTTCCAAGGGGACAGACCGCTGTCCCGATACATAGCCGAGTTCCGGGTGCTGGCTCAAAACACTGGCTGGAACGATATAGCCCTCAGAGGACAGTTTCGCGAAGGCCTCAACATCGAGATGCAGGAAGAAATCTCTAAGGTGGACCCCCCTGGGACTCTCGAAAGACTCATCGCCCAGTGTTTGCGGGCTGAAGTCTTGCTTGCCAACAAGAAACAGTGGCTCCGGGGCCAGAGTGGAAGGGCCGGAGTAAAGCCTCCCACTTCTACCAGTGTCCAGCCTCGTCCAGTATGGAGACCCCCACCGCCAGCCCCTAATCCCATGGGAAGTGAGGAGGAGCCGATGCAGTTGGGCAATGTGCGCCCCAGGCTAGATGTTGCTGAAAAGGCCCGCCGCCAACGCTTGAATCTGTGTTGGTACTGCGGAAATGGGGGCCACTTCGCTAGAGAATGTCCAGCCAAAAAGAAGCCCACCGCCCATCTGGCGGCGGCGTCCTCCACGGAGGCGGAGGCTGCCGAGGCGGCTGGAACAAAGCCGGCGGGGGAAGCCAGCGACCGGGCGTAGAAGGGCTCGCCAACCCAGTCAAAAACTCCACTCAAGAGCCGCAAACGGGGGTCCTATTTCTCCTGGTGGTCACGCTGTGGTCAGTGAAAAAAGGACCCGTCATGATCCATGCCATGATAGACTCAGGGGCAACAAACAACTTCATCGATAGAGACTATGCTGACTCTCTGGGACTACAATATCATGATTTCAAGAATGCCCGGGTGGTGCAAGCCATAGACGGCCGACCCCTGAAGACAGGTCCAGTAAGCCAATGGACCGAGCCCACCAGAATGTGGATAAGAGAACACATGGAAGAAATCTCCTTCTTCGTTACCGTGGTTCCCCATTTCCCCGTGATATTGGGTATCCCGTGGCTGACACTCCACGACCCAAACATCTCCTGGTCCAACAGAGAACTGCAGTTCGCCTCAAGGTATTGCCAAAATCATTGTCTAGTAGCCAAGGTCTGCCACGCCAGAGACACAGAACCCATCATCACCTTGCCCAAAAAATATTCGGATTTTTGGGATGTTTTCAATGAAAAGGAAGCCGAGAAACTACCCCCACATAGACCCTATGACTGTGCCATTGACCTGGTGGAGGGGGCCCCAATTCCGCGAGGACATCTCTACTCCCTGACTGAACCAGAGCAAGAAGCTCTCAGAGAGTTTATAGAGTCAAACCTTCGCAAGGGGTTCATCAGACCCTCTCAATCCCCAGCCGCTTCCCCAGTGATGTTTGTGAAAAAGAAGTCAGGGGACCTACGCTTGGTTGTGGACTATCGGGCACTGAACAACATCACGAAGTGGAACCACTACCCATTGCCATTGATCTCAGACCTATTGGACCGACTCCGAGGGGCCAAGGTTTACACCAAACTGGATCTTCACGGGGCTTACAATCTAGTTCGCATAAGAGAAGGGGACGAATGGAAAACCGCCTTCCAGACCAAATTCGGATTATTCGAGTCCCTAGTCATGAATTTCGGATTATCTGGAGCCCCCGCAACATTCCAGCATTTTGTCAACGATATTTTCCAAGACTATCTAGATCGGTTCTTGATCATATATTTGGACGACTTTTTGGTGTTTTCGAGATCACAAACGGAACATGATCAGCACGTCAGAATGGTGCTACAACGATTGCGGGATCATGGACTATATGCCAAGTTAGAAAAATGCGCCTTTGATTTGCAAGAGGTAGACTTCCTGGGATACCGCATCTCGCCACTAGGACTCTCCATGGACCCGGCTAAGGTTTCGGCCGTATTGGAATGGCGGACGCCCACTAACAAAAAGGAAGTACAATGCTTCTTGGGGTTTGCAAACTACTACCGCAAATTCATTCCAGAATTCGCTCGCTGGTCTGACCCAATCACCAGCTGCATCCGAGGGAAACAGCCCTTCCACTGGACAGAACAAGCTGAGAAAGGGTTCCACCAGCTAAAGCAATTATTCACGACTCAGCCAATTCTACAGCACCCTGATCCTAAAACCCCTTTTGTTGTGCAGGCTGACGCCTCCGATGTGGCAATTGGGGCTGTGCTCATGCAACCAGTGGGAGAACATCTCCATCCTTGTGCCTATTACTCACGACAACTAACAGCCCCAGAGAGAAATTATACCATTTGGGAAAAAGAACTCTTAGCCATAAAGGCAGCCTTTGAAAATTGGAGGCATTGGTTAGAAGGGGCCAAATTTCCCATTGAAGTCCATACTGACCATCGAAATTTGGAGCATCTAAGGACCGCACGGAAGCTAAACCAAAGGCAGCAGCGCTGGGCTTTGTTCTTTGAACGTTTTGACTTCCGGATCCATTATGTGACTCCGGCTCAGACCAAGCAAGCAGATGCCCTATCACGGAAACCAGAGTATGCAGCAGGGCGCAGAGACATCTCAGAATCTCGATTGCTGCAACCCGAGAACATTGCCACGCTCACAGTGGGAAACACCAAATCCACTTCAATTGAGCCAGCTCCTCCTAACCCAGAATCCCTTTTCACTCAAGAGATTAGGGCCAGTCAACAGACAGATGCCTGGGCTCAAGAACAGATTCGCCAAGGACTACGTTTCCCTTTCTCACTCCAGAACGATCTATTATGTTACAGGAACCATGTTTACATCCCTCCAGGTCCTGGCAGAGAAAAGGCACTTCATTTGTGCCATGACAGCAAGCCAGCAGGACATTTCGGGCTATTTAAAACCATGCACTTGATCCTGCGAGATTTCTGGTGGCCCAAGATCCGCAAGGATGTGGAGAATTATGTCAATACCTGCCCTGTATGCCAGCGTTCCAAGACACGAAGGGAGAAGCCGTCAGGGCTACTGCATCCCCTTCCCACTCCTTCTCGCCCATGGGAGATAATTTCCGCGGATTTTATCACTGATCTACCACCCTCCCTTGGTTTCACCACGATTCTAGTAGTGGTGGACCTTGTCACCAAGTTGGCCCATTTCATTCCCTGCGATGGCCTCCCCACGGCCAAGGAGACCGCAGATTTATTCCTTCAACATGTATTCCGACTACATGGATTGCCCAAGAGTTTGGTCACTGACCGTGGATCTCAATTCACCTCTCGTTTTTGGAAAGCCCTGCAAAAGCTATTGGGCATAGACTCTCGTTTATCTTCAGCTCACCATCCCCAAACAGATGGGCAAACCGAGCGCACCAATGCCACTTTGGAACAATATCTTCGCTGTTATGTAAACTACCAACAGGACAATTGGGCTTCCCTATTACCTCTGTCAGAGTTTGCATACAACAATGGTGTCCAGACTTCAACTAAGGAAACCCCGTTCTTTGCAAACTACGGTTTCCATCCTCATTTCTTTCCTTCTGTCATAGAGACCTCAGAAGTCCCTGCAGCGGAGGATTGGCTGCAGGAACTCACAGCGGTGCAAGAACTCTTGCACCAGCAACTTGATCAAGCCAAGGGGGACTACAAACACCACGCTGACAGTCATCGGCAGCCTGGCCCCGAGATCAAGGTAGGAGATCGGGTTCTGTTGTCTACTCGCTTTTTGCCCTCCCACCGTCCCTGCCGGAAGTTAGATGCCCGTTTCATTGGTCCCTACCCAGTGGTGGCGCAACTTAACCCCGTGACTTTCAAACTCCAACTTCCGTGCTCCATGCGCATTCATCCGGTGTTCCACCGTTCCCTGCTCCTTCCGGCGGATGGTGTACGCCCCGACGCGAGTCGACCGCCCCCCGCCCCTGTTTTAGTGGACGGAGAGGAGGAATTCGAGGTTCAGGACATTTTGGATTCTCGCTTCCACCGCCGCCGCCTTCAGTATCTCATTGACTGGGTGGGTTTTGGCCCAGAAGAACGCTCCTGGGAAGACACTTCCACAGTCCACGCCCCTGATTTGGGCCGCCGCTTCCATCAGGCCTACCCTTCCAAGCCGCGGCCCCGCGACTCTCGGGGATGGGCCCTGAATGAGGGGGGCCTTGGGAGAGGGGATAGTGTGATGCCTCATGGGCCTTGTAGTCCTGTTCCTAGTACTATTGTGGCAGATGAAGATGAAAACATGGGGTTTTCGCCGGTTCAGCAAGAGCCGGAGTCCCTTCACCTGCCGGATGTTGATGTTTGCCCTCAAGAATTCAGTAAAACAGGCCTTGGACATTACTCCCCTCCGTTTCCCAGGAAAGAATCTTATTCTAGAGACAGAGGAGTCAGAGAAGCAAATCGGAGGAGTTTGCGGATCGCTGCCAAACAACAGGCTGATTAGGCCTGCTTCCCTTGGGAAATTCTAAGGAGTCTTGCATCTGGACAGAGTTGGGTTTCGCTTCTTGTTCTCTAGGGAAAGAGTTCTGTTGGCGGGAAAACGAGACCCAATATAGGTGTTTGACGTGGGAGATTCTTTGCGGAGTCAATTGATCAGCTTCAGGAGAGAGATCGTGTGTGGACTTCGTAACCCCAGTTCCTTGCTTCCCGGATCAAGCATTCAAGCCGTTGCCTTGCCTTGCTGTTTAACCACGGATCCTGTTCCTCGCTTCACGTTTTGCCTTGTTTCTAGTCACGGACCTAGTCAAGTACCAAGTTATTTCCAGCCTTGTTGTCAAGCTTCATTGGACTTCCAAGACTCTGACATTTCCCCACACTATTGCTTGGCAAAAGTGTGTGTTTCGGTCAAGTGGATTAAAACTTTGAACTCTAATATCATTTATTGGACAATACATTTTTGGACTATATTTGACCTCATTTGAAAGGTCTGCTTCTGAACTATATTCTTCACTTGTTTTTATTGCTTTTATATATTTCCTTAATAAAGATATTAGATAGAGATTGGCCTCCGTGTACGGTTATTGGTGCCCAGCAGCCAGGGATCTGACAAAAATAAAGGAAAAAAATACAAGAGAATAAGCAAGTTTGCAAAATGATATACAGTCAGCACTTGTTAAACATGTGAAAAATCAAATTTGGCTGTACAGTTATTATAGTTTAACATTTCTTAGCCCTCTAACTCCACACCCATAAACCCAACCCCCATGACACCCCTCAATATGGATCACATAATTAACTAGCAACTACCCATATATCTTCTTTCACTAAATCCTCTTTGTCAACTCTACCTTGGTCTTCTTTTCCAGATACCCAAGTACCAGCCCCCATTTGTTTACAAATTCTTCATGATTTCCTCCTCTGCTACTATTTGTATTTCTAAGTTAGAAATACTTGACCATTTGTATATAATCTATTAATTTATCTCTCCGATCTTTAATAGTTGACTCTTCCCCCCCCCCCCCGCCATGTTTTAGCTATTATTAGTCTTGCAGAAACAAGGCAATATTGACAAATTTCTTCATCACCTAAACAAATACGTCTTCTAAATAGTTCTAATAGGCACAATTCTGGGTTTTTCTTGACCTTTTAGTTGATCATATTGTTTGTTTCTTTCACCCCTTTTTTCCAAAATTCTTGAACTATATTACAGGTCCACCATACGTGGAAAAAATATCCATTCACCTTATTTCATCTCCAGCAAGTTCCTCGTCCTGTATTTTTTTTTCTTCCTATTTTGGCCAGTAGCTCTGGAGTTATGTAAGTTCTGTAAAACATTTTAAACATATTTTCTCGAATTGAACAAGCCACTGAAAATTTAAACCATTTTTGCAAAGATGTTCCAAATATGTTCCCAATCTAAACCAACTAAAATTTACGGCTTCATAGTAGTATCTGAGATCTGGCAGTGCCAGACCGCCTCTGTCTTTCCCATCAATAAGGTTCCTGTAGGCAATTCTGGCTTTTTTGCCTTTTCATATTAATTTGACCAGATCTCTCTTCCATTTTTCAAATGCCTTTACTCTCTTAATAATCAGTAAATTGTGAAACAGGACCAACATTTTAGGTAATACCATCATTTTTATTACTGCTATTCTCCCAAACCAAGTAATTTGAAGTCTTTGCCAATTGTCAAGATATCCTTTGATCTCCTTCTACATTTTGCCATCAAGATTTTGGTGAAGTTTATGTTAGTTAGCCATAGTCTAAGATATTTTACTTTTGGCACTACCTTGCAGTTAGTTAATTTCTCCAATTTAACAATATTGCTTTAAGTAAGTTCTTAGTTAGAAATACTGATTTCTCCTTGTCAATTTAAAACCTGACACAATGCTAAATTCGTTGATAATCTCCAATAAAGTATGTATGCTTCTTAAAGGGTCCCTTAAGAAACAGACCAAATCTTCTACATATGCCTTCCCTTTAAATTCATACCCTTTAACTTTAATTCCCTTAATTTCACTAGCTTCTCTAGTTCTGCTGTTCAAAATTTCTAATATCCAAATACAGTAGAGGTGACAAGGGACAGCCTTGTCTTGTCCCTTTTTAAATTTGATATTTGGTCATTTATTTTTTATTTGGCCCTTTGTCTTGAATAGATTGCTCCTATGGCCTTTCTAAAGTGTTTAATAGTTACCCACTCCAAAATGGTCCAATACTTTAATCATATAGTCCCACCTCACATTATGAAATGCTTTCTCTGCATCTAGGAATAGTAATTTAATATCTTTGCTTGGTTCTTGTTCAGTGTACTCTATTATATCGATTACAGTTCTCACATTTTGGCTCAGGTGTCTACCTGGGAGGAAGCCTGCTTGATCCCCATGTATTATTTTAACTAAAATTTGTTTCAGCCTGTTTGCTAAAATTTCCACAAACAACTTATAGTTGTTATTGACCAACGAAATTGGTCTATAGTTCTTCACTTGCTCCATGTCTCTGTCCTGTTTGAGTAAGAGAACTAGTGTAGCTTCCTCCCAGGACTCTGGCATCTCTCCTTTTTGGAGCACTTGATTCATCGTATAAAGCAATAATGGGCCTAATTTTTCTTTATACCTTATAAAACAAAGCAGAGAATCCATCTGGATCTCAGGCTTTATTTAATTTGGCTTTATTTATTGCTTTATTCAATTCTGCCCATGTAATTTGTCTGCCCAGGTCTGCTTTCATATCTTCTGAAAGCTTTGTGAACTTCATATCAGCTAGATATTGGTCTATTTATTTAATATCTATCAGAGTGTTTTTTAGAGGTTTCTATAGTAGTCTTCAAACCCTTTTTGAATTCTTCTTATGTTTGTAATTCTCTCTCCTTTGTGCCTTATCTTGGCTATTAAAGGCCTCTTCCTATGACCTTTCACTTGTCATACCAGGAGTATTCTACGTTTATTTACATTTTCAAAGGAATTATGCCTATTATACATAATTATATTATTATATTATTATATTATTATTTTCCTTTCTAATTCATCTGATAAGAATAATTCATATTGTTGCTGCACTTTAGCTAACTCTTGTTATGCTTTTTTCTGTCAACCTTAGGCTTCTCTAATTCTTTCTCTTTCTCTCTGATTTTGGTAATCATCTCTAATTTCATATTGTTTCTTCTTTTATACTAAATAGCATGTTGTTGAATTAGTAAACTTCTTACCACCACATTTCTTGCATCTCAAACTGTCTTTTCCGCTATGTCCTCCTTACTATTCTCTTTAATGTAATTTTCTATTCCTAACCTAATCTTTTCCTTAATTTTGTGGACTTTCAATATATAATAATTTAGTCTCCAAGGATTTCTTTCCTAAACCCGCCTTTTAATTGTAATAGCATTGGATTATGGTTTGCAAACACTCTGGGAAGGAATTCCACCTTCTCTGTTTTGATTACGTACTCCTTAGTTGCAAAGATATAGTCTATTTTGGACAATGATCCATGTCTGTGGGAATAGTATGAATACTCCCTTCTATCTAGCTTTTATATCCTCTGGTCATATAATTCCCAGTGTTTTAAGTCTCCTAGTAGGGTGCCCGGAAGTCTCCCTTTCTTGAAATACTTTTTTCTTTTTAAATTCCTATCTATCTTTGTATCCATTACCCCATTAAAGTCCCCTAACCACGTTTCTTTCTCCTCTACTTCTGCTAGGATATTTAATAACTTTTTATAAAATATTTTTGGATTTGTGTTAGGCACATAAATCCCTACTAACAGAAAATGTTTGTGTTGAAACCTCACTTTAACAATTAGTATCCTGCCTTCTTGATCCTCATATATTTTCTCTGGTTTAAAATCCTTGTTTATATTGAACAGTACCCCATTAATTTTCTTAATATTACATGCCATTAATAACTGTCCTAGTTGATTTTGGACTAATAAGTGTGTATCCTTTGATACAAAGTGGGATTCTTGAATACAAGTTATGTCCACCTTATTTTTATATAAGAAGTGAAAACCCCTTTTCCTTTTTATACAGTGATTCAGCTGGTTCACATTCATAGAGATGATTCTTAATCCATGTGATTCCATCTATTAACAGTCTCCTGCTTCTCCTTCCCCCCTTCCCATCCACAAATGCTCCCCACATCTTATTATCATTTGTTATATACTCCCAAAAAATTAGACAGTATCAGAACCTGACTCTTTTTCTTCTGCTGCTTCATCATCTTCATCATCATCATCAAAGACTGCCTCCTACTGGTGGCTCTGTTCTTCTCCTTCTGTTTGCTGGCTCTGCGATGCAACCGAGGATTCCTGATCCTTCTACATCCTTTTTCTTTGTGGGCATAACTCACAAAATACTCACAATGTACCAAGCTTCTGAGGCCCTATGTAGACTGTAGGCTGCCTACTCATGATTTGGCACATTACTACTATGAATGGCATACCTGCCATGCCAAGTCCCCAAACAGAGTGGGCCTCTCAAAGAGCATTTACTGTATATGGTACATATATAATGCTCAAAACATTTACTCTATATGCTCCATTGTGGCCAATGGAGGCAATAATTTAAGAATTGTCTGCCACTTCTAAATCAAGTGTAGGCAAAGGTCTCAATATTTTTTTGAATCTTTAGCCCCTCCAAAAGTTCTTTTACAAGGAGTCACTTTCAAGCATTGTTTACATTTTTGGCAGAGTTGGTAAAAATATACAAAAATGGCCAAAACATGCACATACACACACACACACAGATATGTATCAGGAGATCCTGATGAGGAAAATCTTCAATTGATGAAATTTCTTACAGTTCAGGACATATTCTGTAAAATATTCACATGAACTCTACATCTGTAAGTTTGTACAAAGAAGAAAACACCACAAATGTAGTATTATATGATTGTTTTCTGTGCAGAAAATTTTGTTTTCTGCAAAAAAAATAAAACAAATTTTGTGCAAAATATGTCCTGAACTATAAATAGTTTTCAGAAACTGCACAGTTTGGAGAGGCCTTCTTGTAATGGGGAGAACATTCCCAAAATTACACATTGGCTCATTTAAGAACAATATTAATAAGAAATTACATCCCTAGTCTGTGGGCAGTTCCACACAGCCCTTTAATCCAAGAGCAACCATGTTTTTTTTTGTAATATTTTTATTCAAATGTTCAGGTAGGTTACATAAAAGGATCAGGGTACAATCATTTAGGAGAGAGAAGTCTAATAAAGGGAAGGGAGTAACTATTGGAATGCTAAAGGTTAATATAGGGAAATAGAAAAGATGAGGGAAAGGAGGGGGGTTTAGGGTTTTGGGTTGATTTTGTCTTCCGTTCTTTGCTCTTCACATTATCATCATTTTGTTTATTCTATATTATTCAGGTTTTCTAGACTCCTCCATATTTTATTTGCAGGAGTTTATTATTATTATTACTTTTTCTAATATTTTCGTTTTTTCCTGTATTCTTCATATCCCTTCCAATCTGTTGTTTTTTGTATTTTCCCGTTGTTTTCCCTTAACAAAAGGGTCAGTCTGTCCATATCATAAATGTCATCTAGTTTTTCTAACCATTGGTCTTTTGATGGTATTTCTTTCAACTTCCATTGTTTTGCAAAGGTCATCCTTGCCGCAGTCGTTATATATGTTAATAAAATGTCATCATTTTGATTCAGATTCGTTATGTTTTCGGTTAAACCTAAAAGATAATACTCTGGTTTCATCGGAAATGTTCTATTCAGTATTTTTTGTGTCTCCTCATGTATTAGTCTCCAAAATTTTGATGTTTCTGGACATGTCCACCAAGCATGATAAAAATGTACGTTCTTGTTTCTTATACTTCCAGCAGAGATTTTGAGCATTTTTATACATTATTCCAATTTTTTTGGTGTTATATACCAATGATAGAACATTTTCAACCAATTCTCTTGAAGATCTGTAGAATATATATATATATATTTAATTTTTTGTTCCATATTGTTTCCCATTCAGTTAATTTGATTGTATGCCCCAAATTTCTTGCCCATTTTACCATACAGTTTTTAATTTCTTCAGTCTTGTTGAAGAAATTTCTTCAGAGCTTGTTGTATATTTTTGTGATGTCTTTTTTGTCGTTTTTTAGGACCTTATCCCTGAGGCTTTCAGCATCGTCGAATCCTATCTAGCAACCATGTTTTTAAAATGTGATTGTGCCCAGGTTAAAGTCCAGAACATGTGTGCTTTTATGGGGCAGGTGTTCAGATGCCCTGCTGGGCCTTCCAGTAGGGGACCAGGACAGAAAGCACCCCCCCCCACACACACACACACACATACACACAAAAGCCCTAAAAAGTAAAAATAACTTACCTGGCACCATTAGGCCTTGCAGCACACTTCCTGGAATGTACCAATTATGTGCGAGGAAACCGGGGATTGCAGGAGCAATTTGGCCCCCCTCGCTTCCTGGACATAATTGGTATATTCCAGAAAGTATACTGCAAGTCCTAAAGGTGGCCGATAAGTTATTTTTACTTTTTAGAGATTTTGGGTGGGGGGTTGAGAAGGGGGTGAGGGCAATCTTGGACCTTTTGGGCTCCAGGAGCCCAGAAGGTGCGAGATGGGTGTGTGGACAGGCTGCAGGGAAGTCCCAAGATTCACAGAGCCATAGCCCATTAGACCTAGACCTTTCACAAAGGTGCAGGTCTGATAGGCTATCTAATTAATTCAGGATAAAGTAGGGTTTTTCTGCTTTGTCTTGAATTAATTCTCTTTTACTGGAGGTGTCATTTGGACACCCTCCATTTTGAACTGGGAGTGCCTGGGATAAAGGTACTGTCTGGATAGATCCTATATTGCCCCCAGAGAGGAAAAGAGGAGGGTACTAGAGAGTACCCAACAGAGTCCACAAGAAAAAGGAGGGAGATATGTCTCCAAGTACTCAGTAAGATAGTCTTTATTTTTATTTTAGAAAATGTTCTAGGTATTTTTGTGCTGAATTGGATTGTTCTCAGGAAAGATCAGTAAATGGTAGTTAAAGCTCAGTAAATGGATTGGTCAATTAAACGAGATTTTCAGCTCCAGGAATTTCTTCTATAAGACTGTATATTGCCCCTGAAGAAGGCCATTGAAATATATACATAAGCCAAAAAACATTGGGATTTTTCTAAACTAAAAAATAAATACAATCCACTAAACACTTGGAGATGTATCTTCCCCTTTCCCCCTGTGAATTGCCCCCTAAGAAGTACTATAGGTAGAAAACTGCCCCTGGTTCCATCCTAGTTGCTTACTACTGTTCTAATGTCAGAGACAGAACGCCAGCAAGTAAAACAAAACTCAGTTTATTGAGGTTACAGAACTAAAAACACCCGTAGGAAACAAAGAACAGGGCAAACACTTGACTTCAGTGTGATAAGTAACAAAAAACAGCTCAGTTTGAGCTTAAACGGTTCAAAGGGATAAACCGGGTTAAACAGAAGTATAATCCGGATTAAATCAAAAGTGCTTACTTCAGCCTGGCAAACAATGCAAACAAAAGAGGATCAACAGGAGTCAGAATGTAAACAACAGACTGGTGGCAGATTCCTCTCTGCTACTCAGAAACAGCAGGAGAATAAACCAGGCTTGTTTATTCCTTCCTGCAGCGAACAAAAAGCGTGGTCGTAGTCAGGATTCAGTTTAAGGTTCAGCGGCCAATGATATCCAGGTCCAGGCACAGCAGTCAGGGTAACGGCAGTCAGCAGGGTCCCAGTCCGGTCCAGAGGTCTATAGCCAAGCGTAGTCGTCAAGAAATCCAAAGGTCTCACCGATAGCCAGCAGAAGGGATAATCCGGAATCGAAGTCAGTCAGTCCAGCGTCAATCCAGTGCGAGTAGGTATTGCCCGTCAAAAAGACGACGGAGGTCCAAGCTATCGAGATTAAACACAAGTTGCACAGAGAAAAATCCCGCACAGTTCCTCCTGCCGTCAATGCCCAGTGTCCTTGGTAAACTTACGTATCCAGTAACGAATCACACCCGTCTTCAGGAAGTTCCCCAACAAAAGCCCAAGCATCCATCCAGATTACCTTGCCCAACGCAATTAGACATTGGTCCCAAACCCCATTTTATCCCAGTTCAAGCTCATCATCGCTGTCAGCTGCCATCCCAATTCCAGGCGCCCCAACATCATCATCCTCATCAGAGCTTAAGCACCTTTGACTACGCCCCACAGCATCCCCAGCTGTGGATCCCGCTCCATCCCTCCAGCCAGTCCATGGGTCTGATCCTGCAACCCGCCAATCACCTCCCATGCTTTCATTGCCTGTTTCCCCAACACCCAAATCCTCCCTCACACGAGTCCATTCCATGTCGTCCTCCTCCGAGCTGGCCATCTCTTCCTCCAAACCCTCAGAAAAACCCTCAAATGAGTCCTCATCTGTCGGGTCTGTAAACAAATCCCGGAGCCGTTTTCTTTCATGCTCCTCGAAAGAGTCTGACTCTCGAGGAGTCTTATGACCCCTTCTTCTATTACCGGAGCCCGAAGGCTCAACCATAACATCTAAACCATTGTCCTACTTCAGAACTATTCTGTAACAAGACAGATAATACTTCAATTTCATTTTCATAGCTTAATATGCTTTGCACAATTTGATAATTACATACCACTCTGCTGAACAATTTTCAGTAACAATAGACCAAAACAAAATCCCTCATACAATATTGTATATTTCATGACAACAGGGCTTTTGACACAATATTTTCAATTGGAGTGAAGCCTAGCTTTTCAGATCCTTCTCTCTGAGTGAAGTATGTTTATAAGTATTAATGAAGCCAGTATTGATTTGTGGAACATGACTTAAAATCTCAGCAATCACTGAACAATCCATGAGGAGCTCTCGAAAACTGAATGTATGTATGTAACTAGACATCTCAATTTAGCAACCAGACATACATTAAACAGCATTAATAGCCAGGCACTTAATGGATCAATTCCCACTGTTTGTGTAATGTGGAAATAAAAAAGGCTTATTAAATGACAAGCTTTCCCTGGTTTGTGCTAATTAATTATACACTGCATCTGACTGCTAATTTAGTGGGAAAATGCAGCCCAAAACCATGGTTTCTGCTTGAACTTTGCCTCAGATCTACCTAATTCAGCACAGAGTGCAGCTGCGACCCGCCACTGAACGACGACAGTATTAAATTAGAGCACAAGGCCATCAATTTAATAAGTACTGTAGCAGGTAATTTGAATAAGGACAGTATTAGTATTCTGCTGGTGCACAACTAAAAGCAGCTGACCTTTCAGACCAGAGAAGATCCTTGAACACATCAAGTGAATCAAAGAATACAGTAATAATCTGACCATGTTAAGAGTGCCAAGAGAGCCTTTTATAGCCCTAGACCTATTAGTGTGTATCAGTTGCTCTATAGTATATAACAATTTATGTACAAAAAAAACACCCCTAACCCCTTAGTGAAGTTATAAATAGAACAAAAGCAATACAAGAAATAATTCCAGTGGTACATTTGGAAATGCTCCTTATTACTTTGATTTATAGCATAAAGAATATAAAATTAATCCATGCTCATAAAGAAGCACTATGAACATCCGCATAACTATTCAATGACTTTTCACCACAAAATTTAGAACTAGGAACATATGTCGGTGTCTACTATATATCTGTACACTACAGGCACAGAGGATGGACAAAATCAGATAATGCTTTTCAGCTAATTGGCAACTTTTTCCAAAGGTTTACAACTGTAATAAATTCTTTACAAAAAGGTTTTCAGTGTGCAGAAATGTGTGTAAACTAATCCCCAGTTGTCAAGCCACCTTCAAATAATCAGAAGCAGCCACTGTCAAAACTACACATTTACCATATCTACACATCTTGTTGAGATTCTTTTGTTCCACTTGCCCTGCACAATCCGCATCTCATCAGTTAAGCAACTTGTTGAACTCAAGAGGCATGTATTCCCATTACAAGGAACAATGCAGCCCTTTAGTCCATAGCTCCTAGTATTCTTCGGCATAGTGGCTATATTTTTAAGGGGCTGCTGGAGCTGATTTAAAATGACAGAATTATAGAGTTGGAATAGGCTTCATGGGCAGTTGAGTTCACCCCTATGCTCAGTGCAGGATCTCCAGCTATAGCATTCCCAGTACCTAGCTGTGCAGCCTCTTTCTGAAGACATCTTGAGAAAGAGACACCACCACCACTTTAGATAATGGATTCCATTGCTGAACTGTTGCTAGTGTCAAGACGTTTCCTCTAATGTTTAATCAAAATCTGCTCTCCTGTAACCATTAGAATGCATCCTACCCTCTGGGGCAACAGATAACAATCCTATACCCTCATCTGTGTTACAACCCTTAAGATATTGAAGGAGGGCAATCATGTCTCCCCTCTTCATCAAACTGAACATACTCAGTTCCTGCTAATGCTTGCCTCTCTGTTGGAATAAAGCAAGGGTCCACAAACTAAGGCCCACAAGCTGGATGTGGCCCTCCAAGATAATTTATCCAGACCCCGCCCTAAACTTTAGACTTAGGGTCTGAAATGACTTGGAGGCACACAACAACAATCCTAATTAACTTTACTATCTCATCAGCCAAAAGCAGGCCTACACTTCCCATTGAAAGATTGGTAAGTTTATGTTGGTTAAAATTGTTCTTTATTCTAAATATTGTATTGTTCTTTCATGTTTTTTGCACTACAAATAAGGTATGTGCAGTGAATTCTTTCATTTTTTTTCAAACTGTAGTCCCCCCTACCACAACAGTCTGAGGGATCATGAACCAGCCCTCTGTTTTAAAAGTTTGAGAACCCCCTAGAGCAGGGGTCCCCAAACCATGGCCCACGGGCCACATGCGGCCCCTCAGAGCCATTTATCCAGCCCCCGCGTCGGTGGCTCCCTCCTCCTCCGCCAAGGAAGGTGAGTGTGGCATAAAGGAGAAGGAGAGAAATGTGTGCAACTTTCTCATCTCACTCGCCCCGTAGGCACCTTCCTCCTTGCCACCGCCACCAAAAAAAAAAAGTGTGCACGGGGCGTGGGAGGAGGAAAAGGCGTGCACATTTCTATCCTCCCTCACCCCGCATGCACCTTTCTTGCTACCACTGCCAAGGAAGCCGTGGGACTGCCGCCTCTGCAGAACTCAGACACAGAGTGAGGGAAAGGCATGCACCTTTCTTCCCTCGCCCCGTGTGTGCCTTTCCCGCTGCCGCCACTGCCGCCACCGAGGAAAGCGCTCATAGGGCGAGGGAAAGGTGTTTGCCTTTCCTCCATCGCTCTGCGTGTGCCTTTCCTGCTGCCACTGCCACCACCAAGGAAAGCGCTCACAGCGCGAGGGAAAGGCATGCGCCTTTCCTCCCTTGCCTAGCGTGCGCCTTTCCCGCTGCCACCACCGCCACCGAGGAAAGCACTCACAGGGCAAGGGAAAGGCGTTCACCTTTCCTCGCTCACCCCACATGCGCCTTTCCCACTGCCACCGCTGCCACCAAGGAAAGCGCTCATGGGGTGAGGGAAAGGCATGCTCCTTTCCTCCCTCACCCCGCGTGCGCCTTTCCCGCTGCCGCCACCCCCGCCACTGAGGAAAGCGCTCACAGGGCGAGGGAAAGGCATTCGCCTTTCCTCTATCACCCCACTTGTGCCTTTCCCGCTGCCACCACCGCCACCGAGGAAGGCACTCACAGGGCAAGGGAAAGGCGTTCACCTTTCCTCCCTTGCCCCACATGCGCCTTTCCCGATGCCACCGCTGCCACCAAGGAAAGTGCTCATGGGGTGACGGAAAGCCGTGCGCCTTTCCTCTCTCGCCCCTGTGCGAGCCTTTCCCACTGCCTCCGCCACCAAGGAAAGCGCACAGCGGGTGAGGGTTAGGTGTGTGCCTTTCTTCCCTCACCCCACTTGAGCCTTTCCCGCTGCCACCGCTGCTGAGGAAAGCGCTCACAGGGTGAGGGAAAGGCATGCGCCCTTCCTTCCTTGCCCCGCAAAAGGCTTTCCAGCTGCTGGCGCATTTATAGCATCAATGGAATGCAGCAGGAGGTTCCCTGGGCTGGTTGCTTTTGGAAGAAGCAAGGGTAATGACTTCTGAAGGGCATTTTTACTCCTTGGAAAGTCAGCGAGTATTTCCAGTGGAGGGAAAACAATGTCCTGTGGCAGCTTTAAAAGCAGAATAATGTATTATAATATGAGCTTTCATGGAACTTATAATCAAATAATTGTTGTGTTGTAGTAGTAGTGTTATTATTATTGTAGTAGAAGTAGTGTTGTTGTTGTTGTTGGTGGTGGTGGTCAGGGGTGCTTTATGTTTTGGTTCACAAAGGCAGAAGGGGATTGAACTATTTGGCCCAAGAAGTCTCTTCCAACCATGTTTATTATGGTATTATTATTATTATTATTATTATTATTATTATTATTATTATTATTAGGTGGCTATCTGTCAGGGGTCCTTTGATTATGGTGTGGTGCACAAAAGAAGAAGGGGGTTGGAGTAGATGGCCCAAGGCGTCTCTTCCAACCCTCTTTATTATTTTGATGATGATGATGATGATGATGATGATTATGATGATGATTAACATTGAGGCTGTGTTTGTTCCCTTTTTTAACTTCAAAATAAGATATGTGCAGTGTGCATACGAATTTGTTCATAGTTTTTTAAAAAGCTATAATCCGGCCCTCCAACGGTCTGAGGGTCCATGAACTGGCCCCCAGTTAAAAAAATTTGGGGACCCCTGCCCTAGACTGTTGATTAATGCTCTTGTCTATGCTTCTGACAGTTCTTCTCCTGTGAACATAGACAAGTTGTCTGCTGTGAGTTAAGAAGCTAGCAAGGTTCAGTGTTAACTTTCCTGTCTAGATATTTAGCTCTTTGAACAGTCTTTTACAACTTGACTCTGGTCCTGTGTTACTGAAGCTCAATTGCTCTACTGCTGGCACTAAAAGTTTCTGATCTGCTATTAATATTCTCGCTGCAACAAAACTCTATTGACAGATTTCTACATCTTCTTTACTAGTTTTTTTTCACCAATCATCCTAAGAGGTACAACTCTGGATTTTTCCTAACCTTTTTAGTGATCATATTATTTGTTTCCTTAATCACTTTTTCCCAAAATGTTTGTGCAAACTTACAGGTCCACCAGGCATGAACAAAGGTACCTTTCTGCACTTTACATCTGCAACACACACATGCGCACACACACCTCCCCCCAGTGAGATTTGTCTATTTTTAGCTATTATCTCAGGTGTTATACAGCTTCTATAAAACATTTTATACATGTTCTCTCTAATAGATCCCGCAACTGAGAATTTAAATCGTCTTTCCCATAAATATTACCAATTTTCTAACTCAATATTTTTCCCCAAAATTTTAGCTCACAAAATTATTGCTGTTTTTATTCGATTGTCTTATTGGTTGTATTCTAATATATATCTATATAATCTGGAAATTAATCCCTTATTTCTCCCCTTTAAAATATTCTCCAATTCTGATTTTCTTTTAATGAATTCTACTTTATTATCCTTTTAAAATATATCATATAATAGGTGGTATCAAAATCAGTCATTTATCTCTAATTCTTCTCTTCCTTTTAGTCTCCAATGCTCTTTTTCTTTAATTAAGTATTCCCCATAGGTTCTTGTTTCCTTATTAAAAATTGGATTTAACGTTGCTTCAAGGGGTCATAGCCATAACGGGGTTTTTTGTTTCATCCCCACTTTATATCTTTTCCAATTACTAATAGACTTTCTCTTGTGGGATGCCTATGGAAATCTTTATTAATTCTATCTTTCTTGTACCATAAATATGCATGCCAGCCAAATCTTAGGTTAAATCCCTTTAGGTTGAGTAAAGCTCAATTTTTTAAAATGTAACCCACTCCTTTGGCCAACTGAAGCTTACCACTTCATAGTAATACCAAGGTCTGGAAGAACTACATCCCCCCTCTTTTGGCATCTATTAGATAGTAAGCAATTATAGTTTTTTTTTTTCTATTTTATATAAATTTAGTCAAATCCTTCTTCAAATATTCAAAAATTCTCACTCCTTTAATTATCGGTTGATTATTACATATGAAATATTCCCATACTTATTAATAACGCATATATTCAAATATAAGCTGGGTTTTTCATCCTTTTTTGGGGGGGTGAAAAAGCCCCCATTGGCTTACATTCGAGTGAAACAGGGTTGAGCTCCAATGCCACTGCCTCTGTTACCAAGTTTTCTGCCGCCTGGCCTTGTCTTCGCCTCCGCAGCCTCATTCTCTGCTACATCTGCTGCGAGGCTGCTGTGAAAAGGAGAAACGGAGGTACATGCGTGCGTGCGGCAAGATAAGCAAGGAGGATGGCATGTGCCTCTGTTTCTCATTCTGTCACCACACACCTCGCTCCCTGCTTGTCTTGCTGAACACGCACCTCCGTTTCTCCTTTTCTTACCACATGCACAGCCTCTCTACTCTCCGCACAGCAATCTATTTTTATTTTTGAAATTTACCAGTAGCTGCTGCATTTCCCACCCTCAGCTTATACGTGAGTCAATAAGTTTTCCCAGTTATTTGTGGTAAAATTAAGTGCCTCAGCTTATATTCAGGTCAGCTTATACTCGAGTATATACAGTATGTAAAAAGCTTTGAATGCTTTTTAATGGGTCTTCTATAATGCATACCATGTCATCAGCATATATTTAACTTTGAATTTTTGTCCTTTTATTTTCATCCCTTTAATACAGGTGTCTTCCTTAATTCTAATATTTAATATTTCTAACATCCATATGAAAAACAAAGGTCACACAGGACACCCTTCTCTTATTCCTTTTTGGAATAATCTCAATATATTTTGACATTTGGTCATTTATTCTTAATTTAGCTTTTTGTTTTAAGTAGAAGGCACTGACCACACTTTAAAATTGCTGACCCACCCTATAGAAAACCAATACTTTCTCTATAAACTCCCAGCTGATGTTATCAGAGGCTTTCTTCACATCTTATTATTAATAGCAAAATCATGGAAAGGAGAAAAAGAGCTATTGCTAAAGGACTGGAGAGAAAAATTATTAGAGTATACTCAAATGGCAAGCTATTCAATGCTATATGGAGCAAAAGCAATGAAGATTTTGTCAAGAAATGGAGGCTTGTATTTGGATATCTAGAAAAAAAGACAGAAATAGATTTCAAAGTAGTCTCAAGGGGAATTTATTAATGTAACATAAGGGTAGGGGTTTTTGAGACACTAGTTTCACATTAAGTGGTGCCAGAAGTCAAGTGTTGTGGTTCATGGGTGTGGGGAGGGGTGGGGTTCAGGGGAATGGCATACTTTTATTATGTGTGATTGATTATCTGTAAATGTTTATTTTTCTTATATTCTGCATGCCATTAATTCACTTAGTAAAAACTTTTTAAAAATTAAAAAATCAAAATTTCTGATATGCTGAACTGCTGTTAATGCTGTTGTTGTTACTTCATTATTTTTGAATGCATTTCCCTTTTTGGAAATTACACACACACCCAAACAGAAGTACATAATCCTTCCAGGTTTCTAGGTGGGTCATAGCACAAGTGGACACACTATCACATCACTTCACACTGACACTAATGGGGTCTGAGAAGGTAGCAATTGAACAGATAGGAATTTGGTAAACATCAGGGGAAGGGAGCAAGGGGCTTAGACAAATTCATGAGGGATAAAGTTATCTGTGACAAGTACCATGATGTTTATATTACACCTCAGAGCCAGCATACCTAAAAAAAAATAGTTTCCAGGGAACAACAATAGGAGAAAGCTATACAGTCATCTCTCCACATTTGCAGTTTTAACTTTTGTGGATTTGATTTTTCATGGAATTGCTCAAAAATGTTTGCTTTAAGAATCTCTTTAGGAATCTTTAGGAATCCTTCAGTGTGACTCTATGGCGGTGGTGGCGTACCTATGGTACAGTTGCCAAAAGAGGCCTTTTTGTGGCACGCCCACTCCCACTCACTGTCCACCCAACTCGCTCCCCACTCAGTCATCCACCCACTCACCTTTTCACTTCCTAAAGGCATGCCATTGTCCAATATAGGAAACTGGATGTTGGATTAGAAAAGTCTTTGTTCTCTTCGAACAGAATTCATTTTAAGCAGGAAAAATAATATTGTTAAAAAAAGAGAAATTCAGCACATTAAAAGCTAAGGGAGTTATATATGCCGAGATCAGAATACCTTTGCTACCTTATTTTGGCCTGTGTAAATCCTAGTCTATGTCCTCCCAAAAATATATATTCTAGAAAAGTTTGTTTTAATCATCATTTGCTGGGTAAAATTATCACCAAAAACAGAATATTTTTTAAAATTAAGTTAATAATGGTGCCCCAGTTTTTGAGTGGCATTTGCCTATGTCTTTAGCATCTTCCAGATTTATCCTCTTCCACACAATTTCTCTTCTTTGACACAAAAGGTTCTTCTCATAAACAGAAGTTGTAGCACAATCCACAGAAAAGACAATGTCTGATCTCTCCATTAAATTTATACCACATAAAAATGGAGGGTAAGTGGGACATGACTCATTCATGAATAGAGCCCTTAGTCTGATTTGTGGCAGTGAGCATGGTGTCATTGGCATACTTATTGCTAGGAATGTATCAAATTACCATTGCTGCAATTATTAAAATTCTTTTTCCACCTTCCAAGTGAACTTAATTTCAAGTGCCAAGAATCTCCCTAGTGAGTTTCCCCCATCAAATATTTCATAACTAAAACATTAAATACATCTGCTAAAAGAAGAAAAGTAATAGTATAATCCATTTTATTTTTAAAAGGCATGCAATTTCAGAAAGCACTAATACTAATAATATAACCACCTACTTTAATAGGACTCTGCATAATACTGCACCTGCCAATCTGCTTATCCATCTAGCACCACAAGACCTTTGTAGAAATACAACTCTGTACAATTGTCACAGCGCTTTGCTAAAGCTTTTCTGTGGTACTGAAAGAATGTTAAACAGCAGCAGAGAGCAGAAAATCATAAACACTGCACAAGATAGCAAGATATGAGAAACTATCTTATTCTGAATCAGACCATTGGTCCATCTAACCTGGCGGTGTTTCTTATGAAAAATGTTGATTACTTGGCAGCATTTCAAAGTCTTGAGAGCCTTTTCTAGCAGAGCTATTGAGACAATGTTAATTAGAAACTACACCTGCAACTGTATACTTGCAAACATATATACCATCTCTATATCTATCCTCTAAAATACAGAGACGGGGGTGGGGGTAGTACATCCAGGGCTTCACCAGATGTTTCACAAATGCACGTATTTGAATCCCAGAGTCTGTTTTTAATAAGGAAAAGCAGTTTCAGGTTATCACAATTTTTTTACGGAGAAGCAGGATGGAAAAGAGGAAGTACTTAACATTTTTCCATGCTGACCATTATTTCAAATTATTCTCCCCTTTTTTTCCCAGGTCTATTCCAGATATATGTATTTTGAACCCTATGTGTGGAAAAACCTATGGAAGAAGATTACTTGGAATAAGAAAAACTGAAGGTGGGTGAAAATGTTAAAAGACTTTCCTTTTCTCCCCTCAAAGCTACACTTACCACACTTGCTTTATATCATTAAAAGCAACTGATGATGTATTAAATATATAAAATGTAACATTTAGTCAAGCCCACAATGGGTTTTGTACCGAGTACTCCAGTGGAAAAGAGGAATTGCAAAAACATCAACTTGCAATGGTCATTTGCTGGTATTTCATATATGGTTTCTCATAATGGAATTGAAGAGTACCCCTTCATGTGCCCAAAGGTCAAGCTACATTTTGTTTTGAAGTTCATCCTTGGAGCCTATTTGGAAGTGCTGTCAATTCCCTACTTTGTAAATGAGGCAAAAAGTTTGCAGTTGCAAAAAAGAAAAATAAAAGAGCAGGGAATTTTATTGGGAACTCCAGCAGAAAGAGCAGTTTGGCCCTAACATTTGAGCCCATCTGTCCATCTAGAAAGAATAAATTAACTAGGCAAAATTACAGCCAAATTTTCAAATTACCTGATTCAAATTGAATCAGGCCTTGCAAATGTCATTCTGAGAGCCACACTGGAACTATATCATGAGTTAGAGAACTATTGATAATTTGCATATTTAATTATTTTAACTTCCAAATATTTTCAGAAATATAACTGATTCCTAATAATTCTATATTAAGATGTTGCTTTTACAGATATCTGATTTCTCACAAACTAGTATGCTATGCCTAAACAGCATGCAGCTATCTATTCAACATAACCAGGGGAAATAATAATACAGTGATACCTGGAGTTAAGAACTGAATTCGTTCCGTGACTGTGCCCTTAACTCAAATGCTCTTATTTCAAAGTGAATCTTCCCATTGAAATGCATTGAAATGCTATTCATCTGTTCCAGTCCCCCAAAAACCTTTTTTGTTACTTGTTTTTAAATAAGAAAGTGTACTTTATAAATAACAAATAATGTATAAATGCACATTCACATGGAACAATAAAAAAGGAAAGATCAACTTTAAAATGGTAGAAGCACAAAGCTGTAGCAAGGAAACACATTTGAGACAACAAAATGTAGACTTGCGAAAAAGCAAAGAAATTTTGGAAAGAAATCCACGAGGTATCACAAAATTTCTAAACATTAAATACCAAATGAGACCAGAACATATATTATTAGGAATTTCAGAAGAAAATCTAAAAGAAAACGACGAACGTCTACTTAACTATATGATGACAGCAGCGGGAATTATCTACGCAAAGAATTGGAGATAAGAAAAGACACCGGACGTAGACCAATGGTTGTTAAAATTAATGGAAATAAAGAATATGGACAGACTATCATATTTATTAACCAAACAACAAGGATTACCAAAGAAAAGTATTGACTGGCAACCCCTACTAAACTTTTTCATAAAAGAAAAGAACATTAAAATAATACAAACATAGAATACTAGTGACACAACAACAAGAAAAATACGGAGTATAGGGAAGCTACAACAACAATGGACAATAAAAAAAAACATTGGGGTAGGCCCCTTTACAGACTACAGCCAATATAGATAAAGATAGAAGTCAACAGACCTCTAACACCTTTTTTTTGTTCTTTTTGTGTTTTTTAAATCTTTTTTGCTATTTTCCCTTTTTTAATTTTTTTTACTGTTTCTCTCCTTCTCTCCTTCGCTCGGCGGCCAGATTAATTACAGGGGCGAGCTACAGGGAGAGATCTACTCCCCTGTTCAAAGAGCTCCACTGGCTGCCGTTCACCTTCCGGTCCCAATTCAAGGTGAATACCATCATTTATAAGGCCCTAAACGGTTTGGGACCCACCTACCTTCGTGACCGTATCTCCTATTATAAACCTGTTCGATCCCTCCGCTCATCCGGGGAGGCCCTTCTTTCGCCACTGCCTTTATCCCAGGCCCGTCTAGTGGGAACGAGAGAGAGGGCCTTTTCTGCTGTGGCCCCCCGACTGTGGAATTCATTGCCCTCTGAGATCAGGCAAGCCCCCACCTTATTGGCTTTTAAGAAAGATCTAAAAACATGGCTTTTTCGATGTGCCTTCGGGGAGTAAATGTTATATACCTTTTTGATTACTCCCCTTGGATTTTATCCTTTGGACTGTTTGGACTGTTCCATCTTATACCCCTGTTCTCTTTATTTATATGCCTCTCTCTCCCGAGTTTTTAATTAAATGTTCATGTGGCCCGCCCTGTCTGCTCTGATTTGTGTTGTAATGTATATGATTATTTTTGTACTATTATATTGTGTTATGATATATTGTTTTATTTTGTTATATTGTATGGTGTCTGGGCATGGCCCCATGTAAGCCGCCCCGAGTCCCCATCGGGGAGATGGTGGCGGGTTATAAATAAAGTTTTATTATTATTATTATTATTATTTCTCTCTTCTCTTCCTTTTTTTATTTCCTACTTTACTATAAACCACAATGTTTCCCACTTTTATTGTATTCTTCAGAAAAATCAAAAAAATGTATATGTCAAAATGAAACCCAGGATGAGCAATTGCTTTTAACTCAAAATGCTCTTAAGTTGGGACACTATTAAGTAGAGTTTCCACTGTAATTAAAACTGCATTTCCACTCTTATTCTATTAGAGTGCATTTACATTGTACAATTAACACAGTTTTAATACCACTTTAACTGCCCTTGCTCAATGCTATGGAATCATGGGATGTTCCAAGGCTTTCAGCCTTCGCTGTCAAAACATTTTGATGCCTCACCAAACTACAAATCCCAGGATACTAGAGCCTTGAGCCATGGCAATTAAGGTAGTATCAAACTGCATTCATTCTACAGTGCAGATGCACCCACCATGGGGCTCTTTTTGAAAAGGGAGTAAGCATAAAGCTGTTACACACACATTTATGCATACCAAGTCCCATAAAATGAAGGGAACCTGCTTCTCAAATGAATACCATTATAAACTAACAATCAGAGTGTTGGACTAGAGCTCAGGAGAACTGTGTTTAAATTCTCATCAAGCCGTCAAACTCACTGGGTAACCTTTTTTAGTAGCTATTTCTCCATCTAACCTAATTCACTGGAAAATGGAATTCACTGGATTACTGTAAGGAAACAATGGGAAGGTCCATCCTGAACTCTTTGGATATAAATGAATAGGATATAAATATAGCAGTGAAAAATAAATTCTTATGTACACACTGAACTGAGAACTAAAACTTAGAAATAAGATCTGAAAGGAGAGCAAAACACTTCTTCATGTATTTGTTATGTTTATCTAAAATGATGTTGGAAACCAGCTACTAAAATACTGGTTCTTGACTTTTAGCTTTGCGATGAGGAAATGCTATTACAAATGTTATAAATAAAAGCTGGTCCACATTCCATTCAGAGACATCGAATGCTCTAATACCAAAAGTCATCAAGTTCTCAACTGCACCTTCTTTTCAATGGGCAAGGGAGTGTAAGAACTCATAAATGTGAAAGATCTTAACAGCTAGGACCTGAAACAAATCATTGTGAAGGATTTCATCCAAAGCTCAGATTATATACCTTGTAGCTGACCTGTGACAGAACCCCTGTTATTCCTCTCCTATAACTCTGCTGAGGAAAGACTGGCAATTGTGACACATACGACAGTCGTTTTCCTGGTGCACACAAATGGGGACATGGATACAATCCAAGTTATTTTTAATTGTAACCTCTGCTTAAAATTGGGCCTTGGAGGTGAGAGGCTAGTGAACTACTGGTACTGATAAGACTTCTACAAGTGTGAATTTATTTCTTACTCAACCGAGATAATGACAGAAGTGCAGGAAAAGAGTATAAGCTCTAGTACACTGTAGAGTTGAGAAAATAACTGCATTATGGGTGCTTAGGACATGATCCTGTCAAAGTTAAAAGTATTTCATCCCTACTGTGTTTAGCAGGATGACTAAGCAGGTGATAAGCTGGTGTTTAACCTGCTCTCACTGGTACCAACAGAGCTGATGTGTTCTCATTTTTGATTGGACCACACTCCTTTAGGCCAGTGAAGACCAGTCAAATGACAAATACATTCTACAGGGTTTAGAGGTTTAAATTATTGCTTGCCTGATTTTTGCATGCAAGAACAAGAAATTCAGAACTGTTCTTCTTGTCAAAGGGACAAGATGTTTTCTTTTAGCCTCAAGAGAGTTTTTACATTTGTCAGAAGGATTTTTTTTTACAGAAATGACATACACTGTATAAATGTTAAGTTAAACTACAGAGAGAGATTTTCCCCAACAAATTTAAAAAATATTAAAAGCTTCAGATGGGAAATTTGCATATTTATAGTAATCAGCCTTCAGAAGTTCTGTAAACACATATTTTTGATGCATGTTTTAGAAACCTCAGTGAAAAGGAATGTGTTCACTGACTCATCCCTGCGCTGGAAGTAAGGACTTTCATGGAGACTGGCAATCTCTCAGCAGACCATCTCGACATATTAAGGCAGGCTCTGTTGTTGAGAATGAGAATTTTTTGCAAAGATCTTCACATTCCTAAGAGTGATAGTGACATATATTATTCTTGGTCCAAACTTAATTTCATCCACACACATACACATACAATATACATTTTATTTATAACAATGTTTAATCACATTCTTCTTTTCTGATACAAAAGTAACAAAATGGCTTCCTACATAATGTAATAAAATATAGTTTAAAGCAAATCACAGCAAATTGAAGAGAATATTCATAAAATTTATGACTAAATTTATGACTAAAATTAGGGGTTAATTAATTTCCATCCAATAAACTGAAGCTGCCTTAGTTCCTTGTGGAGCTTGAAAGAAGCAAAGTGTATCTCATGAAATCAAACTAACGGAGGCGAGGCAATAATTGTCTTGAAGTGCATTAATTATTGTGCAATGCCAACTGAGGAGTCCTGAGCATCAGTATTGAAACCTGTCCAAAACATATTCTGCAGGAGTCTCAATGCCACATCTGAAACACCTCTGTTATTCCTGGTAGAAAATGGCAGATTTCCCATTCCTGTCTCTAAAGAAACCATCCAAGTGAACAGATCCCCTAGATAGGGAATGGATGGATTTCTGTGTGACCCCATCTCCCCAGATCTCACTTGCGTCTGTATTTAAAATTTAACTCATCAGAAATAGGTAAAGAGCACTCACCAGCCAGATCATCATCAG
The DNA here is from genome assembly GCF_035594765.1 of Anolis carolinensis. Taxonomy (NCBI): domain Eukaryota; kingdom Metazoa; phylum Chordata; class Lepidosauria; order Squamata; family Anolidae; genus Anolis; species Anolis carolinensis. The sequence goes on from NC_085842.1 coordinate 279,374,745, forward strand.
AAATCAGCATGAACACTCAATATTCTGGATAATAGAGAAGTTGAAGTTCACCAACCAGGTGATCAGGAGCAGAAGTTTCAGACCTCAAAAGAAATAATTGGTATACTAATAACAATTGCTAAATTTGTCTGTGTTCGGTTTGGTGACAGTTTTAGAGATTGTTAAAACCAACTTTTAAACTGAAGTGAGCTTTAACTAGTCCTTAAACTTTCTTCCAGCTTAGATCATAAATACAAAATGGTAGATTGATCCATATAACTTACACAAACAGATATATACATGCTTCACTAAGGCTGTTGACATACTGTCTGATTAACAAAAACGCATCCAGAAATCCAGAAACCTGTTCATGAATAACAGTACCCCTCCATCTTTGATATTCTACCTTTCTGAACAAGCAACATCAATCAAAGAGAAACTACCACCCAGATGCTGAATCTTTTGGAGATGTTTCATAATCTATTGCTCCCTCCTACACTACTCAGTTTCCATTGAGTATGGCTGCAAACAACAATAACTATGAAAGAAAATGCCTATTCTTCTTGAAGAGCCTCAGCTGCATAGATAGGAGAATGCATTCATCTGTATGTTACAGAGATATACCAGAACTCATTTTAGACCAAAAATTCACGAGTTTTATTTTTCTCCTGTGACTATCCTTCTTCCTTTTCTTACCCTGCTGCATTCTAGTAATAAAATAATACTCTTCCTTGCGTTATTCCCTGTTTAGAAATATCTAGCTTCAGATATGCCTGAAGAGACTAGGGTGTTTTTTATTTTTAGCCCTTATATCTGAGAAGAACAATCTTAAAACTGTGGAAAACTACAAAATGCTATATAAATGGAAAAAGGGTCTCCTGGTATTACTTGAAGAGAAGGGGCAATTCAAGCAAGAGATGAAGGGAAGGTAAAGAATGACGAATAACCATTTTTTAATTATGAGGTCTATTGGGCTTCCTTTTGGTCCTTCTTCCTGTGTGGATATTCACTATAAAAATGTGATTTTGTTTCTGCTTTTTTCTTCCTGAAATTTCAGCATTCCAATAGATATGGAAAGATGAAGGATTGATTATACTCACAGGAACACCAGTCTTTCACTTGATTATCAGTACAATCTATGCATGTTATTAGAATTATGGCTAGAATTCATTAGGATTCGGTCTCAATTAAATGTGAATAAGATGATAGCATGTAGAGAGAGCAACAATTTTATTTTGGAGTTAGCTTGAGAAAGCTATGCTAGGGTGAGGGGACATTTATTTTCATGGATAATTTCAAAAAACAGACATTACTCTCTGTGCTGAACAGTATTGAACACAAAGTGCTTTATTGAGTAATAAAAAGGAATGGGTACACACACAAAACCACAGTTATATAGTACACAGAGTTTTATGGATAGTTTTTAACATTCTTTTTTAAAAGTAGTAACAGATGAAATTCTGTAGCCAATCTAAAATAAAGAGGTGAAATAATGTCCATGTTATTCACAACCTTGGTGGAAGAATTTATTTTAAAATTTACTCTGCTATATTTTTACATTATGATGATTTTTACACAGTACTTATATTATGCTGGAGGCTTTACCGAACAAATAAAAAAATATAGTTGCTACACCCCTGGGAATTTATGACCTAATTTTAGACATGACATAAGTGAGAGCAAAAGGACAGTGCAAAAAAATTGAAAAGGGGGAAATAATCTAGATCGTATTGCATTCACTTCTCTGAATTGTCTGTGTTTAATAAGTCTAGCACCATATTTATTAAAATCCCATTTGTGTTCTTTCTGTTAAACCAGGTCTCTTGAGAAATACTTTCCTGGTATCCCCAAAATGGCATGCTAGGAAAACAGCACAACATTTTGGATGCCTTTACTTACCATTAGGCAGTCCATAGTGCTACCAGACTTGCTAAAAAAGATATTTATCTGTCATATTTTAAATCTAATTGTGAATCTTCCTAAACAGGTCTTGTAAGTGCTCTTCTTCACGAAAAATAGATAAGTGGAGAATCAATTTGTAATAAGGTAATGTCTCATTCTTTAGGGCAGATCAGGAACTTGTTGTTGGACTGCAATTCCCACCAGATCTTGTCACCTTGGACCTGAGGAGAGCATTTGTGAGTTTAACTTATTTTTGGATCTGATTATTAGCAGATTTGATTTGATTAATATGCTAATGCTTGGAATCCTGAGGACCTCCAATTTGACACGACGGTCAATCTCTGCAGGACACTGACCACAGAGGTGCACTTTTCAAAGTATAAATGTAGCATTTCAAAGGATTCCTTGACATCCCACCAGAGATACTAATGCTGCTGAATTTAGAAGGATGCCAAATGAGGTGGAAAATCACTGTAGCTAAGTGATAATGCTGCTCATAGCAAAAAAGATTTAAATTAATAAACATGAATATATTAATTCACTACACCCTGAGTAATAAGTTGTGTTGATGTTTCTTTTGCATAAAATGCCACTTAATAATGTGACAGAAAATTCAACCACTTGGGAAAGGAAGCTGCAATATTGGAAAGACATAAAGGATTATTCCAGAAGGCTTTCTGCTAAATACTCTGTACAAATGACTGAGCTGGAACGCATCATGAAGCACATACTCAGGTGGAATCGATACATCCCCTATAAAATATTTGTTGACTATTGCAGTCAAAGAAGGACATTTAACCAATATGTCCACCACAGAGTCCACACTTGAGTTTTGGTATTGAGTACTTCAGGGATATTTAATTTAGTTTGATCAAGCTGTTATCCTTCTAATTTCACCCCCATTCACCCCCATGAATTAATTGTGCAAAATTGTATATCTATATGGTGTTTGTTTTTAAATAAACATTTTGCAACTGTCATATGATTTCCTAGCATTTCAGGAAACTGAAACTAATGTAATGATGTTATCAAGTTGTACAATTTACCTGAATGCAGACAGAGCAAGGCACAATTACAAAGCCTTTTGAATGAGAGAACACAGTAAAGAAATAATGAAGAAAATAACAAAATATACTCCACTGAGATTTCTATAGTATGTCATATAACAATTCAATACATTTTGTTACAATAAATCAAACCAATACATAATAAAGTCAGAGAGGCTACTGGGAGACAACTTTCAAATCATATGCTGTATCCATGAATGCCTTCAAGTAATTTTTTGACTTGGATTGACCTAAGACAAATGTCTCACAGGATTTTCTTGGCAAGATTTGTTCAGAGTAGGGATTGCCAATGCCTTCCTTTGAAGCTGAAAGCGGGTGACTTGCCTAAGATCATCCAAGATATATCTACACTGTAAAACTAATGCAGTTTGACATTGTTTTAACTTCCATGGCTCAATGGTACAGAATAATGGAGGTGCCTCACCAAACTATGATTCTCATGAATTAACTGCATTAATTCTACAATGTGATCCGGTATGGGCAAACCCAGGCCCACAAGCTGAATTCGGTCTCTTGGGATCTTTCTTCCAGCCCCAGGCCAGGTGCCAGGTGCATGTCACACCCTCCTCTTTGCAAGAGAATGCAGCAACCTGCCACGTCCTTCTGCTGAGGGGAGGGCCCTGCAGACACATGTGGCTGTGCAGGGCACTGTGCCAATCTACAGCCTCCCTCCACCCCCTCCCTCCTGGCCAGCCCAGCCCACAATGTGACCCCTATGTGAAAAAGTTTGCCCATGCCTGGTGTAGATGCACCCATAGTGGTTTCCACAGCCAAGCAGTCTCCATAGTACAAGTTCAACAGCTAACCACTACGCCATGATGGCTCTATCATATGCTGTGCTGCCCTTAAAATCTTTTTCTCCAAACCAGGTCCCTGAGATACAGTCAAACCTTTCTACAGCAAGCATCTCAATGTATCCAGAAGGGACTACTACATCAAAGAGTATGGATGTTTTGTAGTTGACTGGGCCAAGAATACATTGAGACTGTAACAGCTTCCATATTGTCCCAAACCACTCCAGAAACTACAGCCTAAACAAGTAAATCCCATCATATCAGTGTACATAACTAGAGTTCTCACTGCACTTGGTATGCATAATATACACATAACTTGTGTGCACAATGATGTAAATCATTAAAGAGGAAACTGAAATGGCATTGTCAGATCACACTTTCTTTATTCAAATCCATGGAACAAACACATCTGGAGCACTGTAGAGAGGGTCACTGCATCTAAAAAAGGATATTTTAGATCTGAAAAAGATGCAAAAAAGGAGAAGCAGCATGATAAAATAACTGGAACAACTGCCTTATGAGGAAAACATACAATATTTGAACTGTTTATCTTAGAAAAAAGTGATTAAAGAGAAACATGATAATGATGCATCAAAATGTACATGATGCAGTAAAGGTAGACCGGCTTTTTTCCACCTCCCTTTATATAACACAAAAATCATATTCATCCACTGAAACTAAATGGTGGGAAATTCAGGACAGATTTTTTAAAAAAACATGCTTATTGACACTGCCCAGATCAACCATGGACATACTGCTAAAAGATGTAGAGATGGCTTTCAACGTGGATGGTGTTAGAAGAGGACTGGATAAATTAAGCTATTGGTTTCCAGGGAACACAAGATGAAGGAAGCAGTTGCACTCAAGACTTGTTGCCAAGTTTCCCATGGGCAACTGTCTGACCTCTGTGTGAACAGAATGTCAAACTGGATAGGTCTTTGGTCTGATCTAGTGCAGTTGTTTTGATAATGTTACATTATTAATGAAGAGAACTTTCAGTTTACTACAGAAGAAGTCATCTTCCCTAGGGGCCCTTTCATGCTACACAAGTACAGCACTATGATCCCACTTTTATGTCATGGCTACATCCCATAGAATGATGGAGTTTGTAGTTCAATGAAGCACAGATATTTTTAAACTTGAGAATTCTAAATACCCTTTGCCAAACTGCAAATACCAAGATTTAATAGGATGTAGTCATGGCCATTAAAATTAAATTACAGTGCTATAACTGTGCAGTGTGAAAGGAACCCAGTCTTTAGTACAAGACTTGTACTCACGTTCACACTAAACTATGGCAGTTGCCTACTCTTCACCTGATCTTCCCAGAATTTCCAAATGCTCAAGGCCCAATTTGTAGGGCCTCAATGCCTTTTCAAGACCCTTTTAAAAACTGTTTTTTGGGGTTTTTTTTAAATGGTTACTGTATTTATCCCTATTTACAAGAATGGTCCTAAACATGGCCCTGTTCCATAATTTTTATCCAGTTTTCTCATTATAAAGATCAAGACCTAAATGTTACATAGATTGATTTTGTTTTCTTAATCTTAATCACTTAAGATCATTCTCTGTAAATATTGAATCAACTGGTGCATAATTACACCAAAACCAGTGCTTCCTCCTATCTGACTTGTGGGGCAATGGGGATTTTCTAAATCCTGACTGGTGCCACTTTTTCCCCCATTGCCTTTCTCACTGAAGTTTTATCACCTGTGGTTGAGGTAAAGTTGCACTGAACATCCCCATTTGCTGATGCCTGTTTAGGGGAATTGTTCAAGAGTGACAGAGACAGCTCCATTGCGTTGTGAGAGCTACAATGTTCTTATTGTTCTCATTGTTCTCAAGTCTTGTATGGTAGCTGGTTGGACATCTTGCCTCACTGGACTGACTGACAGGTTGAGAGGAGATCCCAACCAGCTTCTGCTACATCTTTCCTGTCAGCTGACTCCTTCATTTCTCCATGCTGTGTTCAATCCATCAAGCCTTCCTCCTTCTGGGCAATCCCAGTGGTCTTTTGTAGGGTTCATCAGCCCTCTGGCTGTTCCTCCCCATGAGGTTTTCCTACTTCTGGGTAGCCAGTCAAAATTTTAACATCCATCAGTGATGTCAGATGCAACTGAAAACCCCATTGGGATATCTGCAATGGTCATGTGGAGAGATCAAGATGGTACCTGAGTGAAATGAGGCTCCACTACACAGGCAGGACAGAATTTCAGTACCAGAAAGATGCTACCTTTGCAATGATGACAAGGTCTAAATCAGGGGTCCCCAAACTAAGGCCCGGGGGCCGGATGCGGCCCTCCAAGGTCATTTACCTGGCCCCTGCCCTCATTTATAATATAATATTTTTAAATCAGTTTTAATAATATAATATATTGTATATACATATAATATTGATAATAATCTTATGTTATACAATATAATACTAATAGTAATACCATATAATAATATTAATTATATGTTATATATTACATATTATATAATAGTATAGTATAGTTCAATATAGTAATATATGATGCTAATACAGTGTTATGCTAATAATATAATATATTGTATGTACATACAGCTGTTCTGAGTCCCTTTCGGGGTGAGAAGGGTGGGATATAAATATAGTAAATAAATGCAGTAAATAAATAATTAATTTTACACTTAGGCTCGGCCAAAGTCTGACATGACTTAAAGGCACACAACAACAACAACAAACCTAATTAACTTGACTATCTCATTGGCCAGTAGCAGGCCCACACTTTCCATTGAAATCATAATAGGTTTAAGTTGGTTAAAATTGTTTTCATTTTTAAATATTGTATTCTTTCATTGTTGTTGTTGTTGTTGCACTACAAATAAGACATGTGCAGTATGCATAGGAATTTGTTTGTATTTTTTTTCAAATGATAATTTGGCCCCTCAACAGTCTGAAGGATTGTGGACTGGCCCTCTGCTTAAAAAGTTTGGGGACCCCTGGTCTAAATGGTCAGTCATTTTTAAGCATGGTTTTTAATCAGTTGACTAAATAATTTTAAACATACCATATCATGAGATAATTTCCAGAATGCTCTTCTGAGTATGTGGTAGGTATTCTAATGGCTGTTGTGATCACTGTGCCAACAGCAACATTATTAATGTAATATTGCTTAAGTGTACTATGATTATTTAATAATTGTTGTACACCAATTAATATTACTGTGGTATATGAATTGCAATTGTATTATATTTATAATTAGTTAACCATAATAAATATCTATGTATAATATTTCATCAATTTATCATGTTAGTTACACTGACAATATAAAAGCTGAGATTGCAATGCTATACACAGTTACTTGCAAACAGGAACCACTGAACTCCTTGCAATGTATTTCTGAACAGACATGTAAGATTACACATCCTGTATTTTAAGATACATTAAAAACATGTTTGCAAGAAATAGTAGCAATTGTTCTACCTGAATTACCAATATATGTGGTATTTAAAAAGAAAAAGAAGATTCTTTAAGCATGTGTGTGTACAACCCAAAAGAAATAAGTGTGTGTGGGATGACTGCTCATAAAATGACATTGTGGCTTGTCTGAGACACCATAAAACATAAAATTCCTTGACCTCTTCCTCAATATACGAAATTGTAGAACTCAACATCTGAGGACCATATGGAGGTTCACTGAAATGACCCCTTTCTCCCCTCTCTGATAAGAAATATCAAGATTTGTTCACCAGACTTTACATTTTATTTAGAAATGTTAAAAATATTTACTAGATTTTTAGTGGCCCTGCTATAAACTGCTCAATTTATTCTTTTTTCCTCTTTCCTTTGTAAATGTAAAATGTAATGGGAACTTCTGGCAGTCTCAGGATCTAAGTGTTATAAAATCTTCCTTACTTGTACATTATGAAGCTCGGCAGCACCATGCACGCTGTAATAAATGATTAGACAAGAGAGGAAAAAATAAAATATACCTTTGTGATATGTTTCTGAAGTTTATGACAAAAGCTGCTCCTTGCGGTTTATTAAACTCTAATCATTTTTCTTGAAGGATTAGTAGCAATTATCATTAAGGTTCAAGCATTTAACTGTGACTGCTGCAATAAATCTTACTGAAATAACTGAAACATACTTTTTTTTGCATGTGGCAACCTGTCTCTGAATCACAACCATCTGTACATAGTTATTGCCTGGTGCACACAGATGGCAGTAAAATCACTATAAAGCTATACCATTCTTTAATCATAAGTTCTATCAGTTCCAAGCAAAATGAAATCGCAGTCAAGACTATTAGCATTTGAAAGACTATATGATCACTGTAATTAACAAATATGTTTTCAAATCCTGGTACAATACTGTTTCATTTGTTTCCCCATTGAACAGTCCTCCCCCCACACACTCACAGAACACTGCAAACCTCAGAATTACTTATAGTGCGCATCCCCTTGTTTTAATCTCAGACATTTCATTAAAAAATGAATGAAAACACATGTTAGCAATAGAACAACAATCTTTCAACCTTTCACCATGCACATTTCCTTTGCAGTTCTAAAATGATCCTATGTGGTAGCAGGATAATTGATTCCTTCTTGTTCTGGGTGCAGAATCATGAGTACTTGAGGTCAACAGCAAGATGGATATACTAAATCTTTGTCATTTCAATTGTTCACAAAGAAAGCATTTGTTCGTGCTTACCCCCATGAAAACTATAAGAAAGTATATATGTCTAAACAGATCTATTTGTCTATAAAACTTTTAAGAAAATCAATCTGCAGTTCACTTTCAAATGGTACACCACTTTACCACATTATGCAGCTCATTACACAACTCACCATCTCTCCCTTGCCTCCTGTGCATGCATTGCAATTGAGGGCTACTAGTATGGCCCTCATCTTCTCCATGCAGTGCTAGTTTCTAAGGTCCTGAAAGCCAAAGAGAAGTAAAGTTGGGAAAAAACCTATGACAGGGGCAGAACTTTCCACGCATTTGGATTTGTCTTGTATCATCTAATCCCTCCAAAATTAAAACTACTTAACAATAAGTAGGACTACATTTTTAATAGTGAGAAGAACTACTTTTATCATATAGTAGTGAACTCTTGTCAACTCCACAGTTATTGAGGCTGAGTTATTAGTTCTAATCACTGGTCTACATTGTTGTTGTTGTTTATTATTGTTTAGCTCAAGTGTCGGCAGTGGCCAGGAGGGCCTTTGCACAATTAAAACTTGTGTGCCAGCTGCAACCATACCTCGAGAAGTCTAACTTGGTTACAGTGGTCCATGCTACAATGCTCTCTACGTGGGGCTGCCTGCGAAGATGGTCCGGAAATTCCAAGTAGTTCAAAGGTCAGCAGCCAGGTTTCTAACTGGTGCTGGTTATAAGGAGCATACAATGCCCCTATTGAAACAGCTCCATTGGGTACCGATAAACTGCTGGGCCCAATTCAAGGTGCAGGTATTAACCTATAAAGCTCTAAACGGCTCGGGCCCTGCCTATCTCCGTGATTGCATCTCCCCCTATGAATCGGTGCAGGCCTTGAGATCGTCCGGGGAAGCTCTTCTCTCGTTCCCACCTCCATCCCAAGTACGGTTGGGGATAGGGTTTTTTCAGCAGTGCCCCCCCCCCCCCCCCCCGGCTCTGGAATGCATTCCCAAAAGAGATCAGGCAATCCCCTACCTTATCCACCTTTCGTAAGGATCTGAAGACCTGGTGGTTTCGGCAGGTTTTTGAGTAATTTACTCTGTATACCTCCGACCTATGGCCTTGAAACATGTTATATAAAATTTATCCATCCCTAACTAGATTGTTAGGATACTTGGCTAATGATCCCTGTCCTCTCGATTATGGCTGGCTTGTAATTGTTATTTATTGCCTATTTTAATTGTATAGTTGTATCTGTTTGAATATTGTCTCTCAATTGCTGACTATGTAATGTATGTTGTTATTTTGATTGGAAACTGCCCTGAGTCCCCTCGGGGAGATAGGGTGGTATATAAATAAAGTTTATTATTATTATTATTATTATTATTATTATTATTATTATTATTATTATTCATCTAGTTGCTTCCAACTCTTAATGACCTCATCAAGCCCGTAGCCAGGATTTTGATTCGGGAGGGGGGCTGGGATTTTGGTTGGGGGGGGGGGCTGAGTCTGAGTGAGAGAGGATCTACCTTAGCAAACCTTTTGTATTGTTATCCCAATACCCCCATGCATATGGGATATATTGAGCATGGTGATCAGATCATGATATGAATAAACATAACAGTTTAAATAATAAATGTAAGACCTTCTCACGGACCACCCTGAGAATTTCGGGGGACTGAAGCCCCTCAAGCCCCCTCCCCCTCCCAGCTACATGCCTGGACCTCATGGACCAGCCCACGCCAGAGCTCCCTATAGGCTGTCGACACCATCAGCTCCTTCAAGGTCAATATACTTTTTCATGCCTCAATTGTGAGCCCTGTTTCTGGGTATATCTGACCTGCTGATTCCAAAAAAGGCATTAGTTTTCTCCTATCAGTTCTAGTTTTTGGAATACGGAATATAATCACATTTCAGTTGCCATCTGCTTGCCCATAGAAAATCATGATAACCATATCTGAGAAACTAGAGCTGATGGAGTCTATCCAATGCAGTTTTCTGAATCAGTGCCCTGAAATAACCCCAGGAACACGCCTAAAAACCAAGCTACCAATAATTATTTTTAATTGGGCTGTGTAGTCTATATTTTAAAATACAAAAGCTGGTCCTCTCCGATTAGGAAGATTGTTCTCTTTTGTGATACATCAGGTAATTCTCACTGTAGCACTCCTACTCGGAACATTGATATCTTTGTGGCTTGTCATACTGAATGCATACTATTTTGGTTTTCATATGCAAAAATAACTGAGTACATTTCATGTTTCTTATGCTAGCAGTTTCATTATAAAATTATTCACCAAGATATATCTTATGTCTGTGTTTCATGGTTGCTTTTGTTTTATATTAAAATCTGTGACTTTACAACTCAACTCTTCCATCAGTTATGAACACCAAAAAATATGAAACAGATGAGATGAGTGTAACATGAATCTTGCAGAGCATAGCTGTGCTTTTTGATGGGTTTAGGGTAAGCAGTTGCCCTCCCTAGGGCACATGTTAACTGTTTCAGATTCACTGCTGCCAAATGCACAGTTTGCTATCTGCAGGAAAATACAATTGGCAGGGAACAGCTGGTACCAGTCAATAGATGTGCCATTTCTATTTCATCTATAAGAGCTGTAGCACAGCAAATTAGCATAGATCCAGATAGCATATCTGAGTTTGAGCTTCTATTAAAGACCACCAAGCTTCTATTCATATGCATGTATTTAGATTTTAGACCCTCTCACAACCACTCCACCAAAATACAAGATAATTTCTGAATTGATAACTAGTAATTGATACCTAGTAACCATCATATTTTATCATGACATTAAAATATAGCCATATTGGTTTTGTAGCTTTCCTAAACTGCTACAGGTCGAGTATCTCTTATCCAGAACTCAGAAATAAAAAATACAATACTCCAGAAAATCTGAAATTGTCCACATTGGTGGCTACAATACTCCTTTCGGTCCACATGGGATTTGTCAACAGGATGACAGAGACAGGGTCACCTTTGTTTCCTGATGATCTGTTGTACATAAACTTTGTGTCATGCATGAAATTACTTTTTAAATGTTTATATAAAATTACCCTCAGGCTAGAAGGTATATATGAGACATAGATGAATTTCATGTTTAAACTGGGTTCCCTTCTTCAGGATATCTCATTATATAGATATAGATATAGATATGCAAGTATTGCAAAAGAAAAGAAAAACCAAAATCTGAAATAGGAAACACTTAGGGGCCTAAGCATTTTGGATAAGATACTCAATCTGTATATGTGATTCAATAGATCCACATATATATTCATCAAGGTATGAAATACGTAGAAGTACATAAAGCTGTGACGGAGCAAACATACCTTCATGTTGGCTAGCATGAGGGAAATGTTTTTGACAATGATAAAATCAGATCAGCCCACATTTTTTAAAAAAATCTAAATAATCATGCTATATACAAAGTTATATACTGACATAGTTAAAACATGCTAACTGGGAGATGACAGTATCATACAGGATTTTTACATGGCAGGAAGAACTTTTTTTGAATGTTGGCTCCTACTATAGTAATAATAATAAGAGCAACTTTATTTTTATACCCCATCTCCATCTCCCCGAAGGGATTTGGGGCGGCTAACACGGGGCCAAGCCCAGATAATCACAATAAAGCAAGATAAAATACATACATACTATTCTATTGTGCCAGGAGGAGAGACAAATCATGATCACTATTGATATCCCATAATACTACTTTATATCTGAAGGCCTCTTATTAAATATACACACCACCCCATTTATCTGCCAACAGCAGGCTGAAAGGAACAGCTCCTGCATTCTTAAAACAATTTTGAGTGGTGGAATTGGCTAGAAAAAGTTGCTAAGAGACTACTGGCAAACAGTTCTGACTACTGACTTTTAGGAAGTTGGTGAAGTGGGCTGATCATACTTTGCCCTTGACAGATGGCTGGTGTTTAGAAATATATGCCCTGGACTGTACTCACAAGAATCTTGATACTGTCAGTAATAATAGCAACCTTGGGCCCTGTCACATTGCACGATTAGCACACTATGGTTTCACTTTAAATGTCATGGGTGCTTCTTAGCGGGGGGTTGGACTGGATGGCCCATGAGGTCTCTTCCAACTCTACTATTCTATGATTCTATGATTCTATCCTACAGTATCCTCATGTTTGTAATTTGTTCAAGCACTAGAGCTCTTTAGAATTCTAAACACCTTTCTACCCATAAAGTTCAAATTTCAAGATTCCACAGAAAGTTGCCATCATAGTTAATGTAGAATCATAGCACTAGAGATATACCTCATTTAACAAATGGATGTGTTCCCGGGCATTACATCTTTAATAGGAGGTTTAGTACCAAAGATAGGTTCATAAGCCACAAAAAGGAAGAGCAATTCTATTTGTTTCAGCAAACCTATTTTTCAAAACTAACCATATGCACATGTCAAATTAAACAAGCATGTCACGTGAGCCTAGCATGAGCAAACCAAAACACTTTAAGTTTCTAGAAACCACTTGAAGGTTTATTCTCCATAGTGCGCTCAAGGATTGATGTTGTTGTTATCCATTTTCCTGCACTTTTCTTAAGAGTTTGATTTTGTTAACCAAACTTATAGATCTAAGGTGGGCTTTTTAATTGTAGGGCAGCAGGTGAGGGTTTTCCTCTGTTTTGCTATCTATACATGCTCAGTATGGCATTGGGGAGGCAGCCACACTTGGATACTACACCAGAACATGGATCCATTTTAAATCTAGTTTCTGCCTCCTGCAGAATTCTGGGGTTTGTAGTTTAGTGAGGCCCAGGACCTGCCTGGCTGAGCAGTTTAAAGGCCCCTCCCTAAACTGCAAGCCCCAAAATTCTGCAGGATGCAGAAACTGGATTTAAAGTAGATCCATGTGATGAGGTGTAAATTCCTCTCTTTTCAGACAAACTATTACAACCTGGCATTGAAAATCTGTGTTTCTCCACTTCAACCTTCCTTCAAAATCCTTCCAAAGTTGATCCTACTAAAAGTTTCAAGACAGAAAGATGATAAAGAGGAAAAGGGGGCTGGTTGGGTCTAAAATTACTTTGTAAAAAGGAACTTTCTTATTTAACTGAGCTATTGTCGATATAACTGGAAGCGTGAAATGACCCCATCTCTTCTTCAATGTAAAGAAGTAGTTTTGATAGAGCTGTTTTTATCACATATATGTACTGAGGATCCTGTATCTTGGCTAATCTAAAGAAGTAGATAACTATTATGCATACAAGGAGACTCCCAACGGAATACATTATATACCACAAACCAGAGGAGAAAATGGAAGTGAAATTCTCTTCTAGCCCTCAAACAGATGTAAGCTGCTCTTTCACTCCCTCAATGGGCATTCAATCAATGTTTTTTTCCTGTGAGTCAGGTATTTTCATTAGTTTTTGAGAAAAGGGTCATAGCAATTGTTACCTATCCCTGTTTTAAGACTAGCAGTGATAGGTTATGTGCCTGCATTATTGTCTTCTAGCAAATATATTGGTCTCTCTATAAATAAACCAAGAAAGTCACACATTATCTTTAAAACTAATCTTTTAACATTTTCTTGAAATGACCAACTGCTTAGGGAAGCCAGGAGGGTGCTGCATAATAGTGTTTTGAAGAAGGGTTTGGATTTCATGTTAAAAAATATATAAACATATTTTATAACCAAATTTAACATGGAATTAACATCATATTTTAATATTTTAGCCACATACAGAGCCAGGAAAGGAGAGACAAGTGCTTTCAGAAAGCCTTTATGAAACAAGCAGAGTGAATACTGAAATTTCCTATGTGTGCAATGAACTCAAACTGACCAGCTTGCAAATCTGTAAAGACAGTGTTGACCTAGCCTGATTCACAGATTCAGTATCTCTGCATAGCTTTGGCTGAATGAGTAAAATAGTAAAGGTAACTCCACAAAGGATCACAGCAAATTGAAATTCTTTCGACAGGTACCATACATAAAAATTGTTCAGTGCACTAAACAGAATATAACTCCCTTATCCATAGACTCAATGTCCACATACACATGCTCCAAAATATTTCCTCCTCAAAGTGTTTGAGGGTCTCTCTTGGTCCTCCAGTGCTATTCTATTGTATGCTCCAGGCCCAAGTAGAGTCGAAATGTTCACTTTTCAGTTCACTTTATATGTAGTTTCAGGTACTCATGGCAGCTGTTGGAACCAGTTGATCCCCAGTTGATACAAGGTCCATACTGCAAAATACAGGGTGTTTGAAAAAGAACTCCCTATTCACTATTTAATTTAAATGATGAATAGGGAGTTCTTTTTCAAAAACCCTGTATAAAACATCAATTTTCAAACAGTTTTCATTGTATCTATCAAAGCAACACAGATCCGAATTCTATTGGTAGTCCCTTTGAGACAAGAACCATTAAATCAGTTGCTGACTGATGAGTCATCATTTATGTAAATCCTATTGATTTAATAGGTCTACTGTAGTTAGGACCATCCAACAGGATGTTGAGCATTATAATTTAAAATACCTGGTGACATTTCTGTCTCAGAAATAAAAAATAGCACACATGCAAGCAGAAAGAAAGATTTCAACACAAGTACAATGAGGTGATACGGAGTAGATAATCTTTGTTGCATGGTTTCTATTACAGTAGAGTCCCGGTTATCCGAGATAAAGGGGTGGGCCCAATCTTGGATAACCGAACTGCTCGGATAAACTGGCAATCCGGTTTAGGGAAGCACCCTGTGATCACTGCTGCCTAACAATGCTCGCAGGGTCCTTCCCAAGGGGTGAGCCCTCGCCAAGGGACGTCTCCCCAGATCTCCCTTGGCCAGGCCCTTCCTGGAGGAAAGAGTTTCCTCCAGCAAAGGCCTGGCTGAGGGAAACCCGCGGCACACTCCTCATTTCTCAGAGGGACAGGCCCTTGCTGGAGTAAGGGCCTGTCCCTCAGAGAAACGCTGAGCACGCCCCGGATCTCCCTCGGCCAGGCCCTTGCTGGAGGAAAGTTTTTTCCAGCAATGGCCTGGCTGAGGGAGATCCGGGGAGATGTCCCTCAGCAAAGACTTGCCCCTTGGGAAGCACCCCATGAGCGCTGCTCCAGCAGTGATTGCGGGGTGCTTCTGGGGCGCTTCCTCCTCCCTCTCCCTCTCCTTCTCTTGAGCTCCCTTCACTCGAGCTCCCTTCACTTGAGAGAAGAATAGGGAGAGGGATGGGCGCTCCCAGTGGCACCTCGGATAATACGGAGGCTCGGTTAACCGGGACTCGGTTAACTGTGACTCTACTATACTTACTTTTAGATGCTTCCGCTATTGCTTCCACTGTTGCTCATCTTCATGATACCAAAAGACATCATATCATCTTCCGATGTCTAATGATGAAGATGATTAAACAAACAGCACATTGCCATATATCTATTTTACAAGTTATGCTTGATAAATATGAAATGCAAACAGGCTTTGATGCAGTAGGCAAGGAGCTGCCTCTTGCCATAGTCTGAATTCATTGGCAGGGTAGGGCATGATATCTGGAATCCCTTGCCATCTTGAAAGATGTCAGTCCTGGAATTTTCCTTTGAAATCCTTTCCCCTTCTGCTGACAAGGAAAAGATATAATTATTGTATTGAGGACAGCAAGCAGTTAACTGTCTTGTTTACATCTGCTGAATGGGGACTCTGCCAAACTGGTTCAGACTGGTACAGTTTCCAAAGGCTGAGCAATACTGTTTGTATTTGAAAAAAAGCAAGTGTCTATACGTGATTGGTTCTGCCTCATGTGTGCAACTCCATTGTTTTTATCTCCCCAAAATCGATCTAAGAAGTATTATTATTATTATTATTATTATTATTATTATTATTATTATTATTATTATTACCAGCACCCAGAGGCTGACAGCTAGAGATCATATTTAAAAGTGCCCTTTGCACACAAAATTTTTTGCACATAAGGCACAACTTTACACTCATCCCTTTAAGCACATGGGGCCTTTTTTGAATTCTCCACATTAAGGTCAAGTTTTGCCTGACCCAAATGTGTCTCCATCACTCCTGGTGATAGCCTGCAAGTTAGTAATGGGTTAAATATTGGCAAAGGAACTGAGTGAGGAAGAAACTTCAAAGATCCCACATACAAAGAGAGGTAGGATTTCCAAAAGGGAAAAGCAAGAGAAAATCTCCAAAATCCAACAGAAAAAGAGGCAGGATCTCCAAAGGCTCCAAAAACAGAGGTAGAATCTCCAAGGATGCACAGAAAGAGGCAGAATCTCTAAAGGAGCCACAGAGAAAGGGACAGAATCTCCAAAATCTCGACAGAGAGAGGAAGAATCTCCAAAGACTCAACAGAGTCATATTCTCCAAAGACTCAACAGACAGAGGCAGATTCTCCAAAGAACCCATAGA
This sequence comes from Anolis carolinensis, assembly GCF_035594765.1. NCBI lineage: Eukaryota > Metazoa > Chordata > Lepidosauria > Squamata > Anolidae > Anolis > Anolis carolinensis. The sequence continues at coordinate 279,391,503 of NC_085842.1, forward strand.
AAAAGAAGCAGAATCTCCAAAGTCTCCATAGAGACACAGTCCCCAAAAGACCCACAGAGAAAGAGGGAGATTTTCAAGGCTCCACAGAGAAAGAGGCAGATTTTCAAGGCTCCACAGAGAGAGGTAGATTCTCCAACGGCTCCACAGAGTCTCCAAAGGACCCACAGAGTGAGGAAGAATCTTCAAAGGACCCACAGAGAAAGAGGCAGAATCTCCAAAGACTCAACAGAGACAGAGGGAGATTCTCCAAAGTCTCTACAGAGATACTGAGTCTCCAAAGGACCCACAGAGAGAGGCAGAGTCTCCAAAGGACCCAAAGAGAAAGAGGCAGATTTGTTAGTCTCCACAGAGACAGGCAGAATCTCCACAGAACCTACAGAGAAAAAGGCAGAATCTCCAAAATCTCTACAGAGAAGCATGTCTCCAAAGGACCCAAAGAAAAAGAGGCAGATTCTCCAGTCTCTACAAAGAGAGGCAGAATCTCCAAAGTCTCCACAGAGAAACACAGTTTCCAACGTCTCCACAGAGGACCCAAAGAGAAAGAATCAGATCCTCTAAAACCTCCACAGAGACACACAGTCTCCAAAGGATTAAAAAAGAAAGAGGCAGAATTTCCAAAGTCTCCACAGAGAATCTAAAGGACCCACAGTGGGAGGTAGAGCCTCCAGAAGGGTCCCCCAAGAGGGAAGGACTCTCCAAAGAGATAGAGTAAGTCCTGGGAATCTTCTTCACATGATCCCCTTCATCAAGAACATATTCCCCTGCTTCTTCAGTTGATATTGCTGTTGCTACATCTTTGTCCATACAGCTTACTGATCTCATCTTTGCATTGGAGGGTGAGAAATATTTGTGTGTACTTAAGGGTACATCTACATTTTGGAATTAAGACAGTTCAACACCACTTTAACTGCCATGACTCAAAGCTATGGAGTCATGGGAGTTGTAGTATTAGAAGATCCCTGCCTAAGAGGACTGGGCCCTCGCCAAACTACAAATTCCAGAATTCCATAGCATTAAACCAAGGCAGCTAAAGGGATGTCAAGTTGCATTCATTCTTCAGTGTAGATGAACCCTTAGTCTGTAGGCCCTTATGCTTAGCTGCACTCTTCTAGCCTCCTTAGATTGGTCAGAAGTAAGGTTTTTAGCACCTGCTTTTTCCTTTGAGAAACAGCTTGCAATGAACACAGAGTGTTTTGTTGGATGTCTACTGCTATTTTTCTGTCTACTTAATAAAGAAATAATTGTTTTTCCTTCCAAATCAGTTTGTCCTTGACCTGATTTTACCTCTTTTGAAACTGCTCCGGTTAATTGCCTGTTTTTAAACCTTTACTCTGTAAGATTCTGCAGAGCCTTGGAGAACTTTATCCCCAAACCGGTAAACCTAGTACATTGCTCCTATCAGCTATGGTTCATACAGCCAGCTCCTTCATTAAATCTGAATAATGTTTCATCTTTCATGGTGTATGGAAGGGGGTTGAATGAAAACATTCCAGCTTCTGATCTCAATGCAAACAATGAATGTGTATAGAGTGACTAAGGCGGATGCTCCATGCATTCCATGAATGTGTATAGGCTAAGGATGGAGACTCCATGCCCTGCTCTTTCATTGAACAAGCCTTGACTAGCACAGAGCTGAAGTCGTCACAGGTCCAGTTGTCTTCAGAATTTGCATGCCATAGCCTGGCTGCACATGTAAAGAAAGCCAGTGCCTTGATTAAAATGGGAAGGTGTTTTCCTTGTAAAAGCACACCTTACAGAAAAGCTATTAAGTAGCATTCCCAAAGGTGCTGGGAATGCTATCCTCCACTTGCTGTATTTAGCTATATATCACAGCTCTTTAGCTTTCTCTGCCAAAGAGTTACAATCCCAGAATTCCAAAGGACAGAGCCATAGCAGTTAAAGTGGTATCAAACTGCATTAACTCCTCAGTGTAGATGCTTTCTCTTTCTCTCTCTCTCTATTTCTATTAGTCATGCTTATTGTGTCTTACAATAGTCTCCAGGTTCACTGTGGAAGCTAGTACTGAAAAAGAAATTGCCATATTATATTCCTTGGAAATGACCCATTTAGGTGTGTGTATATGCAATACATATATATGTGTGTATGTGTATATATATCTTCTCTCATCATACTCGTACCCAGATGGCAACCCTTGATCAGAATGTGCAATTTCAAGAAAACAGATGGAAAGAAAAGCTCCTAAACCTACTGAACTAGGCCCAAATCTGCCATAATTTACAACAGTGAAACAAGCAAAATTCAGAACAGCACACAAAAAGAACATGGGTGAGTCAATGGAGGAATATATTATCAGCCTTGTAAATATGCTAGATGACAGAGGTCTTCAACTATCCCCTCTCTGTCATCTAGTTCCAACACAATAGAAACCAACAAGGAAAAGAAAACTTTTGCTTTCTGTTCCAGATAAAGGGATAGTGCTAAGAGTGAGTCATAAGGAATGAACAGCATGTAAAGTCAGATGTAGAAGTGTCACACGTGTATACAGCCAGGGGTCTGCATGCATTTGGTCCTTCAATTAATAGTGAGTGCTTCGACTCAATGACAGCTACAGCATACAGAGCAGAAAGGAGGAAAGAACTTGGGTATATTCATGACATGATTAAAGAAAAGATTCAACAGATTGACTCTTCTTCAGAATCCTGGTTCAATAACAACATTTTAGTCAATTAAGCATTACAAAGCCATGCGTTCTGGGAGACAACTGTAGTCCATGTCCTAGAAAAAAGATGAGCCTTAAGATACAATTTGGTGATGATTTAATAGTCCATCTAAAGGTGAAGGCACTTCTGGATTAGAAGATATGTACTGCCAGGATTTTAAATTAGCAGCTTTTATGTTAACTTTTGTGTTGTTGTTGTTGTTTTTTTACCAGAATTGTGACTTGACTTTAGGCATACTTCAAGTAACAAAGCCTCTAACCTTTTTTACAAAGTTTTTTTTATGCCTTTTTATGCCTTCCTTTTCCTCATCCATTGTCTCTTACTGAGCATGCAGGGAATGCAAAAGAGGATGACCAGATAAGACTGTCTTATCAGCTCCCCATAAAAAAGAAAGCACAGGTTACAGAGATGATGGCAATGGCCAGGTACTTGGATGGAGATCTATGGCCTGCCAGGAGTGTTGGGAGTGACAGCAAAATGGGCATAATCCATTCTTTTTCCCTGCATTGATCAGCAAACTCTGGATTATCCCCCATCCCGCAACTTTGCCAAAAGCAGGGGAACGTCAATTTAAAGCAAAACAAAAAACAAAGGTAAAGATAAAGCTTTTCCCCAACATTAAGTCTAGTCGTGTCCAACTCTGTGGGTTAGTGCTCATCTCCCTTTCTAAGCTGAAGAGCCAGCGTTGTCTGTAGACAACTCTAAGGTCATGTGGCCAGCATGACTACATGGAGCACCGTTACCTTCCCACTGGAGTTGTACCTATTGATCTATTCACATTTGCATGCTTTTGAACTGCCAGGTTGGCAGAAGCTGGGGCTAACAGCAGGAGCTCACCCAGCCATCATCCTTTCAGTCAGGAAGTTTAGCAGCTCAGAGGTTTAACCCTCTGCACCACTGGGGGCTCTGGGAGAAAACAAAACAAAACAAAACCCAACAACCCTGGGATACTTCTGCTTTTGTCTTGGAGACTCCCAACAGTCAATTAATGTTGAGTGTAGGGTTTTTAGGCCTTATGACACAGGGAAATTGATTCGCACTATAGAAAAAGAGCTTTCTCTTAAACACTAGGAAAAACTTCCAGACAGTAAGATCTGTTTGATAGTGAAACATGGTGCTTTGAACCATGAAGTCTCCTTCTCTGAAGATTTCTAAACAGGCTGGATGGTCATCTGTCAAGAGCGCTTTGATTGTGTATTCCAGCATAGCAGAGGATTGGACAAGATAGCCCTTTTGGTCTCTTCCAACTCTGGGATTCTATGATATAATACATTCAGTTTTTACATTTCCCTATAAGTAAATGTTTAATATGATTTCTCTATAAATCTGCTGAGAGGCCACACTTAGCCCTGCCTACTGATGTGATCATTTCATGTGTTTACAAAGAAATACTTGTCCCATCGGTAAAACGAGTCTTATATCTCCTCCATCACATCTGCCAACAGTCCTAAAATCTGAGACAGACATTTAAATGGAAGGTTCTTTAAAAACACCCGACTTAATCATATTTTCTCTTTTATTTGCTTGAAAGACCAAGGTAGGTAAGCCAGGTGTTACTTAAGTAAAGAAAGACTGTTAAAAAAACAATCAAAAACTCACCCTTCAAAATTTGCCATGCAACATTGTGGCAGTGTAGTCTTGATTCATTTCATAATTCACAACACATTTGCTAGGAATAATTTCACAGATTTTACTCCTTAATTTCCAATGATGGTTGGGTTCTTATACAAACATATGTTGAACATGACACAGACGTAACATTTGGTTCTTATTATATGAATGCCTTATTAATGTCTAATTAGTGTTGATGTCTTTAAAAGTGATTTAGCATAAGAGAAGCAGACCTCTCAAAAATGTGGTGGCAGCCAGAAAGTTAAGCTGGTATTAGAGAAACATAAATACTCTTGGCCTACGATTAACCTCACAACCAACTAAGCGCAAAAATTGACCACTCAGCTTACATGTTGAAATTAAACAGAGTAAGAAAAGAGAGTGAAATGTGTTCGTAGCCACCTTTTCTGGCTTTATTGGCCATGACTGAAATTTAAGATGTATTTCATACACATTTCTAGCTTAAATATGCTTTTTTATTTCATAAAGGATAGAGACAGAGAGACTTTTTTTCTTCTTAGATCATATGTTTGCTTTCCCAGAGATGCCAGCTACCAGACACAAATGATTCAATACCACAAAGTGAAAAAATATTAAACTTTTATATTTTTGAATTCATGCTTCTATTTTTACTTGTGGTTTAAAAGCCGCAGGCCTTTTCTTTGTTTTGTTTTTGCTACCTGCCAGAAATGTACAGACAATAACATTCAACAGCTCTTAAACACCTGCAGCATTAGCAAACTGAAGGGAGAAATATCAAGCAATGCCGGTGATGTTATGTCTAGTCCATTAATATAAATGCTTCTTTACATTGGCCTAATTACTTTTGACCAGAAACATATTATTTTTATTGCTTATACTGCCAGCAGCTCAGCATTATGGGAGGGGATGCCTGGAGCATTAGGCTCCCTGCAGTGAAAGACGGTAGAAGTCCTACCTGTCCCCAGTTTTACCCTGCACATCAAGGGTTCAGAAGAAAATGGTCCTGACACTGACCTCTCAAAGACCCAGCAGCTGAAACAGCCTTAACAAGGTATTAACACAGCAACATGCTCCATAAACTATTACCAGCTGTAGGAGAGGTAGGGGGAGACAGAAAGGAGAGACGGAAAGGGCAAGAGGGAGATTGCAGAGCATAGAAATATGGCAAAGCCAGTTTCACAGCCAGATGATACATAAGAGTCATATCCCAATTAGAAACGAGTACAACCTTCTTTCACAGCCTGTTCCTATGGGAGTTTACTCCCCTCTAGAGGCAATTCCATCTCAGCTAAGTAAGATTTCTTCCCAAGCGTACATAGGATCTTCTTTTTCAGATTTTAGGTATTAGTCTGAGGAACACACAGTCTCCAAAGGACCCACACCAGAAATCGGCAACTGATTTCAATTTCCCTTGTATGGTTGGACTGCTCTGTACAACTTCAAAATAAAAAAAATTAAAACAGCTTTAGGATAATTTTAAACCTTCTCATTGTATCCAAGGATGGCCCTATGTCACAGTGTGTGTTTAGCATGCAGAGAAATATAAACAAATTGTGATCTCAGAGCTAACCGTGCTCTTCACCTTTGGGGCACAGGAGTGGAATCACTACCTGAGTGCATTCCTAATAATTTCTAAATCATGGAAGACTTTGAGGCATAAGGAGCAAGTAAGGTATAGTAGTTTTGAATGCTAGACTGGGAATCCAGAAGACCAAGATTCAAACCTCCACTTGGACATGGAAACCCACTTGGGCACATCATACTTAGCTCAACCTGAGAGGAAGGCAATACCAAACAACCTGTGAACAAATTTTGCTAAGCAAATCCTTTAATAGGATTGCAGTTAGACAGAAATTATTTCAAGACACGTAAGAAGAAAAACAGCTATATATATGTTTGTTGTGTGTTTGCTGGATTACAAAAAGATATTTGCAAACCAAAGATACAAGTATTAGTGGTATAACTGCTATAAGCTATTACCTTCTCTTTGTTTCTTTTTAAAACTAATTAATACAAAACCTACATATAAACATCTAACTAACAAAAATAAAGTTAAAAATACTTTTTTAAGAATAAAACAACATTCAAAGCATCAGAAAACATTCACTACATATAATCTACATTATCTAATCTAAGGGCTTTACTGTCAGGACCCAGGCTGCAGAGCACCAATAACCATACGCAGAGGCCAGAATCTATCTAATATCTTTATTAAAGGAATATATAAAGTCAATAAAAACAAGTGTAGAATATAGTTCAGAAGTAGACCTTTCAGGAAAGGTCAAATATAGTCCAGGAAAACAATGTCCAATATATGATATTAAAGTCCAAAGTTATAATCCACTTCACCGAAACACACACTATTTGGCAAGCAATAGTGTGGGGAACTGTCCATAGTCTTTGAGGCTTAAGGTAAATCTGAAGGAATGGAAAACAAGGCTGGAATCCGAGAAGCAGGGTCCGTGGTTTAAAACGCAAGGCAAGGCAAGACTTGAGACTTGGCAAGGTCCAACTTGAAACAGGGCAATCGTGGAACAAGAACTGAGTCCATAGAAATCCGTGGAACAAGGCAGGGCTGGGAACTTGATTCAGGAGCTGGGAACTGGAGTACGAAGTCTACACACGATCTCACTCCACGAGCTGACGAATTGACTCCGCAAGGGTTCCTTCGAGAGCAAACACCTAAATAGGATCTTGTTTTCCCGCCAAAGAACACTTTCTCTGGGGAACAAGAAACGAAAGCCATTCTGTGTCCAGATGCTTGACTCCTTAAAGTTTCCCAAGGGAAACAGACTTAATCAGCTAATTGTCTGGCAGCTATCCTGGCGCTCCGGCGAGTCGCCTCGCGAGCGCCTCTTTGTTGATTATAATAATCTCGGCGAGAAAATGGGGGAGATTTCTGCTCAAGGCTTGTTTGGCTGACTTCTGGAGGGCAAATATCCTGCAGGTGCAAGGGCTCCAATTCTGGCTGAAACGGTGGGAAATCCCAAGTTTTCCTCTTCATCTGTCACAATAATACTAGGAACAGGACTACATGGCCCATGAGACATCACATTTACATTCTCTGTCTGATGCAGGGCCGTAGCCAGAGAGGGTTGGTTTAAAGTTCACCTCCCCCCCCCCCCCCAAATGTGTCAGGTTTAAAAAAAAACTGGTTTACTCGTAAATTGGTTAACCAGTTAAAATTCATGAGTAAACCAGGTTTGGGGGGGGTTGAACCCTTTTGGGGGGGTAGAACCCTTAACTCCCCCCCTCTGACTATGGCCCTGGTCTGATGGTTATAGTCTCTCAATATTTTACATCCATTAAATGAAAAAGAACCATTGATACATCCTTTCCCCACATAATGACACTCTTCTAGTCCAAAAAAAAAGTGATGGAGGTCTGACCCCATCTCTGCTGGGGTAACGCAATTAAGGTGCTCCAGTTTTTCTCAAAGTTGGTTAGAGATCTCTACTTGATTAACTTAGGGCTATTCCACACAGCCCTATATCCCAGAATATCAAGGCAGAAAATCCCATGTTATCTGCTTTGAACTGGGATATATGGCAGTGTGGACTCAGATAATCCAGTTCAAAGCAGATATTGCGGGATTTTCTGCCTTGATATTCTGGGATATAGGGCTGTGTGGAAGGGCCCATAGTAAGTTTATCCATTTCTGCAAGTTCACTTATTTTCATAAGCAAATCTTCTTGCATTGGAATAATTGAGTCTTTCCATCTTTGAGCGTAGGTAATTCTTGCTGCTGTTGTCATGTATAGCAATAACCTTCCACATTTTCTATCAAGTTGATCATCTAACATCCCAAGGAGATAGGAGTTCAGGTTTCATTTCAAATCATCTGTGTTTGTGCCCTGTGTTTCTGGGCTCTTATACCTGACTACCACTTTTGGTAAAAGGTGCCCACCTTTTCCCCATATTTCCATCAATCATGAGAACTATTTTTATACATCTTAGCAATCCTGATACCTCATCTATACATCATTTTATAGAAATTTTCTTTCAAGTCATTACTTAATGTAAATTTCAAACTCTTTGTCTAGAGCTTTACCCATTGTTCCACTTGTATTTGTTTACCAAAATTTCCTTCTCAAAATTTCCTTCATCATGCAAGTTAGTCCAGTGTAAATCTGACCCAGAGCAGCTCTGGATCCAGCACATACATGTTGAATTCGGGGTAGCACAGATGACCCATTCTAATATAACAAAAGTGGATGTGAAAACCAAATGTTCACAGACAGCTCCATGGCCAGCCAGGCTGGCAGCAACATAGAGACGAGCCATTCCCTTTCCCTGTGTTGGTCAATGCAAGGAAAGAGTGATGGCAGCAGTGTCTATACGTATTGGGATGAAACAGATCCGATCCAGCTGATGAGACTGCCACAAAGACCTCAGGATACTTTAGTATTTCCAGCAATTCCCCTACTTTGCCTAAAGCAGAGCAGATTAAAGCTAAAAAAAAAAAAAAAAAAGATGCCCATTGGAAATCACTAGGTACCATGAAGACTACCCAGAGGTGCAATTTGAGGTTTGGGACCAGTATAGACAATCCCACAGAACTAAATACAGTAGAGTCTCACTTATCCAACATAAACGGGCCGGCAGAATGTTGGATAAGCGAATATGTTGGATAATAAGGAGGCATTAAGGAAATGCCTATTAAACATCAAATTAGGTTATGATTTTACAAATTAAGCACCAAAACATCATGTTATCCAACAAATTTGACAGAAAAAGTAGTTCAATATGCAGTAATGCTATGTAGTAATTACTGTATTTACGAATTTAGCACCAAAATATCATGATGTATTGAAAACATTGACTACAAAAATGAGTTGGATAATCCAGAATGTTGGATAAGCGAGTGTTGGATAAGTGAGACTTTACTGTACATCATTTCTGGCAATGTCCCCCTTCCATTCTCATCTTGTTGAGGTTCAAGAGAGTTTAAAGGCCAAAGTTTATCTATCAATGCTTGAGTGCCAATATTTATTTATTTTTTTCTCTTTTACACAAGAGTAAATGGGTTAGCACTAAGCTGACACTACACATTTCCACACCAAAAACAAGTATGAGTAGCTCATTGATCCACTTTACTTGAATGGAAATACACCACATGTAATTCCTGGCATGCAAAACTACTAAATGGTACAAAAAATACTTTGTACCATTTACTTCTTCAAGACCACTTTATTCTAGTGTTCAGCTGCAAAAATAAAAACAAAAAAGCAAGATGATACTTTGTGCCATTTAATAGATTTTAATAGTAGTTTCAGCCTGTATTATTTGTTCTGTTCAAATGTTTTCAGATATTCAATGTCTCAAGTTGTTTTGTGTCCTTGCAAGTGATAAACCAAAGTAACAAAAAATATTCAGCTAAAATAAACAATTGCAAATCATGTGCTAGGTTTGAGTAAATTGTCCGTCTAGTGCAGAAAGAGTAGATTCAAGACATAATATATAATATTTGTATACATAGCTATATCTTTGTTTAGCACTATCAATGTTTTATTATTATATAGGTACTATTAACTGCAGTAAAGGAAATTGCTAGCGTTTTGGGTGTTGAGGTGATAGCCAATTTGACCAAAAGACAACAGGCTGGCAAACTGTAACATATGGTGGTATTTTTAAAATATTTTTTCTAACATATTGCTTTACATTCTATTTTAGTTATTTAGTTAGTTGTATAGTGGGTTTGAGACAGATAATAGAACTAATGGCTTTATACAAACTTTCAAAGTTCTGAGTACATGGTGAAATATTGTTCATGTGTTTATTGTTGTTGTGTCCTTTCAAATAATTTTAAGTCTACTATCATAGTGTTTTCTTTGCAGGAATTGTTCAAAAGAAGCTTGCTATTGTCTTCAGAAATAAAATCAATTAGATTAAATGAGGGTTTTTTCTTAAGGGAAATACAGTGCAAACAGAATTTGTTGTGTTTCTTCAAGTCACTTCTCACTTATGGAGACCCTAAGGCAAATCTATTATAGGGGTTTATTGACAAGATTTGTTCAGAGATGGTTTGTTTTTGCCTTCCTCTGAGGTTGAGAAACTGTGACTTGTCTAAGGTCACTGGGTGGGTTTTCATGGCCAAGTGGGGATTCAAACCCTGATCTCCAGCACTCCAACCACTATACCATACTGGCTGCAACTTTAATTATTAAGGAGGATATCAAAAATAACCAGTAATAGTATGCATCATGAAGGTATAAATAAGCAATAAATACAAAATAATTCAGCATTGCCAAGAAATAATGAGAGGAATATACCAGAGAAGTCCCTAATTAGCTTTTAAGTATATGCAGCACACTATTTTTCATTGGCCTTAAATTTTAGATATACAGTCCAACCTCACATACGTGTAGAACCAATATATACATGGTTTCACTTATCCAAAGTTTTACTTATTCACTTAGGTCCTCCTATACAAGCTGCACCAGGCATGGGCAAACTTTTGGCATTGGGGCCGCATTGTGAGCCCAGGCTGTGGCGCAGGCAGGAGAGCAAGCCAGCTGCAATTAACTGCAATGAATCACTCTGACCAGGAGGTCATGAGTTCGAGGCCCGCTCGGAGCCTATGTTTGTTTGTCTTTGTTCTATGTTAAAAGGCATTGAATGTTTGCCTATATGTGTAATGTGATCTGCCCTGAGTCCCCTTCGGGGTGAGAAGGGCGGAATATAAATGCTGTAAATAAATAAATAAACCCAAGGACCGGGCTGGGAAAGAGGGTGGCCGGGCATGCACTGGGTGAGACAGGCCTGGGAGAAAGAGGGCTCGTGAGAGAGTGGGGGAGGGACAGGGCTCTGGTCATACTCAGGTTTTCCTCCTGCAGCTTCCCCATCCTTATGCCAGGAGGAAAATGAGAGATGCGATGACTGCCCTGATCTTCCTCCCACAATCTTCAGGCTGTTCTGTTGGCATTATGCTGGGAGGAGGGTGAGACAGGTGATGGCCAAGAGTGCTCTGGGGGCTCTCAGCTGCTTCATGCCTTCTTTGGGCCATCCTCTTGGCATAAAGATGGGGCCGCGTGCATCGTCCTTATGCTGAGAGGAAGACAAGACATGTAGTGGCTGAGAGTGCTCCAGAGGGCTCTCAGCTGTTGCGTGCCTTTCTCCCCCCACTATTCTGCATAAGGATGCGGTGGGCCTCCGTGTCCTTATGCTGAGAGTACAGAGAAAATGCATAGGGCCAGAAGTAAATGCCTTAGTTTGCCCATGCCTGAGCTACACTCTCTTCTTAGTGCCTCTGCCAATTGACCCATTGAAAATAATTGGGTTTAAAATCATCTGTGATTTCACATATTGACACAAAGTCCAGGAATGTATCCTTTATAGATGTGTGGATCATATTTCAGTAAATACTACTGACAACTTAGAAAAACCATATCTTTTTTTAACAAGAACTTTTGAATAATGTGCTGTCTATAATATTTAGAGATTTGTTTTCTGCAAAGAAATTGAAAACAAGGTCCCAATAACTTCATTTCCAGAGTGAACTCATTATAAGTTGCATGTACCTCCTATGACACCCTGATCCTTTTTTTAAAAAACAGAGAAACAAGACAAGATGATCAGATTCAAAAACCCATGTTGTGACAGCTAAACTGAGAGCCTTCTCTTTGTCCTGCAGTGACACCTACTGTCAAGACAGGGGATGTCACCATAAAGGCATTATATAAGATTGATCGTTCTTCAGTGTAAAAGTTTGAAGAGCGAGTTCTCATAAATGTTGGCAAAGATTATGGGGATTTGGGAAGACAGTAAGCTTTCACAACTTAGCACAATGGAGAGTTCCTTAAATCAAGGAAGATATTGAACGAACAGCAAGCTTTTCATGCAAAATAGCTCCCTGAATGCTGTTTTCTTTGGAAGCCTGTATCTTCTGAATCTGTTTTTATTGTACCTATTGTACCTTACGGTATTTTTATTGCCCCTGCTTTTATTGCTTAACTGAAAACTATATAAATGTTTCCTCCCTATCCGTGGATTCTGCATCCAGATTCTACCATCCACAGCTTGAAAATATTCCTCCACTTAAAACAAAATCCCAAATACAAACCTTGCTCTTGCCATTCTATATAGACCACACTATTTTACTATGCCATTGTATATAATGAGTCTTAAGCATCTACAGATTTTGGTATCCATGGGTGGATCCTGGACCCAAATACCAGTAGATACCAAGGATCCACTGTAATTAATTAATCTATTGTGGGCCCTTCCACACAGCCCTATATCCCAGAATATCAAAGCGGAAAATCCCACATTATCTACTTAGAACTAGGATATATGACAGTGTGGATTCAGATAACTCAGTTCAAAGCAGATATTGTGGGATTTTCTGCCTTGATATTCTGGAATATAGGGCTGTGTGGAACGGTCCTGTATCTGTTTAACCACCATGATGATTAATAAGCATATTAAACTCATAATTAAAGTCTGTAGCAACCATAAAATTATCTCTTCTCTTCAAAATAAATAGCTATTTACACTTTAAAAGCAAAGGAAAATCTCCAAATGACCTGCCAGGTCTAATATTTCTCTTGAATAGTCATTATTTAGGCTCCTTCTACACTGCCAAATAATTCAGGTCATCACAGCAGAAAGTCCACATTATTTGATTTGGACTGGGTTATTTTAGGGCCCTTCCACACTGCCATATAACCCATAATATCAAGGAAGACAATCGACAATATCTTCTTTGAACTAGGTTATCTGAGTCCACACTGCCATACAATCCAGTTCAAAGCAGATAATTGGATTTTATACAGCTGAGAAGAAGGTGCCTCAGTGCTGTGAATCCAGAACTCACAGCACTGAAGCTCATACTTAATATGAAGCCTATTTCCAGTCCCTAGAATTGCCTCTACCCTTAGATTTTTCTCATGTTGATTTTTCACCACCCTCTCAAAACAAATGAAAAGTCAGGTGAACAAGGAGAAGGTACAATAACCCCAGCAACTTCAGTAGTTTGGATTGGGATAAAATGGGAAAGCAAGGGAATAGAAAGCCGAGAGTGTGTGGAGATGGCATGGTGGGTAAACCCATGAAAAGGGGAAATGAGAAAGAGTGCCCAAATCCTCCCTCAAAAATAATGGAACTGACATTCACATTAAGGGCATGTGGTCATTTGATACCTCTATCATTTTCACCAGCATTTGAACCAGAAAGCCTATGCTCACAATATTCCAAAAAGAAATGATGAACTTTTTAACTAGACTGATTTTGTTTTTCTGATGTGACATTAAATTAGTTTTTAAAATGTGCCTCTTTGGTCCAATTCTCCTGACGTATGAGGCGACAGCCACCAGGTCCTCCTGTGTTCAACAGGCATGGCTCATAAAGGCCCTCTATTCATTCAAACAATCTGTAACCTTTGATGTCACTGAAGGGGCACGGAGCTACAGAGGGTCATGGGGACTTGACTTTGCACCCACCCTTTCCCATTCATCAGAAATTCATCCAGGCCATGGGAACTTTTTTTAAAAAAAAAATCATTTACAATACGTAGGCCTCGGAGCACCAAATGGCATGGGAAATTTAATAAAAACTGTAATCCTCCTCAGAAGCTATTGAAAGGCTCGAGCAAAGAATTCTGTATGTAAAAATTCTGCATGGAGCTGTTTACCTGGAGCTTCTCTTCCAGTTTTAACTGATCCAGTTTCTTTTTCAAATGGTTGTAATGCTATTAAACAAAATATTTTTCTAGCTACTGAAATGGTTAAAAACACCTTTGCAAATGGGCATTTTTCTTCTAAACCTCCTCATTAACTAGCGTTGTATGATGAGTCTTAGCACATAAGACAAAGGTTGGTTTCTATAACCTTGGCAATACTTTATGACACTAAATAACTCCTGAGCAATTTTCACAGAGTTCAGCTTGTGCTAGTATACGATGTCCTGGCCAATCAACTTGATACTTTTCACAACACAAATATTTTGTCAACATTTTGATAAATGTCTTCAACAATATTTATTATAAAATGCTTATTTGATTGGCTCTTTGTTTATCATCATCATCATCATCATCATCATCATCATCATGTTGTTACTTGTCTCCCCTCACAGCTCGAAGCCAAGTGCAGCGCAGTCAAAACACAATAACATAAAACACATAAAGATACATTTATTAAAACACATTAATATAAAATATGCATATCTATACATATGGTTCTTGTCTTGCTGCCCTCTTCAAGCCAAAATGTCAGATTCACTTAAATTTTTCTTATCCTCTCCTGTTTTAAAAACTAGAATTTGATCCCATGTAACAAATCAAAAATATCTATATATCTTGAGGCAAAACCAAGAGGTAGGGGAGAGAAAGACGATGCATTTCATTGAAGCAACCATTTACTGAGTATTAGTAGCAATAAATGAACAAATCCCCTTTTTTTGAGCTTTTGAAAAATTGGGTGTCACTTTCAGTATGTGGCTCCTGTAGCAAAGCAATTTAGGGTCTCAAAGAAATATCCTATTATACACTTGTGACAACTAAAAGAAATAGCCACTATATTGTGGTTCTAGTTTGCCACAAAATCTATTGTGTATCTAAGCCTCCAAGGAGAACACACACATCCCTGATTCTTTTTGGCTCGCACACAGTGAGATAAAAAGATGGTAACTAGATCAATGTCACGTTAACCTTGTATTATTTGCTAATGCTACAGGCTTATATTTTAGAAGAAACATATATCTTATATTATATTAAGATAGCATTTTTAAAGAAACTGCTCTTCTTGTCTTCTTCCAGCAGACTCAGTCAGTAGGGAATAAACTTCTGAAATTATTTGTACTTTCATGCAAGAAAAAATTGAGATTTACATCTCTACCTCTACCTAAATTAATGCAAAAAAAGAAACCTCCCTGTAGACCAGTTGTGATGATTTCCCATAATTCAATATGTTTTGTGGAACATTTGCTTATGAAAAAAATCACATTTTTGCAGAAAATTATACACACACACACACACACAGTACAACGTTGTTTTCTCCAACAGCAGTTTATGCAAAACCCACATGTTTATTTTAAAAAAACAAAGGTTTTGTTGCAAACAGATTTTTCACCCCAAAACAATCCCAAAGTATGAAAAGCTTTCAGCAAAATAATCACCAACGTTTTTGTAATCTCACACTTCACAGAGAAAACTTTTTGAAGTATTCCTTCCTGCATGCATAAACAAAATAAATGCAGATTTACATCCCTCCCTGTACCTGAATTAGTACAAACATCTCCCTTTTGACCAATCATCCTAGAAGGTACATCCTGCCAAAGAAATTGTGATTTCAGAATCACCTTTTTAAATGTTACTTTTGCAAAACATTGAAACATCCAAAGGGAAATTAGCTATGCAGTAGGAATTTCATTTTAAATAACGAGTTGGCCTGGGAAGACTTGGGAAACAAGACACTAAGATTTCAATATTCTGATATGTCTATAACTTACCCTTATATGTGTTAACTCTTAAAACTGGAGATTTTCTTTTGGGTACAAGCACCACTCTTATAAATCTCACATGCGCTATTGCCACAACCTTATTATAAACATAACCCTAAGCAAAGAAAGTGAACCAAGGGCTAGACCAAAATATACCCCTAAAATAAAATGGTTATTAATTGACCATCCAGACTATATCCTGCTTTCCAGGCAACCACTCACTATACAGTAGGTTAATTGGAAAAGCCAGACATCATAGGTGGCTGATACAGCCAACCAAAACATTTCCCAAATGCAGAGGTGCTTGCCTAAGAACCCCATGAAATGTTTGATTCATCTTCCAGCGTCCGTGTATGTGTGGCTGGGATGGGGCCTTCCCATTAAAATGCAGATCAGAGGTTTGTTTTAAAGGGTGTAAGTGTGCATGCACACTTTACTAAAATAACAAAATGCTGAAGTATTGACTTCACTAAATGTATAATAATTTGCCTCATTCTCTAAATTACTATACTTACTTGTCCTTACTAACTAACTTACTTACTAACTTACTAGTCCATTTTATTAAAGAGGTAAAAGAAGAAACTGTGCAGAGTCCTTTCTCAATTCCTATGCATATCTATTTTGGGGGTTATATAGATGCTGCAAGATTGAATGTGAAAAAAAATCTGATCTGTTGTTGAGATAACTAATGAAAGGGATGCATGGTTATGCGGCCAAATGAGTTAGCATAATTTTAAAATGGTAAAACAGACAGAAATATTTCAGACTGGTGATATTTCATCTTGTTTTAAATACTGCCTCATGTACAAACCATACCGACATACAGTAAAATAAGAATACCAAGAAAAAGTTTTCACATGCTCTATCCTGGCTTACTAACTCATATGCTTTTTTGTAATGTATACAATTCTGAATGATCTGTCTTATTGGAAGTAGTACTTTATCAATCGCAGCCAGTTTATTCTGCTATATGCATAACAATCTGGAGAAAATCTGAGGTAGGAAAGTGATCTATACCACTTGAAGACTACTGTTTAAGAACATCACTTTTTAAACATCTCTGTATGCAAAAAGAAATGTACCAATCTGAAATTTACAAAGCAAGGGAATGGGCAGAGACATAATTCTTTTCCTTGAGATCCTAGAGGAACTAGATTTTGTACAAAGGGAAAACAGGCAGTTTAGAAAACATAAAAACATGTGTTTTTATCCAAAGCTTTGTGTGGCATGAATGTGTAATCCTCCTAATGCCACCATAAAACACCGGAAGTGTATATGTACACATTCTTAAAGTTAATATGGAAAGCCACACAAATGTGTCTTCTGAAGCTCGCTTTGCGTAATAAATAGATGTCCATTACTTTGTTGCTCCAACTAATGCCATAATTTATAAGTTTAACAATGTAACAATACTGAATGCATCCACAGAGAGCAGGCATGACTTTGAGATTAAATGCCAGAAGAATTAACTATTGGGCCGTAAATCACAACTAGGAAACATGATACGCAATCAGCTGTGACCATAATCCACATCCACTATGCTGACCAACTTTTGTACTTAGAGGCATTGTAATATGAGGGCAGCCAGCTAGAAAAGTCAAGAAGATTTATTCTACAATCAAAACCCTAGCATTTTCACAAAGTTTTTAACATTTTAATTAAGAGTGTTAGAATTGTTATAGAAACATCAAGGCAATTTCAGAGGAGGGAAATCACTCAAGTTTTTAAAAGCAGCAGCAAAGATCAGGAACATTTTATCAGAAAGGTTCATGATTCTGATAAATATTTAAGTGTGTAAGGCAGAACCATTGAGAACAGTAAATACTTTATAGCTGGCACTTTGTCAAAACTCTAAGTGGTTCTGCCTTAGAATTTTACATCATCATTGAATTTACAGTCATTTGATAAGTGGCACAAGGTAAGAATTACTTCTTTTTAAATCTAAACCAAGCTATAAATCTAACACAAGAGTTCCTCTCGTTGTCCGTTACCGTCCAATGACAATGCCTTTTACCTTCATTGTCTTGACAGAAATATGATATGTAAAACTGTAATGTCACATCACTCACTGTGATTTAACACCATCCAGCCCAAACCATTTTAATCAATCAACATTGTCGCTTTTTAGTATAATGATTTTGTGGTGGATTCCCGGTGTTTAATATGATATGTAAGTCATATCAGTGACTTGATTTACTGTTTTATTCCAAAGTCTAACAGCTCAGAAGGCCATTTTTGCCTCCTTCAGAAACCTTCAGAATCAGAAAAAGACTAATACCTAATGTACTAAAAAAAAAAGTGCAAACTAATTGTCCCAGAGATAGTCGATTATCAGGAAGGAGAAAATAATGAAATATTTAAAAACTGAAAGAAAAGATAATCAATGAACCTTCTTGTGTAAATGACAACAAACTTAGCCTAAAACTTTATTTCTAACCATATTTTCTCCAGTACGGGCTTCACTGAAATCAATAGAACTAATTTCAAAGTAAACATGCATAGAAGCTGATCCTGACCATAAGCCTGAGTTTTATTGTTGTTGTGTGTCTTCAGGTTTTTGATGACTTATAGGGACCCTAAACTGAAGCTATCACAGGGTTTTTTTTATGGTTTGGTTTGTTCTTAGAGGGTGTCCTTATCTTCCTCTGAGGCTGAGAAAATGTGCCTTACCTAAGGCCACCCATTGAATTTCCAAATGGCCAAGTTGGATTCAAACCCTAGTCTCCAGAGTCATAGTTCAATCCTCAAACCACTGCTCCACATTGGTACAGACTGTTCAATATATAAAACAAACAAATGGCTACACATCAATGACTAAATAAATAAACCAATAAGAATCATAGAAAATATTAGCATGCTCAGTTTACTATCAGATGAGGAAACAGAGTGTGTTAATACAAGTAGTATTTATTCAAATTCTGTCACACCAATCGCATTTGAATTCTGCTCAACATGGATGAAGATAACACTGCCCAGCACACATTTTGTTGCCTCAAATGTTAAACCTGTTCCTGGTTATATTTGACCTGCTGATTCCAAATATGGTACCAGTTTTCCACTTCAGCTCTGGTTTTTGAGATACAGAGCATATGCCATATACCAGACTTCATCTGCTTGCCCAAAGACAGTCATGATAACTCTATCTAAGAAACTAGACCTGATGTGGCCTAGCCAATGCAATTTTCTGAATCAGCGGCCCAAATAACCCTAGGAACAGGCCTAAAAACCAAGACGCCAAGAAAAAAAAATTGAATGTGTAGTCTATCCCATCTTGAGCTGTGATGATACTATCTGTGATGACACTGCCTATGACAACGGTTATGGCTGAACTAGCTGAAAAATATGCAGTTCAATGGGGTATCCTCACTACCGCTTTTAGGCACACTACAACATTGTCATGCTGCAAAGGGGAATTCATTACTCACCATATGTACTTCGCCAGCTCAGTCCTCTCCATTTGACCACTTAAATTAAGATGGGTAAAGGTCAAGTAGACATATGGTAGCTCCCCCTCCTGCATGTATCCTAACCATATAATTTGGGTGGCATAAACTCAAAAACATCCAGTATTGGTTTCATAAACAGGGCTAAACCCTATGTTTGCTGGATATGAACAGCATCCAGGATGAAAGCAATTATCTGCTTTTATGAAAAAATGGGCTATCTCTGCTCATGAGAGAGAATAATAGGCCCATTACGACAATAACTCTGATTCTGAATGACTCTGTACAGTCACAATGGTTGCAGAGACCCTGTTTGCAACAGAGTGGGCCTATTTGGACTTGTTCTGTGTTTTCTGCCAACATCACTCCAATAGCAATCTACATTTTTCATTGCCACCAGTTCCTTAGGAAACCAGAGATTTTGGCTCTGTACTGAGGACTGATTGTGCCTGAACAAAAGCTAATTCCTGCTGCCGGAAGTGAATAGGGACTTTGGCAGAATCAACTGTTGAACAAACAGAAATCTCTAAAAGCCTTTGGAAAAACTATTCAAATCCATTAGCCTTTTGGGGATGGCCAATATAATTGGTTTCCTGCACCTACAAAGGTTTCATATTTTAGTGGGTTTAAAATCCAGGTAGAACCTTCTTCCCTCACATGTCCATTATGTGTGTACACATTCTAACATTGGAACTCACACTCACAGCTTGTCAGGACCCAGGCTGCAGAGCACCAATAACCATGCGCAGAGACCAGAATCTATCTAATATCTTTATTAAAGAAATATATAATGTCAATAAAAACAAGTGAAGAGTATAGTTCAGAAGCAGACCTTCCAGATGAGGTCAAATATAGTCCAGAAATATATTGTCCAATATAAGATATTAAAGTCCAAAGTTATAATCCACTTGACCGAAACACACACCTTGCCAAGCAATGGTGTGGGGAATGACAGGGTCTTTAAAGTCCAAGGAAGCTTGACAACAAGGCTGGAAAATAGGCTTGAATCTTGGCTAGATCAAACTTGAAACAAGGCAAACATGAAACATGAACTGAGTCCATAGAAGTCCGTGAAACAAAGCAAGGCTGGAATCTTGATCCGTGAAACAAGGCTAGGTTGGAAACTTGATCCGTGAAACAAGGCAAGGCTGAGAACTTGATCCGGGAAACAGGGAACTGGGGTACGAAGTCTACACACGATCTCTCTCCTCAAGCTGAACAAATTGACTCCGCAAGGTTCCCCTTGCGGCAAAACCCCTATATAGGGTCTTGTTTTCCCGCCAACAGAACACTTTCCCTGGAGAACAAGAAAGGAAACCCAACTCTGTCCAGATGCATGACTCCTTAGAATTTCCCAAGGGAAGCAGACCTAATCAGCTAATTGTATGGCAGCGATTCTGAGGCTCCGGCGATTAGCCTCCCTGGCTCCTCTATCTCTATTATAATTATCCTTTCGGGAAAACGGGGGAGAATTCTGCCCAAGGCTTGTTTGGTTAACTTCCTGAGGACAAACATCCTCCAGGTGGCGAGGCTCCGATTCAAGCTGGACCGGTGGAAATCCCAAATTTTCCTCCTCATCAGCCACGATAGCACCAGGAACGGGACTACAAGGCCCATGAGACATCACACAGCTTGGTGTGTTTCTGTACAGTAAAAAAATTCTTCCTGGACTCAAGACTTATTATCTCAATTTGTTAATAGAATGAGGTAGCCCAGTACCACAGTTTACTGTTGAAGTGCTATGACATACCATGGAATGCATCAGGTGGAAAGGAGCAGAATTTAGATGCTAGTGGTTGATAATCAAGTAGACTAATGTATTTTCCAGTGCCAATACACACCAAAGTCAATGCGGGCAGATGTCAAGTGGTCAACCTTGGGAGATGTCTTCAATCCAAGCTAGGCAACATATGATGTCATCTCTACCATGTGGGACAACCTATACAAGTAAGCACAATTCTTTTCCCATTTAGTCTGAAGTAAAGTGGTGAGTAAACTAAGCAAACTAGGACATAGTCTGATAAAATAGCCACAATTTGCCACCTATTTATATCTATGTAAGCAAGATCAACCAGCATCAATAGATCTGACAATGAGACATGTTCAACACAAAGATTTTAACCTTTCTAGTTAATTATAATCTGAAAAGCAGGTGTTTAAAGATATAAGTACACTGACAGACTACTGCTGGCTTTATAACACTTTCTTAGCTCTAACATCAGTGACTCACCATCGGCTCAAAACTAATCTGGTACACTGACAGACAATTAAAACTATCCATGTGAAAGCTAGATAGGCTTATTATGGATAAAGGGTGCACCACTGTCACTTTGACGAGAAGGAGCCTTCAAGTCCAAGTTGTATGCTTCTTGAAAACATCTCCACAATGAGATGAAGGAAAATGGATTTGGTGGTTTGATCCAGCAAGATTGTTCTCATATTCTTAATACAAACTTTCTGCAGCTGAGCTTTAGGCCTATTTTCATATTACTCAAATGAAACATTTTTCCTGCCATTGAACATATTAGCATGGTTGTCACTTATGTGTTCCAGCATTGTGTAAAAACTCTTACCTGTGCAAATTGACCATGATGCCTGTATAAAGATCACTTGCAGAGACAACTCATATGTACTCAGAAATCTTACAAGAGCCACATAAACCAACTCTAAAACTCAAGTGGAGATGAGCACCCAACTGAAAGTTAGGTAGTTATACTAGGGATGACAAAAGTGTGGCTCTCCAGATGTTGTAAGGTGGCTCCCAGCTATTGATAAAACAGCCAATAGTGAGAAATAGTGGGATTTGCATTCCAGTGAAATCCAAAAGGCTATAATATACCTATGCCATATTACAACAAGAAAGAACTAGAAGCAGAGAAATGTGGAACAACTTTCTTCAGTATTTTTATTATCGATTGAAGTGACTGATATCTGTTAAGGTCACGTTATGCATCACAAAGGCATCACTGACTCCTTCAATAGGACTGATCAGTCAGCAATAGCTAGAATTGCTGAGCTCAAAACAAAATTGTACTTAACAAAAAAAATCCCATATAGAGTACTAAAGTCAAAAAGCACAAAGAGGGTTTCACCTACTTAGTCAAGATCAGCTTGATAACCATGACAGTTTTATTGGTTTTCAATGCACCCTTACTTGATCAAATTGAACTGCTGGAGACAGAACAGAAAACTGTTTGCTTTCCATAGGATTACAAGTGTCCAAACTAGTTCCTGAGGTTATATTTCTTACTCTTAACTGGTTTGTTCGAATAGTAGCCACAAGGTCATATTTTTAATCAAATTTGATCTTCTTTCATGCCTCTTGGCTTTGTTAAAAGACTGGAACGTGTCTTAGGATCATCAAATGTTACTGTGTCAACTATGGGCAGATTTCAAATGGAAGATTAAACATTAAATTATTCTTTGGCACTAGGAAATTATATCCACAAAGAAGTTAAATATATTTCAGTCATCTGCCTTTTAAAAAAAATTGTAGTTTAAACCCGTTTGCATGAATTGGTGATGTCGATTTGTACAAAATGGAATGTTATTAATGTCTTGTCCAACTAAAGCAACAGCTATGAAAATATTTATATTTCTCTATTGCACTTCCAAGGGCGAGTAAGTTGATTTTGGTAGGAAAGTGGTCTGAAGTCAAAAATTCCACGGTTGATCCATAAAGAGCAACTTCAAATTATGTTTGATCAGGGTTTCTTTTTCTTGGAAAAGTAACAAAAAGTCATTAACTGAGTAGAACATGCTAGATTGTCATACACAAGCCTATAAAGTAGAAACTAAGCAAATTTTGGATGTTGCAAGACACTGTAGCTAAGATGTATACTACCACAAAGTCATCGCTGAGGAACAGTTTATATGTCTTACAAAATTGATCCTCAGTATGGGAAACTGTTAGTGTGAAAACTAAACATTAGCTATGGGATGTAGCCCTTAAGAATTTTAAATAAGCCTGATATATCAGCTAAGCCAGTGGTTCTCAACCTGTGTGTCCCCAGATGTTTTGGCCTGCAACTCCCAGAAATCCCAGCCTGTTTACCAGCTGTTAGGATTTCTGGGAGATAGGTGACAAAGCATCTGGGGACCCACAGGTTGAGAACCACTGAGCTAAGCCTTATATTCATGTAAAACAGTAGTTCTTCTATTCTGGTCTTCCAAATGTTTTGAATTTTCTTTTCCAAAATTCCCAGCCAATATGGGAATTCTAGGAGATGAAGACACTGCTATAGTCATGTAAAGTTGTCAATGACCTCAGTCTAGCATTTGGATCCCTGATATTGATGGCGATTGCAACATATTTATAGTTATGTTGGATTGTGTAGCAAATAAATCAGCTATTTAGAAAGATAGCACACTGAAAGATTTTGGGAAAAAATGATTAGATTTCCCAAAGGGGAACCTAAAAGAACTGTGAACCTGTGGGGGGAAAAAACATATACTGTGTTGAAATATTGCACTAATCACATATATTCCAATACTGACCTTCTAATAATTAAAAATTGATGCTTTGAGCATAATAGCTTGGCAATCATATTTAAACTTAATAACTTCTTGGAAAGAGGAAACTTGTACAGAAAGGTCACAACACACTTTAATTGCATGACAATCTATTTACTCTTTATTCCCAAAGAGAAAAAAGTTTAATTTCTAAAAGACCAAGCCAATAATTACATATTATGAAACTATTTTAGTCAATACCTAATTTCTAGATATCGATTAGTGTTTAGGCATTTAAAAACATACCCCATAGCAACAATAATGTATTTATCAGGCTAGACTTCTCTCCTTACTGCTTCCTGTAAGTATTAATGATATTGATCAGAAGCATATGACGAAAAGGTCAAACTATTGGAATGATTATAACTTTGAGGTATAATTATTTTGTTATTTCAACAACACAGTTATTTTTAAAGAATAAGGCCTCCTTTCAGGCTGTCTGTCTCAAAGAAACATTGCAAAATATACCAGAAGCAGTACTGAGTTAAAGATAGCAAAACTGAAGAAAGAAAAAGAAAAAGTAATAATTGGATATGAAATGTAAAATTGGAACAAAAAGTTGTGCTGGCCTTTTAATTCCAATTTGTGGGGAAACTTCTTCACAACTAAATATGAGCCACTTCAACATTTGTTACCTAACCAATTTCAAGCATAGGAGCTCTTTGTATAAATAACTGTGGACCTTTGGGACAGTATATATCATACCAATCAGGAATATATTGTGAGAGAATGATAGGAATTACTTATTATATTGACAGCACATTGCTTTGCAGCTGCTATTTTAAAAAGCATTGTCAAATCATCAATATAAACAGCATGAAGAAAAACAAATCATACAATGCTCAAATAACCTTTTGCTACATGGGTAGTTTGAGGCTGCTTTCACATGACGAAATACATGACTATTGAATCTTCTCTTCTTCACATACAAAGACATCTCTTAGTGAGGACACCAGCTTCAGTTAAATCGTAGTTCATAGTTGTATGTTTTTAGTCTACGAGTCACAGTTTATTTGTATGAATGTTATATCCTGCCTTTCTGCTTATCAAAGTAACATTGAGGTGCTCTAAAATTGGGGTCTTGGGCACATTCTGGTAGATTTGGGCCAGCATCCTATTGTTGAATCCCACCTAAAGTAAACCCACTGAATCAATTCTTGAATTATGTATGAGTCAACATATAAATACATTCCACTGATTCAATGAGTTCACTCTAATTGTAATTAACCATTTAATGTAGATTTCTGTTACCCAGATGACTTTAGGATTCAGGCCCAGTTACTGCAACAACACCACAAGACTCACTTTAAAAATTAAATAATTTGCAGAGGCTGAAACACTCAAATTCAACTTGCAATGCCAGCAGCTCTCTTTGCCAGTCTTCCTGTTCTGTTCCAGTTTTCAAATAGGATTCCACACATATATCACTTTTTCACACCAACCTGCTACTGCACTGCAATTCTGTTAGTATGAATACATACCACATTGCGCACCTTTGATATTGCATTTTTCTTTAGGAGAACAATTGCACTGATTCACCATTCCATTGTCCCATGACCATAGTTCTGCACACTCTTGTATCTCTTCCTTGCTGCACTACTGAGGTTCCTTATTTTTAAATGTAATATAATACTGGTTTGTCTATCTTGTGTGATAAAGTCCTAAAACTTATTCATTAAAGTGAGCAAGACCCATGGCAATATATAAGAAAAATAAAATTTAAATGAAGAAATGTATAATTGCCCAAAGTTGTCAGATATAAAAAAGACTCCAATTGCTCCTTCAATTTTTGTCTAAACTGAAAGCTATCTTGATATTCCTGCCTCTTCTGAAACTGTCTTTTTAATGAGGAAATGCACAAACATCACATTTCCAGTAACCATTGGTAGAAACAGAAGAGGCATTCTAGATTTCTCTTTCTCTGGAATAGACAGACTGCAGTATTTTTTGATTTGTGGGATTAGTAGTTATTTATGGACCCATCCTTTAACCCAAGGCCTTTAACCCAAGAACTGTCTCACTTTTACCAGAGGCATCCAATGATGCTTCCGGTAAAAGCAAATTAATGGGGAGTAAACTGGGGTTTTGCCAGTTTTCTCCACATGAATTAAATATCTAATTAAATCCGAATCTCAGGGAAAGATCCAAGTCTAATGAGATATTGGGTCTGTGAGGATTGACGTGTCACACATTTCCCGGGGATCAATCTCCACAGCCACTCTGCACCTTTGGGCCCCTGGAGCCCACCCTTCCCCACAGCCCTCAATTTACCCCTAAAACTTACTGAAAAGGGTCCCTGGCAGCCATGGTGTTTTCTCACTCCCAAAATGACCCCAAACTGATGGCAGTTTACATCCCCAAATGGGCATGCAAAAATGACACAATGCCTGAGGCTGATCATCTATCACTAAATTGCTATGTACTTACACCTTCCACATTGGATACATTTATTTATAGCTGGTTTTGGAGGAAGTGTTTAGCAATGCCCCTTAACTCATTTAAATACACCACACAATACTTACGGAGTTCTTTCTAAGTTACTCACTTTCAGAGAATTAAGTTGCCAATTTTCTCTGTGTTCTCCGTATAGTGCAGTGAGCCACATAGGTACAAAGCTGAAATTCTTACGATCATGTCACCCATCTGCAATAAAAAACACTTTGATATTCCCTATGAGTTTTACTTGACAAGAACATTTTATAGTATGACAGATATTTATGTGTAAGTTTGTATAAAAGAGAGAAGTACTTTGTTTGAACTTTGTTGCTGTTGTAAAAATGTTTCATTAACCTTTACAGTTAATGTCAATATGGTTTTACTGCATTCTGCAAATCCCTTTGGTACCAAGTGAAAATTCTTGAGACTCTTTTATAACGTGATGAATAAGGCAGCTTACTTTTGGTTTACTCAATCCTGTCTTCTAAACCAATTACTACCAACTGTGCTTTGTAAAAATATAATTATGTGGTAATTTCTGGTCTTTACATATTAATCTTCTACCCCACTATCAAAACTTCAGTGCTTTAGTTCAAAAGCATAAGGGCAACTGCCTACCTTCCAATATTTCACAGATGAAACCAGGGCACATATGTCTCAGCTGCATCAGAGAGTGGTTAAGATGGCAGAGATGATTAATGAGGAGCAGTGCATGATACAGAAGAAGTTGCAGTGGTTTGCTTTTGCCTGAAACAACTGAGAATGGCAAAAAGGACAGTATAGCATAGTGGCTTAAGTATTGGACTTGGATTTTGGGAAACCAGAGTTCAAATTTTTGCCAGTCATGGAAATCCACTGGGTGACTTTGGGCAAGGAAAACCCAGCAACAGAAGGCAGCAATGCCAAGCTTCCTCTTAACAAATGTTGCTGAGAAAATACCCTGCTAGTTTTGCCTTAAGGCCATCACAAGTTGGAAATGAGTTCAATGCATAAAACAACAACAATAACAACAACAACAACAACACAAAATAATCTTCTGGGCAACCTTCACAGTTTAAATGTTTATTAGGACTATTTTAGATAAGATCTATTAGTATGTTATTAAACTGTGATCTCTAGGATGCCTTTTCTTGTAGCCACTGTGTACTACAAAACGTAGTTAGCAGTAGAAGTAAGTTAAAAAAAAATACAAGTGCATAACACAATAAAATGCATAACTGATAACACTATGTAACACAATTTTGTTCCTGGGTCATAAATGTCATTTCTTAATTAGTTCTATCATAAAAACATGATTTTTTTAAAATTAAACTGCGGGACATTTTGCTATAGTTTTAACTATGTTTACCAATTCAACATTTTTGGCAGCCACAAAAATGAAGTTTCTGGGGTATAACAACTACTTTCAAATTAAGTATTACACGATTAAACAGGAAATAACACTTTCAAACCAGAAACAAACAAAAAAAAATCCAAATTTTGCTACATAGTGTTATGTTCTTTTCACCAGGATTGCAGTATTTAACATTTGTGCCATACTTGGCAGTAGGTTTCTTTGAATGCAATGGCATTGCATCCAAATAAGTATGCATAGTTTTGGGCTACATGCCAATATCCCTTTCTTGGGGAAAAAGTGATAAGATAGATATTCACTCAGAGATGGGTAAAATGTATCATAGACTATGCATGTTCACCAACCTCTTTTTGCACTTCCAAACACTATAGAGATTTTTGAAGACCCAACTAAGTACGGAAAATCTGTGTAGGTTGCTGCTGAAATTCAGAATTCCAGCAGGAAATCAGGGAATTCAAGCTAGGCTGCATCTAGTGCCAAGGGTGTTTTAGCGGCTCTTGAGTTCTCAAGACTTCTTAAACATCCCTATTTTTGGCCTCAAATATTGGTCTTCCTAGGATTCTCCAGATATAATTATCCACCATTTGAAAAGGTGCAAAAAACCCCTGTACTATTTGACATTTTAAAAAATGCAACACATTTTTTCAAAACTGGAAGTAGATTTCTGACCACTTTTGATTTTATCTTCCTTGTTTTGAGGCAGTCCATAAAACTCCTGGAACATTCCAGGGTCAGAAATCCCACTTCTGCCTAAATGCTCTAAAATAGTGCAGTTGACTGTCATAGTAAATGATATTGCCAAATACCAGTCTAAATACAAGGCACACAGGGTGCAACAACACTGTAAAATAAATGCAATTTGATATCGCTTTATCTGCCATGGCTCAGTGATATGGAATCAGGAGAGGCATCAGCACTCTTTGGTAGAGACGGCTAGAGACCTTGTAAAGCCACAGCTCTCAATATTCCATAGTATTGAGCCATGGCAGTTAAAGTGGTATCAAGCTGCCTTCATTTTACAGTATAGATGCACCCATAGTGTAAATGGCCAATCCAGTTAATCGTGCTCTTAGGCCCCATCTACACTGCCATGTCATCCAGTTTCCGGTCGCAGATTTTCTATTTTGAGCTGGATTGTATAGCAATGTAGTCTCATATAATCAAGTTCAAGACAGATAATCTGGGATCAGATACTGGATGATATGGCATTGTAGATCCAGCCTCAGTTACCAGTCTTGTTTTGCAAGAATTTCATAGTGTTTCCAGGGTCAAATGCAATGGGAAGCCTTTAATTTGTTCCTTCTGAAACCATTGATATATTCAGTGCTTTTCTACTATGGCAGGTTAATACAAGTCAATTAAAATTATTTTATAATTCTGTTATTCATTCTAAAATGAAGAAAAAGCACTCTATGATGAAATTAATTTATTCTTTAATGATTTAATGTTCATCCTAAATATGTGGTAATTAATACAAGTAATATAATAAAGTAATCTTTTTTTTCAAATAAAAATTAATTTTTAATGGGTTTAGTGGTATTTTGTGAGTTCACATGAAAATGTATAATATCAAAATTCATATTGTATAATTATATTAAATAAAAAATAACTGGATTTATATGTATTTTGCCAATTTTGTATATGTAAAGTCCTCCTAAACCTTTCTTACTCCTCCTTAGGCTACACCTTAATGGTGTTCAAATGGAAGATTGACCTCAATTGCCTGCCTGGTTTGAATAAACATGTGGCCTTTTTATATCAGACCAGGGTCTGTTCAATTCAGAGCTGGGGAATGTCTGACTCTTCAAATTTCAGGAGGCACATCTCCAAAGCTGTAGCCACCGCTGTCAATTTTGAAGGATCACGGGAGTTGCAGTCCACAACATCCGCACAGCTATGGATATTATTACTGATCTAGTTTGGCATTCTTTCTCCAAAATGAAACAGTCAGATGCCTCTGGGAAACGTGTAACAGAGACATTCCATTTTGCTTTCATACTAAATAGTAACTGACAAACCTATCCCATAAGGTTATTTTCCATTCTGTTTGAAAATGCTCAAAGAACAGCTATGTAGCATAATGCACAGATTGTTTTCATAAGCTATATCTATAGGTGCCCCTCCATCCTTTCTTGAGGAATATTTTAAAGTTTGACTTTCATCACTGAAGACAATCAACTCTTATTTTAGATTAGATAACCTCTGTGCTCCAGAAAAGAACTCTCGAAACCCATCTAATTGATTTTATCACATGACTCTTTAGCACAGGGTAGCTGCTTCTGGTAGCTAATTGAAAAGCATCTGTGGACATGGCTTTGGCAAAGGAACCATTGTTTCATCGTGCATAATGATTTGTAGGCTAAAGCTGAGGCTGTGACAGATGAAGGTTACTCCCTTTATTAATTGTATTTTAAAGGATTCTATTGACATACAATATTAATGTGCAGATTGATAGATGCACTTTACAATTTATAGATGCACTTTTTGGCAGCGCTCATCGTCTTACTAGCTTGCTACAAAATAATCAGTAGCACAGCAAGAAATGCCTGAATTTTATGACATTGCTGGAATTCTCTCTGTCTTGGGAGCTGCAGACTAGATGCACGTGGTAATGCATGCATTGCCACAAATGACTAATGAGGCAAGGTAAAGAAATTTTTTTTAAAAACCCTTTCATTCCCTCAACATACAGCCAGTATACGATGCCAGACATAAAATCATTGATGTTCTTGCCAAGTTCTCAGGATCATGTCATGATTTATTCAGACTGAGATAATCAGGATTAGGCCAATCATTTGAAAATGTCTATATTCAAGGAGACTGGTTAATAAATAGGAAGACATTGTTGTAAATAAAACATGACGCATTAAAAATCACACACAAACACAGATTTTTTTTCCAGATCACAACAGTTCTCCTATGAAGAACCACATAATGATTAATGTTTCTTACTTCCCGCACCCACACAAAAGTATATATAATGATTAAGCTCTAAATTTGTAAACCAATTAACAAAGTAAAATTTGGTAATTTTAGACATAATACATATATAGAGAGAGAGATAGGAAGGTATTCAGTCTACTCTGGGGAAGTCCATAATAAACAGATGTGGATGACTCCTTTTCCTACTGTATCATCAGTCCTCATTTCTTCTCATACCTGATGAAGCTTTCTCCATCCTCTCTTCCTTCATAGCTGTTTTCTTCCCCTACTTTCTCTTTGTAGATGATCACTTTCAAGGGATTTTTAAAGGAATTGTTAGTGTCTGTTCATTTTCTCATTCAAATGACTCATGAGTGGAAGTTTCTCCCCTACACAGAAAAAAAAAATAAGGAAATATACAAACACTTTGACATATCATATTCTTTCATTAAAAGACATACAAAGTGTAGAAGCACTTTTGGGAATGACAGGGAAGAAGTTTATAGCATAAGCTTCACGGACACTGTCTGCTTTTGATTCAAGCATTTGTCAAAGTCACTTCAAATCTGAATGTGTTCTTATTTGGTTACTAAATTATTTCTCTCTTTTTGTTTCCACTGAGGGTTCAAAAGCTAAGAACAGGTGTACATTTGGATACATAAGTGTTACTGGGCCAAAAAATGCTTTATTTCAATTCGAGCATTGGCTGCCATCAGCCAATATCTTTCAGTGTGCTTTTCTGTTTCCCACTGTTCATCTTATTAAAATGTTGTCTGTCCGTCGGTGTTTCTTTGTTAATACATGTAGCTTTTTAGTTCCCTCCATAGGTATGTTGATTAGAATGCTAAAAGTGCATACTCTGGAAGAAAAGGGTTTGGCAAAACCCTGAAAAGCATATCCCATGTGGAAGAAAAGTTTAGGCAGGACATCTCAAAGAACAGCATGGTGTTCTACAGTATGTAAATAATTATCCTGTTCCATTTAATTGGGCAGACAAAAATATGCTTGAATATTATGGCAAAAAAGTGGAGAGACATTTTTCTCTAGTATACGCTATGGCATGTGCTTTCTGTTGCTGATGATATAGTTAGGATGTTTTTTACTCTACCGTGGCATAACACGCACTTCTTTCTTTCCAATGCTAAACTCTTTTTTTCTGTTTAAATAGAGGCGACTGGTGAAATGCACCAAAGAAATCTTAGCATTTTTTCAAATTATAGTTTCCCAGGGAGCAGGGGAGTTTGTCACAGTTACGCTGATACTAAATTGATACACTACAAATGTATAATAGGGACTTAAAAGCCTGGCATTTCTCAAGTTATTATCCCAGGCGACTGTTAAATTGTACTTTGAATGAAGGCAAACCAGTGGGTGTCATAAATACACTATGTGAATGGTCTTGTATCCTGACCGATTTCATGAAAGGTCCCTTCTAACACTTACGGAGTTGTACTTGGCAGCATTCTTCAATGGGTTTCCTTTAACCACCCAGTGGGAGTGCAGCTGTGTGTCTTGCAGCTCCCTTCTGTATATCCAAGGAGCCCTGGCATCTTTCCAGCATCTTCAGCGTTTGTATAATGCTTCACAGCAGGTGTTCCTCTTTCATCTGCAGCTGAAACACTTTCTTCCTGCTACACTACAAGATTATCGCCTGCAAGTGGTGACAGACCTCAAATCACTCTTCTTCAGACTGAAGTCTTGGAGAGGATTTGTTTTGAAATGTTATTGTTGACTTCATTCTAGACAGTCCCGGTTCTGAAAACCGGAAAAAAGAAACGAAGGGCTAAATTACTGATAAAAAATATTTCTGATAGAAATACCTTTCTGATAACTCCATGGATAGAATAAAAGCTACATTTGGCTGGTTTCATCCTATTCAAAGGAAAGCTCAACCTCTCCAGCAACTTTAATTTGGAGAGGGAGACACATAATTTTCCTCACATCTGAATTCATCACATTTTCCACACTCTCCAATTCTTAATAGTAATAATATAGTATATAGTATATAATAATGCCATTTGGATTTTTAGTTGGAGTTAATGTTTTTTGAGCATAAGTATAGCACACATTTCCTTTACCAATCTTTTTACATCACACTTTTTAAGTAAGGAAGTAATTTCTTACTACTTTCAAAGCTACTTGAAGGACCTTGGGGAAAACATAACAGGACTTAACTATAGTGTGCAATTGTTTTTGAAGAGGTTAATACTAATTATTTATGATTTCCTTGCAAACCTAAGAGTGTACGTTATTAGACTGCAAGATAAATGTCCTCAAAGAAGACAGGGTCTGCTTCTGAGAAAAGCCTAACCCCCCCCCCCAAAAAAAAATCATTGAAAAACCATAGGCAGGGTGTTCAGCTTGCTCAAAGACAGGTGAAGCATACAGATACAGACCTCTGTAATCTAATAATACAAGTCCAAAAACACAGCAATAGATAACCAAAATGAAATGAGTTCTCAGTTTTTTCAGAAACATTTTTTAGCTTTCTAAATTCAAAACCCATTATCAACCTCTGAAGCAATTGGAACCAGTTACATTTTTCTACATCTCCCTGTCCTCTTCTCCTCACATCCCCATATATATCTACTAGGGTTGTCCGATGGATGGAAAAATTGTTTCAATTCTCGTTTCTAAAGTAGGGGGTGCCGGCTCTTCGTTGTAGAAATTATTTCTAAATGTTTCACCCAAAATTTTTGGATATTTACAAAAATTCGTAATGTTTCTAAAATGTTTCTAAAATGGCGGACGCGCATGCACAATCGCCAAAAAACAGGAAACCGGGGGGGACTTTTCTGGGGGTCTCCCGCCCTCACTTCTTGAGCTATTCTCATCAAATTTGGTACAGTGGGAGAACACATTCCACACTCTTTGCTCAACAAATTGCAGAATGTTTCCTGTGTTCTATGATTTTTGGCAAATTTTTATAACTTTTTATAATATACTATTTTTTTATATTTTAAGAAACCTGTTCCTGTTTTGAAAGTCTTACTTCCTGTTCAATTGGGTTCTTCACTGTGAAAGTCCCTCTTTTCTATTTGTGTATATTTGTTGGCCGGAAATCAGCGAAAATGGTGGTCATTTGCAGAAACTGGAAACCCCCCGCTCCTATCTAAAAATAAGGTGGTGATATTTCAGCTTCCTAAGACATGGGAGCTCATGTCCCACTCCCTTGTGACCTGAGCCCCACACCACACACCCTGCCCCTATCTAATAAAAAGTGGTGGCCGGGTTTTTTTTTTTTTTTTGTGCAACAAGGAAAAGGGGTGCACACACTCCTTTGCAGGCTTGGAAAGCCTTATATGGGTTTTATTGCTTTCTTCTAGAAAACTTTGCAAAGGAAAGGCAAAAAGTCTACCTCAAAAAGGAAAACCACCCCAAATCTCTGGGGTTACAGGGAAAGAAGCAGTGCACACACTCCTTTGCAGGCTTGGAAAGCCTTATATGGGTTTTATTGCTTTCTTCCAGAAAACTTTGCAAAGGAAAGGCAAAAAGTCTACCTCAAAAAGAAAAAGCACCCCAAAAGCCCCAAAGCTAGCGGTTACAGGGAGGGACGCAGACTCCTTTGGAAAATAAAAATTCCCAACATCCACAGCAAGGACTCTGCCCCAAGCCCCAAGCCAATTTCCCCCCAACACAATATCTAACCGGCAACAACCAGCCACTTTGCCCTCTCAGCTTCACGGCGCGTGCGCGAACCACCCTCTCTCCTCGGTATCTCAACCCAGAGAATGGCTTGGCTCCGTGCGGAGGCGATTTTTATAGCGATTCTACATGTCGACGGGAGGATGCTAGCCCCCACCTTTTTTAGCCATCGTGGAAGACTCTGATTGGCAGGGAGCGGGAGCCATGTTAGGCTGCGCTAGGCTCCCGTTCATGTTAGGTTGCAGAAATATATATATATATATATATATATATATATATATATATATATTTAAAAAATATTTTTTAAAAAATTGGAAGGAAAAAAATTAACGAAAATTTGAAGACACAATTACAGAATGGGCCAACGATGGATCGTATTACATTGCCAGTTGCGCCCAGGGAAAACGTTTCAATACTCGTGTCAAAAAACGGGAACATAACGAAATTATAATGGTATGACAATTTTTACGACGATATGGACAACCCTAATATCTACATAGTAAATACATCTTGAAGATCTTACACAGGGCAGGATCCAGTAGGAACTAGAATAGGGATAATTGTCTTTCCATTGCAGACCCTCCCCCTGTTATCCACTAAACCATTTCTGGCACCGTTTACATGGACAAAAACAAATAATGCTCAACCTCATATTGTCTACTATCCTGCCACACAATGTTTGTGACCACTCACATCTCAACTGGTTCCTTTGCCCTTAAACCAATGGTTCTCAACCTGGGGTCCCCAGATGTTTTTGGCCTACAACTCCCAGAAATCCCAGCCAGTTAACCAGCTGTTAGGATTTCTAGGAGTTGAAGGCCAAAAACATCTGGAAACCCCAAGTTGAGAACCACTGCCTTAAACAGCTTTTAAATGAATTGCCTTGGCTTTTACCCACATTTTGGCTGAATATCCAAATGGGTTCTGGAATATTTTTCTTGAGGCCATACTCAACAAGCAGCTATGCACTGGAGCTAGGGTAGGACTTAGGGGAACCCAAAATGGTTGGTGGGAGTTGACAAGGGCTAACAGATCACACAATCGTCCAGTTATTGCTGAAACTGAAATGGTTTCAATTTTTTTTAAAGAACGTACATGTGGATAACTGCAGATCAATTCCTCATATATCAGTATTAGCACACATCTGTATAGCTGAGTGGCTAAAGAAATCTTGCGTGGAAATACATATATTCCCATGCATGCCGGGAGGAAAAAAAGTAAAGTGACCACTGCCATGCAGCCACCAATAGTGCAAATGGAAGGAGTTTTTCAGAAAGATGCTTAAAGTGTGGTGATTTCACCCAGGAGGTATCTATGGATAAACTCACTACAATATGGTTGCTACATGTGGCACTAATGCGGCAAGCATGGAATCCATGCGGATTTAGAAAATATAATGTGAATAAGGGTTTGCTTGTTTTTTATATATAGAAAGTTCATTAGAAGGCCAGGGGAATATTCTGCCATAGAGTTTTGAGTGAATTACAGGGATATCATTATTACATTTCCATTCCAAACAGCTGTCCTAAACTAAAACTTTCGAGATTTGGAGGAATGTCATATAGTGAGATAAAATCTGTGCAGACAGCTTATAGTGTGTTTTATTTATCTATTTATCTATTTATTTACTCTGCCTTAGCGCACATGGTTTCACTTTGCACATTCTCTAAACAAACCCTCTGCAAACATATTCTCAGCCATCTTTTTTTAAAAAAAGTAATACCAAGAGAGGAATTCACTTTTAACCCATCTTTGATCACATAGTTGACCAGTTGATCTAAAAATCATGGACCTATGAAGCAATCTCAATAACATTTAGCACACCCTCAATAGCAGGAAAACATGCACAATCTAGATATCGCATGATGTATTTGTGTTTTTTGAGAACTGTGTCTGACATTTTCAAAAGTATGTATTTCTGCAGGATTATTTCACCATTCTGGAAGTACAAATGTTGTATGCCAGAGAACTGAAATAGCATAGAAAATATTTCCAAAGGCTTTATTAAAGAAAACTTTTTAAATACTGTAAGAGTTATGCAGACTAGTATGCTTTTGAAAACCATTATGAAGAAACTTTTAAGGAGGTGTTTTGTAGGAATGTATTACCACCATTTGGCTCTGAACAGTCTATGCTGTAAAATCTCTCTTTGGGCAGTCAATTAAAATCCGCCCTTTTCAAAAACTTGAAGAATTTTTAGTATTTTTAGTCTTATGAGAAATGTTAAGTGGGAAAAATTGAGAAAAATCACAGAATGCCACAATACTTAACATTCAGAAAATGAGTCATTTTGAAATAGTTTGCATGGACGATGGGATAAATATTCCAAGGTACTTGAAACCCTTTGGGGAAAACATAACAGGGCTTAGCCATGGTGTGAAATTGCTATTGGAGTGGTGAATACCAATTATTTATGATTTACTGTCATTTACTTGCAAACCCAAGGGCTTACCCTAAAGCAGTGATATATGTATTAAATGAGGCATCAAGGGGTGGAGATATGAAATATACTAGAAGGTGGTAACATCAGAGAGTTAAACCATTTTCACATTTATGCAATGGTTTTATGGGGAATCTAGCATTAACTATTTATTACTGAATGGCTAGGGCGGAAAAATAACTTGGGGAGAGAATGTGGTCAGCATTTTTCTTTTATCCATGAGACTTTACTTTGGCAAAGGTACTAGCATATGTAAATTATTTCAAAGAACTGAAAGAGGAAGGATGCTATATAATAGCTAGAAAGAAAAATTGCGCAGCTGTTGTCTGATCGATGGCCAAACTAGACATGATGCAAGAGATCTACAGATGGGATTTTTAAAATGTTCATAGCAATTGCTGGGCAGGATTTGGATCAGGACCTCAGTTATAGAGCGCTTAGATGTTTTCCCTCCATTATTTTCCCAGTTGCGATTGCACTCCCCTGGCAAAGGTGAAAAATATTAAGCGGGTGACTGTAAGAGAGGAAAATGTTACCAACGTTATAGTTCACATACAACTAGAAACTCAACATAGCTATTACAATTTTGCAATCCTTTTAGATACATCTTGTTCACAGATCTCCTTAGCAGACATGCATAGAATCAATCCGCATGCTAGAAAACACAATTCAAACACATCTAAGGACACGTCCACACTGGTTGCTTAATTTGGGTGCAGACTGACCCTGTGTTGATGGTGGCCACAAGCACTGGGCTGCATTGAGCAGCCTACAGGGAAATGGGCGATCTGTCCTGTGTGCACACGCACAGGGCAGATCGCCCATTTCAACGGAGGCTGCTCAACGCAGAAGCAGATCGGCGGCGATCTGCTTCTGCGTTGAGCAGGCAGGGCGGAAATGGGCGATCTGCCCTGTGTGCACGCGCACAGGGCAGATCACCCATTTTCCCAGAGCCTGCTCAACGGAGGCGCAGATCACCGCCGATCTGCACCTGCCTTGAGCAGGCAGGGCGGAAATTTCCATGGAGGCTGCTCAATGCAGAAGCAGATAGCTGCCAATCTGCGTCTGCGTTGAGCAGCCTCCAGTGAAATGGGCAATCTGTCCTGTGCGCACACGCACAGGGTAGATCGACCATTTCCACGGAGGCTGCTCAACGCAGAAGCAGATCGGCGGCGATCTGCTTCTGCGTTGAGCAGGCAGGGCAGAAATGGGCAATCTGCCCTGTGTGCACGCGCACAGGGCAGATCACCCATTTTCCCGGAGCCTGCTCAACGGAGGCGCAGATCACCGCCGATCTGCACCTGCCTTGAGCAGGCAGGGCGGAAATTTCCATGGAGGCTGCTCAATGCAGAAGCGTCTGCGTCTGCGTCTGCGTTGAGCAGCCTCCAGTGAAATGGGCAATCTGTCCTGTGCGCACACGCACAGGGTAGATCGACCATTTCCACGGAGGCTGCTCAACGCAGAAATCCAGAAAAGAAATTCAGGACCCTTCCACACTGTCATATAATCCAGAATATCAAGTGAGATTATCCACAATATCTGCTTTGAACTGGATTATCTGAATCCACACTGCTGTGAATTTTATACAGATGTGTGGAAGGGGCCTCAATAAAGGTAAGAAAAGAAACTACTTAAACATAGTCAATAGCAAAGCAGCAATAGATTTTTCCAATGTTCCAGTCTTCCCAGTTCTGTGGAAACACATGTGTAGTTCCACTTCATAGGTCCTTGTAAACTACTGAAATGCCAAATTAAGGCATGTCAACACCAGAATTTTTCCCATGAGGTTGTGTATTGGCATTCTTTCAAAGAGCAACCACACAGTAGTGTCTTCATTGCACTCATAAACAGACAGCTCACCAAGCAGCTCCATTCTGGATTTAACCCAACTGCCTTAGCTTTAGCATGGAAGGAAAGAGGTTAATACTCCATTTACAGGTACTGTACATAGTATTTTTTGTATGCATTTGCCCAGTAGATTTATCATCCCATTGCAACGACATCCTGATATTAATCCTTTTCAAGAAGGAGGACATAATCTTGAGTTGTCTTTGTACATTCAATTCCAGCAGGTATAACATTGGAAGAAGGAATCTAGGACAGTCTCCATTTCCTCATCCAAAAATAACATTGAATGAATGTCCTGGTACAAATATAGTTACTGGGAAAATTAGGGTGGCCCAGCACAAAAGAGGGCAGGCTTCTGAAACCTTTATACTTGGAGAAGAGGGAATTTCAGCAGTATCACCTTGTCAGTTAATGCCACACCTGATAAAACTCTATTTTTACAGAACTATTAAAGGCTCAACAACACTATCTTCTTTTTTGTTTTAAGATGAGCAACCTACTAGACACAGATATTTTAAACCTGAAAGCCAAGCACACGGAAGGCACTGCGTGGATTGCATACGATGGTTGCAGAACATCTTGGAACCAAACCCAATTAATAACCCACTGAATCTTATTCATGGACAGTTAACATTAGTAGGCATCTGGGCTCTCTTGAATTCCATGCTATACAAAGTATCTTAACAGGTGGTTTTATTCACATGCAGGGGACAGATTAAAAGGCTACTATTCTTCCAAGGTTTTCATTTGCAATTTTTAACATGTGACTTGAACTATGTATCAAATGAATGATTTTATACATTGTGATTTTAGGTAGTTATTTTGTATGTAAACATTTGTAGTTCAGGGGGTTTCCCCAATTATTACCATTCAACCTTATATTTAGCTAAAACAATAGCTGATCATTCCCTTATTATGCATCTCAAAGCAGAGCATCAGTTGCACTTGTTGAACTATTTCAGAATGGTAGAGGTACTTGGATGAAAGAAGTTAGCAGTTTTTTTATGCTTCAGTTGATACATAGGTAGCATACTATTTTATGCTTTTAATGTATTGTGTTTAATATGTATGATTTTTTGAGTTATATTATGTTTATTTAATTTAATCCTTAGCTAATTTTTGGTTTAGATTTATTGCTTGTCTATATCTTGATTGCTATGTGTCTGTTCTTAGCATTGAATGTTTGTTATTTTTGTTATTCCATGGAAACCACCCTAAGTCCCCTTGGACAGAGAGGGTGAGTTATAAATAAAGTGTTGTTGTTATTACATATTAGTGAAAATCCATGCTCTTAACGTATGCTGAGAAGCACCTGGACCAGAGGATGACTATCAAGACACATCAGGAACACTAAAATATAGACACACATCCAACAGTGCATCAATACCAAAACGAAATGCATAAAATAGTACAAATCAGAAATACCAGTTCATCAAAAGTTACAAATGCTGAAACACACAACTATGGCTTTCCTGGCTGATATTCATAGAAAACATATCAAGCAATTACAAACCTCACATATCTGTTCAGATATTTTATAAGCTATCACACAAATCTTTTCTATTTTTATATTAATTTAAAATGCAAATTTATATCTTCTGGTTGTTTTAGGCCCCTTCTACACAACCATATAAATTCCAGATTATCTTGTTTGAACTGTATTATATTAGTTAATACTGCCATATAATCCAGTTCAAAGCAGATAATCTGGATTTTATATGGCAGTGTAGATGGAGACCTAGAAAGCACTGGCCAACACACATTTGGTGCCTAAAATGTTAACCCTGTTTTAGGGTATGTTTCACCTGCTAATTCCAAAAATGGCACTAGTTTCCCCCTATCAATTCTAGGTTTTGAGATACAGGACATATAGCATATACCAGTCACAGAAACCCACGATAACTATATCTAAGAAACTAGAGCTGATGCGGTTTATCCAAGGCAATTTTCTGAATCAGTGCCCTCAATAACCACAGGAACTGGCCTAAAAACCATGACACCAGAGAACATTTTTTGTTGGGCCATGTAATCTTTTAACTGTAGATGATGGTATTGTCTTTCAAATAAATTATCCTAAAGAAGAACTGGTCATTGATCTTAATAAAAGTTTACTTACTTACTACTTACTTACTTACTATCTTAAAGAAGAAAAACAATCAAATTGACTTTGTTGGTTCCAACTGTAAAAACTATTTACCAGAACCAAATTTAAAACTATTTTTAATTCATGCAACAGATTAGTATGGAGGAGTGAAAGACAAAATAGCTGCATGTGTTTTCATAAAGGCTAATGCTTCATCATTGGGCCTAAGCACCCAAAAGGCATCAATAACCCATCTGATCTTGGAAGCTAGGCAAGGTCAATTATGATTAGTCCTTAGACAGGAGATCACCAGCAAATACCCTGTGATGTAGGATGCATTTCAGAGGAAGGGATTAGTAAAACCACCTCTGAGTATTCTGTGCCTAAGAAATTGTTAGGTACAGTCGCTATAAGTAAATAGGTGACTTAAAGACACACATGCAGTGTTTTGTCAGTAATGGTTAAAAGGAGTGCTCTCTGATTAAGTCTATTTTTCCTGAATATAAGCTTGGCATATCAAATTGTACATAGTGCTTTATTCTTACTGAAATCTAAAATATTGAGTAGAACACAATTTTGCAGCTACAGATTCAACAGACTTAAGGGTATTTTTGTTCTATTTGTTGATGTCCTTATTCTTCAGCTGTGGAACATATTGCACTTAACGTCTTTGGCAGCAACTCTTATTAGTCATATAAAGCATAGTCGGAAGGAAAAAGGAAGAGGGGCCAACCAAGGGCAAGGTGGATGGGTGGTATCCTTGAAGTGATTGGCTTGGCCTTGAAGGAGCTGGAGATGGCGACGGCCGACAGGGAGCTCTGGCGTGGGCTGGTCCATGAGGTCACGAAGAGTTGGAAGTGACTGAACAAATAAACAACATAGCATAGTTGATGTTGTCGGATAATGGCCAACAATATCTGGAAGGTACGGGTGTATTCCATCTTTTGATCTATTCTACAAGGACTCCATACAATTCATAGAGTTTTCTTAGGAACTAATTCTCTGAGGTGATTTTGTCAGTTGCTTCCTCTGAAACAGCCTATAGCACCTGGGATTTATTGTGGTCTCCCATCCAAATACTAACTAGGGTTGATTTTGCTGAGCTTTCAAGATCAGATGGGATCTGGTGCCTTCAGGAGATTTAGGCCCCTGTTTTAAAGTATAATTAATCTAAAACATGTAATGCTTACTTAATTGTTTTAGGCTGACTGATTTAATAGAAGTATTTTCTGAATTCTGCCACTGGGTGGCACTGGATACTAGTTAATGTAGTAGTAGTTCATACTGTTTGGCCTCTCACTGAACATGGAGAAAACCAAAGTGCTCTTTCAGCAGGCACCAGCCAATCCCTCTGCAGTGCCAGAAATACAGCTTAATGGTGTAATGTTATAAAATGTTGACCATTTCTACTAGCTTGGCAATTACCTCTCCACAAAAGTCAACATTGACACTGAAATACAACCATCTGAGTTCTGCGAGTGCCACATTTTTTGGAATGAAGCAGAGAGTGTTTCAGGATCAGGATATTCATAGGGACACCAAGGTGTTTGTTTATAAAACTATTGTCCTCCCAACCCTGTTATACACCGGCAAAATGTGGACTGTCTACAAACGTGACACGAAACTTCTGGAACAATTACATTAGCCCTGCCTCTGAAAAATCCTGCAAGACAATTGGGCAAATGTCAGTGTGCTGGAAGAAGCAAAGACCACCAAAACTGAAGTAATAATCCTCCACCATCAACTTCGCTGGACTAGCCATGTTGTCCAACTGCCCGGTCACCGTCTCCCAAAGCAGTTACTCTACTCCCAACTCAAAAATGGAAAACAATGCTGGTGGACAAGAAAATAAATTTAAAGATGTGCTCAAAGCCAACCTTAAAAACTGTGGCATAGACAGAGAACTGGGAAGCTCTGGCCCTTGAGTGTTCTAACTCGAGGTCAGCTGTGACCAACACTGCTGTGGAATT
This sequence comes from Anolis carolinensis, assembly GCF_035594765.1. Taxonomy (NCBI): domain Eukaryota; kingdom Metazoa; phylum Chordata; class Lepidosauria; order Squamata; family Anolidae; genus Anolis; species Anolis carolinensis. Next base: position 279,433,866 of record NC_085842.1, read on the forward strand.
TGAAGAGGCAAAATGGAGGGCGAAATTTGTCAAGAGGAAGGCACATCAAGCCAACCCTGACTGGGACCACCTTCCACCTGGAAATGTCCTCACTGTGGAAGAACATGCGGATCAAAAACAGGTCTCTACAGTAATCTATAGAGACCACCAAGATGCTACACTTGAAAGGCAATCATGCTCAGACATGAGTGATCACCAATGACTGAGTTCAAACTGCTATTTCTAACAAGAGGATTTGAAATATAAAGTAACCCTATTCACAATTTAGACACACAGCAATGATAATACAGTAGAGTCTTGCTTATCTGACCTCCGCTTATCCGACACTCCGTATTATCCAATGCCATCTTGTGGCGGATCGGAAACATTGCACCCTTTGATAGGTGCTCCTTCATTCAATGCACGGTGAGAGCGGGTGGCTCCCTTTCCCATGCGAAAAAATGGGGAGGAAGAGGAAAGTACATCTCCAAAGAGAAAGGAGGGAAGGGGGTCGGTGAATCATCCCATTGGGGGCCATTTGTATGCAAGGGAGTGAGGAGGGGGGAAAGGAAACGCGATGGCTCTCCTCTCTCTCTTTCTGCTCTTGGCACACGCAGAGCCTTGCTCCCCTGCTTTGGAGGCATATCTCCAAATCAGTGGGGGGGAAAGGCTCATGATTGGAAGGAAGGAATGAGGGGAGAGAAGCCAAGGCAGCAGGCCTGGGCTTGGGAAAGGGAGCCAAGGCTAGTGAGTGGGGTGGGGGGGGGGAGGGCTGGCTGCCTTCTGTTGTCTCCTGACCTGGCCAGGTGGGCAGAGGACCCCCCTTTCTTCCTGCACACACACTTTGCTCCAGATCCTCTCTCTCTCTCCCTTCTCCCTTCCTTTTTCTCCCCTACACACTCTCTCTTCTTCCTCCTCCCCCCTCTTTTACCTCTGACAGCCTTGCAGCAACTTGCATTTCTGGCCTTCTTCTCCTCCTCCTTCTCTTCTAACCCAAGCAAGGATAATTAGAGGCATAGAAACCTAGAAACGCAAGAGACCCCCTCCCTTAAGAGGCTATCCAGTCCAGCCCCATTCTGCTAGGCTGGAAGGCATAAGCCAAGCCTTTCCAACACAGAGCCACCCAACTCCAGATGAGATTTTGAAGACAGTTGACCAATATCAGTGTGTTGGCAAACGTTGGTTTTCCAGTGTTGCCATTCCTCTATGCTCAATACGGGATTCTAGACACGGTTAATCTACAGTATATCAGTGTGTTCCCAACTCTGGCCTTCCAGGTGTTTTGGATTTCAAACATGATGTTTTGGTGCTTAATTTGTAAAACCATAACGTAATTTGACGTTCAATAGGTTTTTCCTAAATTCCTCCTTATTATCTAACATTTTCACTTATCCAGCGTTCTGCTGGCCCGTTTATGTTGGATAAGTGAGAGTCTACTGTACATGAAATCTCTAGCCTATATACAAATATTACAAATAATGGTGGGAATGAAAAAATATATATGGTCATCACTAGTTCCCAAAGAGAAAAAGCCCTGTTATCTTAGATGAAATGAATTGGGAGAAATGAGGGAACTGAATATTTTAGAAAGATCTGCCCTTCCCTGTTACCAAGCCAATGTGAAATGAGACCTGCACCACCACGAAAGGAGATTTTTCAAATCCTCTGAAAATGGCAACATATGACACATAAGGCAAATCCTTGGAACAAATATTCAGTAAGCAACCTTAATTAATTAGTTATTGATTTAACCTAGATCATGCAGAAATCTTTGTTTAAACTTTAATTACGGTTTATTTGCATAAATTGGGTCCTATTTTTTTCTTATAAATAAGCTACAAAAGAATATTCCTAGATACTACTATTTATGGTGCATCCAGACTGCAATTTTATAACATCAGTGCTCATCTCTAATATTTTGTTTAAAATTGGATTACATACTATGAACAGAATAAAGACATTTATAATGAATTATTGTTCACAAGTGCTGCTGCTCAATGAACTTTAGATTTTTTCCCCATGGACCATATTATTTCAACCTATAGCCGGGAAGTGGGAGGGGGAGGGTAACCCTATTTTGCTCATAAGATACAGATCCCTCCCCCTTTTTGGCTTCTGTTGAGTTACGAAAACAAAATACAATGGTTTGAGATTTTTTTTGCCCACTTTCAATTAAAGTTAAACCAAGAGTCTACTATAAAGCTGCAGCCAGTAAAACCACATAACTACAATCAAGCAGAAGTTTCAGCACAGACATTTGCTTACATTGTATATCGATGTTCTCATCATACAAAGGTCTCCCTGTACTGTTTACATTTGCTTAGCAAACAGTAAGGGACATGTTGTAATGCTCAGGCTGTCTCTAATCAACAACACTAATCTCTATTACATTTCTGTTAATACAACCCAATCACACCCAGCAGCAAAAGGAAGAGAAGTACAAACAGGAAGTGAGAGGAATACTTTACTAAGAATGTTGCCTTTTGTATACAATTAAATGCCACTGCTGTGTCTGAAGGGGAGTTGTCTCATTTAATTGTGTCAGAACTTTACTGACATTATTAACATCACTCTTTTTGCTATAGCTAATGCCGATTACTATCAAAAGAGTCATAGAATCATAGAATCATAGAATCATAGAATAGTAGAGTTGGAAGAGACCTCATGGGCCATCCAGTCCAACCCCCTGCCAAGAAGCAGGAAATCGCATTCAAAGCACCCCCGACAGATGGCCATCCAGCCTCTGCTTAAAAGCCTCCAAGGAAGGAGCCTCCACCACAGCCCGGGGGAGAGAGTTCCACTGTCGAACAGCCCTCACAGTGAGGAAGTTCTTCCTGATGTTCAGGTGGAATCTCCTTTCCTGTAGTTTGAAGCCATTGTTCCGTGTCCTAGTCTGCAGGGCAGCAGAAAACAAGCTTGCTTCCTCCTCTCTATGACTTCCCTTCACGTATTTGTACATGGCTATCATGTCTCCTCTCAGCCTTCTCTTCTGCAGTCTTGTGCAACCAATTTGTTGCAGCATAAGCTTTTATGAATTAGAGTCTTTGCTGTATGTTTGTGTGGGATAATTATTTAATAGGGTGGTTCACAGTCTGCAGACCCCACTGCTGTTCTGACACACCCAACAATCCCTCCATTACCAGTTTTTTATAAATTCCACATAGACCGCTATTTCTGGTTTGGAAAGAATAATCCATGTGAGGATATCTTGGGGCAAGAATGATGGAATTTTCTCCATTCTTTCTCAGCAAAAAAGACCACTGAGTTGTTTGCATATGCATTTACAATTCCACAGTCCCGAGGGAGTAGAATATTGTCAACTTGCATATACAGGCAGTCCCCAGATTACAAACAAGAGAGGCTCTGTAGATTTGTTCTTGAGTTGAATTTGTATGTACCATATATACTCGAGTTTAAGCCAACCCGAATATACGCTGAGGCACCTAATTTTACCACAAAAAACTGGGAAAACTTATTGACTCGAGTATAAGCCAAGGGTGGTAAATGCAGCAGCTACTGGTAAAATTTTAAAATAAAAATAGATATCAATAAAATTACATTTATTGCAGTATCAGGAGGTTAAAAGTTTTTTGAATATTTACATAAAAATGTAATTTAAAATAATAAGACTTGAATAAGATAAGACTGTCCAACTCTGATGTATGCACTCGAGTATAAGCCGACCCAAATATAAATCAGCCACGACCCTCACTCAAGTATACAGCCGGGGGGGGGGCTTTTTCAGCCCTAAAAAAGGATGGAAAAACAGCTTATACTGAAATATATATGGTATGTCAAAACAGGTACATTTTTAAGTGTAACATATACATATACATATACAGAGAGAGAGAGAGTGAATGCTTTGGATAGCATTGGGAAGGATTAACGTCTCTGTGGTATTTGTTTTGCTGTCTGTGCTCCTGTTCATATGATTTCACCTCACTTTCTGTCGCTGTGGTAACACTATGTAACAAAATTATGTTCCTGGTTTGAAAGTGTTATTTCTGTTTAATTGTGTGGTACTTACTTTGAAAGTAGTTATTAGTCTTGTGCATTGATATAAAATCGCTACCCGTTTCTGTTTGTTCCATTCGTATGGTCCCGTTTCCATTCCCGCTTCTGAAACCGGCGCTGTTGTAGCCCAGCCTGCACCTCAGCTGTCAGGGGAGCCTGAGGTTGGGTCTGTTCGGCCTGTGATTGTCCCTGCTCCTAACTCTGTGATTGTTCCTGCACTTGACTTGTCAAAGGATTCTGGGTTTGGGCCTGAGGTTCCTATGCAGCTACAGTTGGAGGAAATGGCTATCCCAAGGCTGCCAGAGTTTGGTTTGAAGTATTCTGGGAACAGGCACACAATGGTTTCAAGCCAGCAGCTTGAAACACATTCCTTGAAGGAGTCAAGGTCAGGCCTTCCTTTGTCAGATGGGCATTTTAGTGAGGATTCTAGTTGTGATAAGGGTAATGAGCTTGACAGAAAGAAAGCGATTTATCAGCAGAGAAGAGAAAGGGAGGGTTTCAGGCGCAGTAAGCGATTGCTATTGAGAAAGAATAATGAACAGACTTCCCATGGGAAGAGGCCTTGAGCTTACCCTTAAGAAGAGCTGCTTCTCTGAAAGATTCAGAGGTGGTAACTTTGCTCATCATGAGAGATATCTCTGTTTCAAGAATCTTGTTCTATGTTCCTGTGGATTTTCATGCCAATTCATGCAGCCTTGTGCTTTGAGTCTTGTTCCAGTCATTATTCCTGCTCTTGTGGATTTTTGGATTATCCAGGCATTGTTCCTGTGAGTTTGCAGTTTGAATTTCCTGCTCCAGTCAAGATCCTGTCTGGTGTTCCAGCATTGATCCTGTTCCTTGGACTAATCTTGGTGCTTTGATTCCTGCATTCCAGTTAGATCATGTGCCTTGGACTGCTTTGATACCTTGTTTGGGCTAATTTTAATATCCTGTTTGGACTTTAATCTTTTGTGTGACTTTCGTAGACTCTTGCTTCAAGATTCTCAAGTATTTTGTACCTTGTGGACTGAAGTCTTATTTCATTGACTTTGAACTCTGATTTGCTACTGCTTGCATATAATTGTCAATAAATAGCTTGTTTTGTTTATGTTCTGGAGCTCCAGTGTGGTTTTGAGGTGCCTGCGCAGACTAGGGGTGAAACAGGGGCCCATCCAAATGAGCTCTTTCATTTCACTATCTGAATATACAAATGCATTCAGCCCATTGGCGGCAATGGACATGCTGCCCTAGGCTCCCCTTCTGAAAATACTGTTCTCTTGACACTTCTAAGCCTGAGGCTGCGAGTGGCTTTCTTCTGTGGGTGGCAGTTCATCTGCTAGATCCAGGTGGGAAAGGGCAGGAATAACCACTATAGTTGTAGAGGATCTGACATAGCTACTTGGCTTATGACTCCTTTGTTACATCATGACTGCCCAACTGGCAGGCTGTGAAAATACGGCCACAATGCTCACAGAAAGGTGGTGAGGATTGGAAGGTAACACAATTAGTAAGTCAAGCACAGCTCCAAAATGTCTTGTCCAGCAGCTGTTGAAAGCCTCTCCCACTATTGTCAACTACCATTCTGCTGGCTACTGAATGGGAGGCAGCTATTGAGCCAGACACAGTTCCATCATGTCTTATTTATTGCATCTTATTTATTATTACATCTTATTTAGATTGTAAACCTGAGGGAAAATTAACAATTTCTAACCTGCTGTCAGACCCCTCGTGGCTGAAAAGCAAAATATAAATACTCTAAATAGAAAAGCAAGCAAGCAATATTGATAGCAATGCCAAGATGGAAAAGAGAAAATTCCATCTCTTTTCTTCAGTTGTTTATTTCATAAATGAAAGCTCCCCTGGTGACATCTTGTACTTTGCATTGTTGAATTCTTCCACAACAGGTTGTTTTGTAGAGATTGAGTGTTAACCTTTCCTTCAAATTAGTGCAGCAATGCACACGGAAGCAAAAATTACTGCCTTTATGCTGGCACATAAAGACTTTAAAGATTGGCCTGGCAGCATATTTTTGAGGTGGTTGAGTTTAATGAAAATGTTTACTCAGTGCACAGCTGTGATGACAAATACAAAATGCCATGATAAGCAATGTTAGGGGAAGTGGTTGATTTTTCTTTAATGACATGTAGTATACTTCTGTAAATCTATGTTAGGGCCACATTTGAAACAATGTGTGCCGTCATTGTCAGCCCACACACACAAAAATACTATAGAGCTCGAAAAACTATTGAAATGAAAAGGGGCAAGGAGAGAGGTGGGAAACAAAGATATGGGCATTTTTAATAGTATACAGGCTGTGGGGAAAGATGAAATAATGCTCCATGTTTTTCTATGACATAAAAATAGAATCATCCAACTGACTGCAGAACGTTCAAGACAAACTAAAGAAATCACTTTTTAATGCAATACCTAATTTTAATTGCTGGCTTTTTTTCCTTCCTTGTATAAAGTATTCTACTATATGACCCCATATTCATGGGAAACACATTCCTAAATGTGTTATTTCCTGTTTTGTACTTCTACAAATTGCACAATTTTAAAGAAAAAATACAAAACCCCTATTGACAAAGGAATACTGAGCGGGGTGAAATGGGAGGAGAAAATAACTACCCATGTGATGAAGAATAAAGTACATGGTTTAACTAGAAATTCTGTGTGATGGTGGTGAGAAATTCTCCATGTTCTTTTAAGACTGAATGCAACAGGAAAAAGATATCTCCTGTGCATCCTCCCCTTGTTGGATGAGATCATTAGAGAGGTATCTAGGGTAACTTACTATATTATAACATTGGATGGTACTATACCACAAAATCACTGGAGAACCTAGAAAACTCCTGGAGAGGACATATTTTGTCAGATGCAAGTAGATAAAACTGTGTGTACAGGAGTCATAGTGAACCCACAGTTGTAACTCCTACGTCCCCTCCATGGGAGTAGGGCATCATAGCACTAATAAACCATTGTTTATCAATGAGGTACAATCAATAATTCTCTTCATAATTTTTTTTGTCCCAAAGCATTGCTCAGCTTTGAATGTCCAGTACTGACAATCTCTCTTCTCTAACCAACTTTCTCTGGGCAAGTCTACATAGGGACCATCAAATGCAGCGCCCAAACACAAATCAAGGAACATGGAAGGCACTGCAAATTAACTCAACTAGAGAAGTCAGCCATAGCAGAGCACTTGATGAATCAACCTGGACACAGCATATTATTTGAGAACACAGAAATGCTAGACCACTCAAACATCCATGATGTCAGACTACACAGAGAGGCCATTGAAATCCACAAGCATGTGGACAATTTCAACAGAAAGGAGGAAACAATGAAAATGAATAAAATCTGGTTACCAGTATTAAAAAACCCCCATAAAACCAGGAAATGAAAATGAAGAAAATCTGGCTACCAGTATTTTAAAAACTCTAAAATAGGAGCGTAAATAAGGAAGAACACTCAGAAAACTGAGGAATTCCAGGCATGAAACAATCAGGGCCAGCTAACACCCCCTAACAAAGGATTTCCCCAGGCAGGAAGCAGCCAGGCTTTGAAGCTGAAAGGCCTCTGATGATGCCTGCCCTAGATGTGGGCAAAATGTCAGGAGAGAATGCTTCTGGAACATAGCCATACAGCCCGGAAAACTCACAGCAAGATAAACTTAAGTAAATTTCATAGTCCAACATAAACTACTACACCTTGCTAATGTATGTTCTGGTATATGAGGACTTAAAACTTTAGGAACATTGAATACTAAAGTCATGATCATTCATGCCATATTTTCAGTTTTTCTAGGTGGGGATATGAAAGTTGAACAACAAAGAAGGCTGACAGAAAGAAAAGCAAATTTTAAATGTAGCTCTGAAAGAGTTCTGCAGATACAATGTTGTTTTGTTTATTCATTCAGTAGTTTCCGACTCTTCATGAACCATGGGTTGCTATAAATGTGCCTAAGAGCAAATCCAGCTGGAATTGAGGTCATAATTTGTGGGGGTCTGTCATGACATGACATTGACACAGCTCTGGGTTTGCATTAACAGCTCTCTGAACCAAGTTGTTAATAATAAAGGGGGGGGGGGGGGGTTGAGGTCTCTCATTTCTAGGATTACCATATGTCAAAGCCAACTTAGCAGCATATAACAACAAAACCCACCATTTATCTATTTATTTTGATGATGAGATAAGTGATATAAACAAGTCATCTGTTTTGTTCTATTGCTATAATTATTCTATCATAGGGGATAATAAAATATGTGGTGATATGACTTGAAAACAGTAACACCAGTCTACCACAAGGTGGCATGACAACACTACAATTTTGGAAGAGGAAAACAAATCCCCAAATTATTCAAGATCTGTTATGATGGCATGAATGGAAATAGTATTATGGAAAATTATGTCAATGAGGAACTGTAGAACAGTTGATCCTTCATAGAAATTAGGCACAAATCTTTTGGATTTCATTCCTAGGTATAAATTTTCTACTGGAAAAGTTTAAAACGATAACCTCTTTTGAGGATCAGATTTTAATCTTTTGTGGGCTTCCTTTAAAATGAACATAAATGGATTCCCAATTGAATATTACTTATTGGGTATGGGGCAGTGATGCCCACCATTCCTGGGAGTAACAGATTTTGTTTTTGCGGCAGGAGAAGCCCACTGTGAGGTGTTTGTGGATTACAGCTCCTTGAATGCTTCTGTATTGGCTATACAGTCGTTTTTTGATATTTGCGGTTATGACTTTTGCTGATTTGATTATTCATAGATTTGATTAAAATTTTCTCTCTTGGATTTTCTAGATCCTCCAGTGTGATTCTATGGTCAAATTCCTACAATCATGCTAGGAAATCTAGAGATTCCCAAAAAGAACACCTTTCTGGGAATCTCTAAATCCCCAAGTGCAGTTCTCCATGGTTATTTTCCAACATAAATCAACCACAGTCATGCTGGAAGACCTAGGAATTCCTAGATACTTGTTCTCTTAAGTTAAAAAAAAGTGCAATTTCCGTATTCACGGTTTATCACTTTCACGGGGATCTTATGCCCATAATCCCAGCGAATATGGAGGGCTGACTATACTAGTTATAGCTGATGGGTTGTAGGTTAAAATTATCTGGAGAATCACAGTGACCTACCCCAGTTTAGAAGGTGCAGAACAGACTATGCAGCATATAGCTGTCCTTTAACACAGGCTCATGGTGAGAAGACTACCACTACTGTCCCCCAGCTGCCACTGAAGATAGTTGTCTAGCTCTGTCTAACGAAAGGGGCAGAACTACATCTGACTGAGAGTCAGTGGCCTCCAGGAATACAGATTCAAATGATGGTAAATGCCCACTCTATACATGGATGGGGTTACACTCAAGCCCACAGCATTCTCCCAGATTCAAAGTGATAAGTGAGGGAACACTGTAATGGTTATGACCTACAAAGGCCTATGCATTTTGTATCCTGGCTATCTGAAAGATGAATCACACTACAGAATTACAGTACAGTCCCTGTATCTGCAAGGGATGTGTTCCTGAACATAATGTGGAAACAGGAAACTGGATAATAGTGAACCCTGTTAAAATGAACAACATCTGTTCGAAGTTACAACAGAAGCATCCCAGAGGACGTAGAAAATCACAAACACTCTAAGATGTACTGTTGACTACAAAAGTGATATTTATGATGGGATCTTGCAGCAAATATATATATATATTGAGGCACCTTAAGGCTACAAAGTTTTATTTAAAGTGCAGTTTTTATGGCCTAGACACTACAGCCCAAGGTATTGTAAACTTACTCCCCCCAAAATAAAACAAAATACTATCTGTTGAAGTAAAAACAGCAGAGCCTTAGTCTGTTTTGAGGACTATTACTTTGTCATAAGCTCTCTGAACTACAGCCTGCAACTTCAGGTGGGTCACTTTGCATCTTCAGAAGAGAGCTGCAATCCAGAAAACTTCTGCTCTTCCTCTCAAAGAAACAAGTAAATGCCACCTTGCTATGTTTAAAGATACCACAAGATGTTTCATCCTATGTTCACTAGCATAGTGGGAAGGAGAACAGGCCTTTTATAATGCACTGGAGTTTCATTTAATGTTATTGTTTTGAAATGGTTCATGTTTTAATTGGTTTTAGTTTTGGATGGTTTAATTGTTTTTTTTAACTGATGTATATGCTGGTTTTACAATATGTTTTACCATTTTAACTTTGGGGAAACACAAGAATTTTTGTTATTGTCATTTCTAGCAGTACACATTGACTAGTAAAGTGGAAACCAGTTTGTTTTTCAGTTGTTTAACAGCAAAGGTCAAAACTGGTTTTCTTTGCTTTTTTTTTAGCTGCGCCCTTTGAAAACAAAGATGCCTTTGTTTTTACAACATCCCTATCAAGATTTGTGTGTGTGTGTGTACACACACACACACACACACACACACATGCATATGTTCCATGTGGAACATATATATATGTGTGTTTCCAATACTGTCTAGACCAGGACAAAGAAGGGTTTGCCAAAAAGTCCTCACTAGCTAAATCACTGAGCTGTCAGCCATATTTAAAAGAAATCAGAATATGAATCCATTAACTGCCACCACAGGGAGTGTCAGGAATATCAATTAAATTATTGGAAATGAATGGTTGTCACTAGCCAGAGAGTTCTATTTCCCACTGTGGCATTTTGCCCTTGTCAAACAATGCCTTGTGGTCAGGAAGATCACACCAATAGGGAAGGTCACCTCTGAGACAAGACTGGTCAACCCAATGTTTTTATCTTTTGTTAGTCAAAATATAGCTATAATCTCTCCTCTCTGAACCAGATGAGCCTGAGTTAGCAAAATGTGACACAGTCCAACATTTGTGAAATATGTGAGCCCATTTTTCCCTACCCAAAAAACCACATAAAAAACTTAAGTACTGAAAAGCTTAATGTAATGGTATGTAATGTTCTACCTTACACATTTCAACTGGATATTTACCTTTGCCTCATGCCAAAGTCAACTTGTCAACAATGACTGCACCACCATGGGCAGTTAATGGCCAAAGAGAGCATAGGATGGGCAGGCAACATTCAGCTGGACTTTCTGTAGCTAGGAGGAAATAACAGGTCATTTTTTTTTCATAATACTAGAACCTAAAGTCATCCACTTAAGCTGGATGGTGAAAGATTGGGCACAGATAAAAGGAGATATTTATTCACACAAGATATAGACATACTATGGAACTTAATACCAGAAGTTGTCAAGAAGACAGTCGTAACAGTTGTAAAAGAAAATAAAGAGAAATCATGTTTATACGTACTCTGCATGTATCATTTGAAAGCAATAATACATTACAGACCAATAACATGCATCAGCACATTACAATTTTGTATTTATTGGTTTCGCCACAAGATGGTGCCTAAACATAAAGGGTATCACATAAAAGCACTGGAATTTCCACCAGGTGTCAACCATGAGAAATACACATATTCAAAACAAAACATGCTATGAATCTACCCTATCCTATAGGCTATCTCAAACAAGTTTATTCAGAAACAATTCCAAGTTGGAATGGTGGCAGTACAACAAAGTCTTCAATATATTCACTCAAAAGGCTTAGGGTGCACATGCTTATTTGTAGAGAAGCACCATTGAATTCATCTGTGCTATAGTCAAAGTAAACACTCAATTTTTAATGCAGAGGTGGCAATTGTCTGCTTCTTCAGCAGTGTTTAACTGCTACTCCAAGTATTCTTAATGACAGTGGTGGAAGCTCCTTTCTTGCAGGCTTTTAAAGAGAGGCTGGATGGGATGGCCATCTTTCAGAGGTGCTATGATTTTGCTTTTCCTGCATGGCAGGGGGTTGGACTAGATGGCCCATGTGATCTCTTCCAACTCTATTATGCTATAATGCTATGACTGCCAATGGAGGCTAGGGCTTGCTGGGAGTTATACCACATGAGGGTATCACAATATTCCAAGCCCTGATTTATTAGAACCAGGGCCCAAGCATAATCTTGAGGGATCAGAGCAAATTTGCAAATCATAACAATTCCTGCATACATTGGGCCCATATTATCCACTGCGGTTTGGTTCCAGGACTTTATAGACACCAACATCCGTGAATGCTCAAGTTCAATTGTATTACATACAATGACATAATAAAGGGGTGTTTCTTATATAAAATGGCAAAAACAAGATTTGCTTTTTGGAATTTTGTTTCGAATATTTTCAAGCTGTGAGTGGTGGAATCAGCCATAGATGTGGAGAGCACTTCAAACAACAATTATTTCTCATATAGTTTAATGATGTAAGACTATATACACATTCATATGGTATATGGCTGTGAAGTAGACATTTCCGCACATCTGTTTAGATCTTGTGAATCCTATCAACGGCCATGGTTTTCACCATCCCTAGGAGTAATGTTTTCTTGTGGTTTTTCTGTTTCTTCATGTTCCAATAAATTCAAAAATTAGGCTTTATTGAGGATACATGTCATAAAAAGAAGCATAACCCTTTCAATCAAATTATGCACTTTCTCTTGTTCTAAAGAAGAGCATGGGCAATATGAATGGATGGCCCAGATTCAATTCTATCTACACCAGTTTTCAAGATGACAGATAGTATTTCTTCTGTCCCATTTAGTCCAGAACAGGTTTTTTTTATATAAAATATGTTTCAAATTACTAAAAATATCACAACACAGTATTATACAGCAAGGGTATGAGGTGTGAGAGCTACATTTTTAATGATTCACTTTGAAGTGCTTTTTCCACATGTACTTTGGAACTGGTAGAAAGTACAACAGCAAATATATTGGTTAAAGTAGGACCAAAATGCCCCTTGGAAAGTGATGAGACACAAGAACAGACTGTTTCCTACAGAAACATTTGGGAAAGGGTGAAGATGACTATGTCCCACCTTGCCATGGAAAATCCCATTTCAAGTTTCTCAGCATTTGAATTTGTTTGACAACCACTGCATTTTCTAGTGATTTTTCTAGTTGGGGAAAGGGGTCAGTTTTAAAAGAAATGTTATATGTTATTTATTTATCATGTCAGAATTGAAGCGAGGGTACAGTTGTAATGTATTTAAAAACACAAACACATTTTTTAACTTGGCATTATACTAAATGCCCTTTGACCAATAGCTGGCCACTTGGAGCGCCTCTGATGTTGCTGTAAGAAGGTCCTCCATTCTGCATGTGGCAGGGCTCAGACTGTGTTGTAATAGGTGGCCTGTGGTTTGCTCTTCTCCACACTCACATGTTGTGGATGCCACTTTGTGGCCCTATTTCTTAAGGTTGGCTCTGCATCTCATGGTGCCAGATCGCAGTCTGTATGGACCATTTCAGGCAAGGATATGGATTCTGGAATGGACAATAACATTAATAATGTGAATTAAGTAAGTCTGAAATGTTCTTTCTCACTCCCCATTGCTCTTCTTCCAGAATCCACACTGTTATATGTGCACTTGTTCTGTTTTGAGATTGCATTTTGACTGACAGTAAATCTCACACAATATGGAAAGGAATATATAAATACTGGGATACGTGTTTCTGCAAATACCCCAAGTACCACCTACATTTTAGCCTAGTTGTTTTCACTCATTATTATATGGGACTATTCTACTGAACACAGTTATGAGTTGGCCCTAGGTATCTGTGGATCCTGCATACATGGATTCAACTATCTATGGCTTGATTTTTTTAAAGAATTTCAAAAAAGCAAACCTTGAGTTTGTCATTTTATTGCAAGGGGCACCACTATACTACATTATTGTGTATAATTGGACTTGAGCATCCATAGATTTTATTAACCATGGGAGTCCTGGAATGAAATACTGTACTGCAAGTCCACTTTAACTATTTCGGTAGTTAGGGATTGTAGTTTGATGAGGCACTAGATACCATTGCCTTAATGTATTGACTCTTAGCTCTGCCTACCATTAGCCTCTATCTCAGTAGTTCCCAACCTTTGGGCCTCCAGGTATTTTGGACTTCAACTCCCAGAAATCCCAGCCAGCTTACCAGGTGTTAGGAACTGTGGGAGCTGAAGTCCAAAACACCTGGAGACCCAAAGGTTGGAAACCACTGCTCTATCTATTGTGACTTTGGCTGAGGATAGGGAACTTCCTAGTCTAATTTTGCCCATCGAGAGTCCAACACAATCACTCTGCCATTAAGGAGCCTCTGGTGGCCTAGGGGATAAAAGCCTCATCCTCTTTATGGTATATGCAGATGTCAACAAACCAAAATCAAAATTGTTTCTATTTTTAAACATTTCTTTTGTCATTTTTTTTAAAAAAAATCACTTGTCTTTCTTTGCAATAGGCTACTGCTGGAGGAAAAAAGTGGGGGAGAGACAGAGAAGTGTATTTCCATGTTCTGATGTGGCTCTTCCAATTCTGCTTTGCAGGTTGCTACTGGAACAGAAATATGTGGAACTCGACTCATTCTTATATATTCTGTTGAAGGAACTGCTGCTTGAACAGAATACAAATTTGAAAGAGTACTTTGGGTTTGCTGTATCCATGAGACCTTTTCTTCCCTTTGTACTCACAATCCTAAAGTTATTTGCCATTTGAAGTAACTGTCCATCAGTGGTTGTAGCTGGCTCCCATGGGTGCAACCACACTGCTGAGCTAATACAGTTGACACCACGACCCAATGCTTTGGAACCCTGGGATCTAGTTTGTCAAGAAACCAGCACTTTAAGGCAGAGAATTCAAAAGATCTTGTAAAACTACAATTCCCATAATTCCACAGCATTGAGGCATGGCAGTTAAAGTTGTCAAATGCGATTTGAATGCGATTTCCTGCTTCTTGGCAGGGGGTTGGACTGGATGGCCCATGAGGTCTCTTCCAACTCTATGATTCTATGAAAATGCATTATTTCTACAGTGTAGATGCATCCTATGCCAGTGAAATGGAGAATTTGTTCAGGTTTTACTCTGAATTTTAGAATTGCTGTCAACACCACTGAACCTTATCCCCAAAAAGGTTAAATACCTTGGATGTCTTCTTTAAGATTCAGACTAGAATCCAAAGTGAATTCATAGCCTCACTGACATGAGAGACATCAGCCAGGACTACTTTGCCTATGGATGTTGGGACCACATAACCACTGGCTTTATTGTGACCTACCTTTGACTCAGCTTACTGTACCACTTTGAGAGCCAGTGTGGTGTAGTGGTTTGAGTGTTGGACCAAGACACTGGGAGACCAGGATTCAAATCCCCACTAGAAACCCACTAGGTGACCTTGAGCCTCAAGGAAAGGGAAGGAACCAGTTCTGCCACCCCCACCCCCACCCCATGTTAAGTCCGCCTTGGGGTCTCCATCAGTCAGAAATGACTTGAAGACACACAACAACAAATTGTGACTCTCATCTTCATCAGCCAATTGACACTTAGCTCCACCTATGATTGTCTCCACCTATTGTGACACTTTACTCCACCAACCATTAGCTCTGCCTATTGTGACTCTTGACTTGACGTCCCATTGGCTCCATTTACAAGAAGCAACCTGTAAGTGCCATTGATGGGGCACCAATCACCAATGCAGCAGACAAATCATGATATTGAAAATACAAATCCTGTAAGGTTTGGATTATTTTACAGCAAATGTGATAAACGGTTCTGATGGTTTGAAGAACCTTCCTTCTTTTGGCAGATCCAATAATACCTGCCGTTTGAGTCTGGAAGCTTGTGGTACCAATAAAATTGTTCTGTGCCACAAAACCAATATTTTTTAAACCCAGTGTGTGTTTAATTCTTCAGACAACAACTGGCCTTCTATATTTAAAGAAACAAACAAATTAAGAATTACAGCATCAAATACAGTGGTCCATCAGTATCTGTGGGATTTCATACCAAAATCCATGGATACTCAGGTCCCATAATATACAATGGCAAGGTAAAATTGTGTCTTTGATATAAACAAGCAAGATCAAGGATAGTTAAATCTATGGATATAAAAGCTGTGGTTATCGAGCGCCAGATGTATGCTCTAAAAAGATGGCAAAGCAGAGGAATTTCTCATCGTCTCTTGTCTTGCTCCACCTCCCTTTGGAACAATTGAAATGTTTCCCCAAATCATTTCATTCCTGGTTCTTGAAAGTTTCTTTGAAAAAACCATCACATCTCATGCTTATGGTAATACACTGCATTGCATGGCAATATTCAAAATGGAGGGGATGGAGTTTATTTGTTAGTTTTAGTTGGGGGCGGAGCAGGGATCATGGATTGGGAATGCTGTGGGGTTATTTTTGTATTTGACTCTTCTGTTTATCTTATGATGTAGAATGAATGCAGTTTGACACCACTTTAACTGCCATGGTTCAAGGCTATGGAAGTACGGAAGTTGTAGTTTTACAAGGCCTTGAGCCTTCTCTGCCAAAGAGATCTTTAGCCCTCTCTACCTGCCTGGGGGAATCCTTTGTTGGGAGGTGTTAGCTGGCCCTGATTGTTCACCCAGGCAGGAATTAGTCAGGCCTTGAAGCTGCAAGGCTCTTAAGTGCTAATCAAGGTGATTAATTGCAGCATTCATACTTGCCTCCAACAGACAAAGAGTTTTTTCTCTCACTCTGGACCTTCCACAGATACATAAACCTTCCTTGCTTTGTTTCCCATATATCTCACAACCTCTGAGGATGCCTGCCATAGATGTGGGCAAAACGTCAGGAGAGAATGCTTCTGGAACATGGCCATAGATCCCGGAAAACTCACAGCAACCATGTGTGTGTTTAATTTGTTGGATTTAAATTAGATTTCTGAAAATATAACAAAAATATTTTTTTTAAAAAAGACAGGACAACCCTTGTCAAACCTTCCTTTCAAACCTCATTACAGCTTTGTTTTGGCTAGAGTTTTGTTTTGTTTAGGCCTTTCTACCATGCCTTTTGCGAGCAGTGCTCTTTCTGCTGAGGAATGCAAAACGAGGAAAAGAGGGGGAAATATCCTGGAAGTTAGGGCAGCAAGAAAGCAAGCAAGCAAGCAGCAGAGTAGGGCTGTCTCTTGCTTCTGCAACACACCTTCAGCATGAGAGGAGGCGGGGGAGAGCCAAGGCAGACCCGCGCCTGCGCAGTGGGGTTGTTTTTCACAAAGCTCTCCTTAAAGTGAGCTGGCAGCGGCTGGGCTTTCGTCTTTGTAAGGAGACCAACCGAGCTGCAGAGTCCCTTTGCAGGAGTCCCGATGAAGCGCTCCTAGAGAAACCACGCTGGTCCTGCCTATTTTTCGCAGAGCAAGATAGATCAGTGTCAAGGGAAAGATCTCGTATTTTTTTTTCTATACATATGAGATCTTGACTCTCCCCTCCTCTTTTTTTTCTTCCTAAGAATATATTTTTATAGACTTTGCTATCAAACAAAAACAAAAAATAATAATTTCAACATGGTGCTGGGGAAGGTGAAGAGTTTGACCATCAGCTTCGACTGTCTGAATGACAGCAACGTCCCCGTCTATTCCAGCGGGGATACAGTCTCAGGAAGGGTGAATTTGGAAGTCACGGGGGAAATCCGGGTGAAATCCTTAAAGATCCACGCCAGGGGACACGCCAAAGTCCGCTGGACCGAGTCGAGAAACGCGGGATCCAACACTGCCTACACGCAAAACTACACGGAAGAAGTCGAGTATTTCAACCACAAGGATATCTTGATCGGGCACGAAAGAGGTGAGCCTGGCATTTTCATTCATTTTATTATTTTTATTATTTCCCCGTTTCATATGGCTTTCTGGATTTTATGGCAGTGGGTTGAAAAGATGGTTACTCGGAAATAGGACCCATTGAGTGAAATGGCACCAGTTTCTCCCCAATGAGAGAGTTTGGCGTTGCAGCCTTGTGGTGCATAGCTATTTAAATGGGTTGCAAAGACCATCCACTTTTCGTCTGCAAAGGGAAGACGTTTATTTTCCAGTCTCTTACTGAAAGGCATACTCCAGTTGAGTGCAATGGCACCATTACTTCCCGATAAGTGACTTCAGCATTTATAACCTTGGGGGTGCATAGCTATTTAAACGTCAGTGGGTCGTGATTACCATCTGCAAAAGGGAGACTTCATATTTTTCCGGTCTCTCCTTTTTAAAAGGCACACTTTCACCTAAAAGATGGTGAGTCAGAAACAGGACCCATTGAGTGCAATGGCCACCCATTCTTCCCCAGTGAGCGAGTTGTAGCATTATAGCCTTGGGATGTAATAATAGGCATTTAAAAATAAAAACATGGGTTTCTGTAAAACACGGCCCATTGAGTGCAATGGCACCCATTCGCCCCAATAGGTGAGATTGGGATGTAGCTATTTAAACCTATAACACCATCTGCAAAGGAAATACTTTATTATTTCCCAGTCTCCTTTTCCAAAAGGGACACACAGTTGGTGAGGATTTTCTCTTATTACTCCTTGGTTTTGCAAATTATAGGTACCCATTGAAAACAATAACACCAATTCCCCCAATGAATTAGTTTAGAAAACTGGTAATCGGTCTTTACAATCTATTTACATCTGCAAAGGGAAGACTTTTTTTGATTTCCCAGTCTCTTTCCAAAAGGGACACTTTCACCTGTGCATCCAGTTGGTGAGGAGTATGGCTTAATGCTTTACTTTTAAACTACTTCTCCTTATATCAAGGAGAAATATAGATAGTGACCCCCTCCCCAATATCAATATACCTATATAGTGCCTTATTAAGATCACTTATGGGGCTTTCCGTGGGTGATGTCCTTTGGAGAGGGTTGCTGGGTGAGAAATAGGTTCCCTGCGGTGCGTTTTGACACTTGCTTTCAGCACCCCACGTGTACCTCTTGCATTCCGTATTAAACTCAAGCAAAGTTGCGGGGAAAACGTTGTTCCGGAATATTTCTTCCATAAATGTGGGTGCATAATGGAGGGAGGGGGAGCCCCCCCCCCTCCACTGAATAAGATCAATAATTGAATTATGATCAGCATCCTTTCTAAGTTGGGGCGGTCAATGGAAAGCCCCCATAGAGCTCTGCAAATGATGCGTGATGTTGGCCAAGAGAGTCAAAAATGGATCAAACCTTCCCAAAGGGGTTCCCTATGCTTCTGACTGTTTAATCTGTGGATCGCTATGGCACCCAATGTGGAAGTCTAGGAGAGTCTAAGGTTGTTTTTCTGAAGTTTCCACCCTTTGTTCGAAGCGGTTCAATCCTGTTTGGGACCAGTCCTAGGGAGAAGGGAGGGGGCTGCGCCTGCTCCTCCAAAGCCTATTGGCTGCAGGCGTCAGGTGGTGGCGATGACTTAATTCCTAGCACAAGAAAATGGGGAAACCGGTTATGTAATTGTGGCTTGCCCTTTTATATATATATATATATATATATAGAAAGGAGATATATAGCCCCACAAGCATATATATGAATATATATATTTACACATATACATACATACATATACATCTCTCCTCTCACTATATATATAGACCACCTTTCTCTATCCTCCTTTCTCTGAGTCTCCTCTCTCTATATATATATCTATCTATACTTCCCCCCCTCTCTTTTTCTCTCTCTCTCTCTATATATATATATGCAGGAGATTTATAATAATTATAGTACTTTATTTCTAGACCACCCTCTCCCCGAAAGGACTCAGGGTGGTTTACAGACACAAAACAAAAAGGCAAACATCCAAACGCCTCAAATGAGTACAAAACGCACCAACATAATACAAGATAATGCACAGTAACAACAGTAAACCTACTACAAAAAATTAAGCATCAGAATGAAAAAATCAAAATCCAATAAAACACAGTAAACTACACATTACATTTACCCTAAAAGCAATTAAGATACAATTGCATTAAAATGGCTAATATTGTGAAATAAGTAAGCCCAGTTTTTCCCTACCCTGCGTATATTCACTACATATTTACACAGATTTGCTGCATATATATGAGAATTTAATATAAGCAAGTTGCAAAGTATACATTCCCTTGCTTTCAAGGCAAGTCTTTTCAGCTTCTTTTTTTGCCAAAAGATGGAAGAAGATAATTTCTGCATTGAGATTAAATGGCGTTTTTAAATATCTTGCTATACAAAGTGCACATTCTTCCCCAGGCATTTGTAGTCTTAAAGGGGTGCTTATCCAGAAACCAAAAAAGTGCAAAAGACAATGTCCAAAATTCCTGGTAGGAGACAGGAGTTAGGAGTAAAAGAGCCGACTATTTTTCTCCCTTTTGGACATAGGGGACAAGGCAAAGTGAGGCTTGCACCTGCTAATGTTATAAATTGTGTTGTAAGCCTTGCTTGCCTTTATTTGGAAGAAACAAAAAGCCAAGGGGAGTGAAGTGAGTGGGTGAGCATCTACAACGAATGCAGTTTGCCACTGTAACTGCCATGGCTCAATGCTGTGGAATCATCTTGTAGTTTCCAAGGTCTTTAGCTTTCTCTGTCAGAGTGTTGGTGCCTTGCCAAACTACAACTTTCAGGATTCCATAGCTCTGTGCCAAGGCAATTAAACGGGTGGCATACTGCATTCATTCTACAGTGTGTAGATGCACTCTGGCTTAGATATGAGGGGGCCCTTGTTTGAATGCATGGAGGACTAGAAAGTTTTCCTTTCCAAATGGCTCGGCTCATTCATTTCCCATGGCCACTATCATCCTGTGCCCTGATTCCAATGACTTAGCTAGGGAAGCAAGGCAAGGCAGGCAACCTGCAGCCTAGCGTGCTCCCTGAAACCCCGCCCCTGTGCCCTCATTGGCTTGCTGGAGTTTGTTAGCCTGTTGCTAAGGCAATGCCAGGCCTTGATTGGCAGGTGGATGGATGGGGAGGGGGGTGGAGGTGGAAGAGATAGGGAGAGCCAAGGTCCTAGTTCTCAAGTCTTCCAAGTTCAAGAGTGGAGCTTGCTGTGCGTTTCCTACAGCGGGATTTCCTTTGGCTGTATCTATCTACACTTTAGAAATAATGCATTTTGACACCACTCTTGTTGTTCATCCACCACATTGTTCCAGTTTGATTGCAATGTACAGTTTGACCCCATTCCTGTTAAAAGTCTTTGCTTTTTGGCTGCCTTAGGGTCCTTCAATACAATGTCTTTATTGTTTTACGTCAGACTATGACATATATGTGTGAGGTCTGTGCAGCAGCCCCTTTAAAATCTCACATCCTGCTGCCTTCAGCAGAAGCCACTCATTGGAAGCCTCAGTGATGTCGCAAAGGCATTGGGTTTATGGGTTCAGAATCCCTTCACCAGAAGCATTTTAGATTTTGGAATAATTGCATATACAGTGGACTCTCAGTTAAGCAGAACTCAGCCGGAATTCTCAAATAACCTGCAAAAAATCAAAGAAAGAATACTTTAAAGAAAATAAAATAAAATGCATATATAATACAGTAAACCTGTTAAGTTAAATTATGTCTCGATTTGCTTTTAATTACTGCTTTTCAGTATTGATATCCAGATTTTATAGTATGGTATAGTTTGGGAAATAGTATTAGTTAAAGGTAAAGCTTTCCCCTTGACATTAAGTCTAGTCGTATGCGACAATGGGGAGTGGTGTTTATCTCCATTTCTAAGCCAAAGAGCCTGCGTTGTCCTAGGTCATGTGGCTGGAATGACTGCATGGAGCGCCGTTACATTCCCACCAAAGCAATACCTATTGATCTACTCACATTAATATGTTTTCGAACTGCTAGGTTGGCAGAAGCTGGGGCTAACAATGGGAGCTCATCCCATCCTGCAGATTGGAACTGCTGACCTTCTGGTCAACAAGTTCTCCCGCTTAGTGGTTTAATCACACAACCACAAACTACATTTATCCAGTACCTACCAATCTCCATGGGTCCCGGTTAGCTGAGAGTCTGTTGTATTTTGCATCTACACTGTAGAATTATTGCAATTTGACACCACTGTGACTACCATGGCTCAATGCTATGAAATCCTGGGAGTTGTAGTTTGGTGAGGCACCAGAGGGAGAAGGCTCCAGACTAGGCCTGGGCCAACTTCAGCCCTCCAGATGTTTGGACTTCAATTCCTAACAGCTGATAGGCGAACTTCGGCCCTCCAGGTGTTTTGGACTTCAACTCCCACAATTGGAATTGCGGGAGTTGAAGTCCAAAACACCTGGAGGGCAGAAGTTCACCTATGCTTGTTCCAAACCATGTTAAACTACAGCTGCCATGATTCCATAGCATTGTGCCATTGGCTATAAGAGCCAAGCTTAAACACACAATCCAGTTGTGTCCTACATTGAAGTCAATTTGACACAGTATTGTATAGAATTATGTTCATGGGAGCGAGTTTGACATTCTTTCAAACTGTGTATGTGTGAAACCAACATTGTCTGCGTTGGGCAGTCAGAAAGGGAAGGTGTCACTCTCTCAGCCACTTCTGTGGACAATGTTGAAGAAACTGGGTGTTAAGTTTTCTAGTAAGCCAAGCAGTCATCTTTTTTGCCTTATGTTTCCCCCCCTCCCCGGCCCTTGTTTCTCCCTCCCACCCCTTAATTTAATTAAGATCCTGACCAGAAGCCCGTGCTTGTTGTCACGTTCCCTCTGGCCAGCTTTCAGGGAATTGCCCAAACCGGAAGCTGGGGGAAAGGAACGTCTGTTCTGCTCTTTCCTTCCCTCCCTCCCCCGCTCCTTCTCCCTCTATGACGCCTACGACGAACGGGTTAGGTTGAGCGCCCGAGCGGCTGAGCCAATAGAAAGGCCGGGGCGTGGAATGTATACTGTATGCATATGAGCGGCTGGCTGGAGCAAGCTCAGCTCGCACCGGTTTAGGCCGGTCCTCTCCTGCTCGAGTCGAGTCTGTGATTGACAGCTCAGCAGTTGTTTACCACAGCGCGGCGGCGGCTTCTCTCGCTTGCTAAGGCTGCAGGGAAATTGCTGAGCTGGCAAGAAAGAAAGGAGGAAAGAGAGAGAAGGAGACTTTTCTCCCCTCAGAATGAAATACACAAGAGGCAAAGAAATAAAATGTATAATATCTGAAAGCTAAACACTCTTCACCACACAGATTTTAAAATAATTCCATGAACATCCCTAACCCAAGAATTCTGAAACACTCCCAAATCCAAAATGGCCCAGAAGTGGCTGAGAATATTCTTTTGGAGTACAGTAGAGTCTCACTTATCCAACATACAGGCCAGCAGAATGTTGGATAAGCGAATATGTTGGATAATAAGGAGGGATTAAGGAAAAGCCTATTAAACATCAAATTAGGTTATGATTTTATAAATTAAAGCACCAAAACATCATGTTATACAACAAATTTGACAGAAAAAGTAGTTCCATACGCAGTAATGCTATGTAGTAATTACTGTATTTATGAATTTAGCACCAAAATATCACGATGTATTGAAAACATTGACTACAAAAATGCGTTGGATAATCCAGAACGTTGGATAAGTGAGACTCTACTGTATTTTCACTATTAAAAAAAAAAATAGAAGACACACCATTGCTTTCTGATGTTTTGGTATACACAAGGTTTTATTCATACCCCGAATTAGGAAAAATATTGTGTATCAAATTACCTCAGGTTATATGCACAAGGCATAGAGCAGGCATGGGTAAACTTTGGCCCTTCAGGTGTTTTGGACTTCAACTCCCACAATTCCTAACAGCCTATGGCTGTTAAGATTTGTGGGAGTTGAAGTCCAAAACACCTGAGATTGGGTAGCATGACTTCCCTGGATCTAGACACTATACTCCTATTTATGTACATACATTTTTTAAAAATCGGGAATCCCAAACATTTCTGGGCCCAAATGTTTCTGATAAGAAATACGTGACCTATATGTATGTGTATGTGAGCATATACAGCATATGTGCGCAGATATACAGGTTGAGTGTTGTCTATTATTCTCCTGTTTCACTCCTGTAATGATTGTGAAGACAATTATGTCAGCGAGATACAGATCAAACCAAGCTCTTTGTCATTTAATGAAGGCTGTCTTCTGGAATCAAGGCTTCTTTGCCTTTATGAAGGAAGGGCTGTATTTATTTGCACCTCCAAACTTCAGGCTTAGGGCCCTTCCACGCAGCCCTATAACCAGAATATCAAGGCAGATTGTCCACAATGTCTGCTTTGAACTGGATTATCTTAGTCCACTCCCATATAACCCAGTTCAATGTGGATTTTATACAGCTGTGTGGAAGGGGCCTTAGTCATTGCCACAAAGTGTAGGGTATTGTTTGGTTTTAAATTTTCCCTTACCACCCTCAGTGAAATGCATTTGAATTTTATAGGACTTTGATCTAAGGGGGGCCCTTCCACACAGCTGAATAAAATTCCACATCTTCTGCTTTGAACTGAAATATATGGCTGTGTGGACTCGGATAACCCAGTTCTAAGCAGATATTGTGGGATTTTCTGCCTTTATATTCTGGGTTAGATGGCTGTGTGGAAGGGCTTTCTGGGATTCCAGTGGTGGCTGATGCCCACTGGAGATGCTGAGGTAGAGCAGCAAATCCAACTCTGGCCGTAACTCATAATCCAAAAAAGGACCATTCAAGGCATTAAGTAAACCTGAGATTAGACATGGGCAAACGTCAGTCCTCTCCCTGCAGGTGTTTTGGACTTCAACTCCCACAATTCCTAAAAGCCAAAGTTTGCTTGTCCAAGTTTATGTCTGCCTAAACTGCTTTCCTGCATATTTAAAATCATATTAAGTAGCCCTTCAAAGGACTGGGGTTGCGCTTTAAAGCAAACCTGAAAGTCAAACCAAAGAAAAGCTTTCAGATATTTTCAATTACTATGCAGAGATTTTACAGTGTGTCACAGTATTCACTTGCTTGATACCTTCAACGTACCCTTCAGACCACAAGAAGGTTTGTATAAGATGGTCTGACTTTTTGTTAGCAGCCTGCCCTAATTTTTTTTCAATGGTGTAGCATATTAGCTTTATTAGGACTTAATAACCTGGTTAGCAGGGGATCAGTATTATTTTGAATTGTGCTGCTAAGTAAACACTGATAAACGGCTTTTACAAAACAATCTAGGGTAGTGATCACATTGCTATATATTTGAAAGATAGCCGTTTTTGCCCCTGAATAGCTTATATCTGCATTTAGATCGTAGGAAAGAAAATGGAGGAAGGCAGGACTGACAGGATTTAGTGTACTGTTGCTACTTACTGTCTGAATTTAAAGATGCAGGCAGTTCCTGAGCTACAAACAACTCATAGTTAAGATCAGGGGTGAGACAACAAGAAATGAGAGGAATCTGCCCCTCAGAAAGGAAATTCAGTTATTATCATGGGGAAAAGGTGTCTTCACTGAAGCTTTATCACCAATCCTTGTTTTCACAATGTCATTTTTTTCAAAAGCCAATGATCAAAGGGACAGAAAGTGAGGTGAAATCTTCTAAACAGGCACAGATAGCAAAATTAACACCACGGGGTGTTAACCCTTCCATAACCTAGCCAAAGCTTGAAAATATACATTTGGATGGAATTACATTTTAAAATGTACCTGTTCTGACTTACAAATTCAGCTTAAGGATAAACCTACAGACCTATCTTATTTATTTATTTATTTATTTATTACATCACTTCTACCCCGCCCTTCTCACCCATCAGGGGACTCAGAGCGGCTTACAATATAAACATACACATCAAAAAACAGCTTTCATCAAATTTAAGAATCATCGAGATTAAAAATTACAATAAAATTAAAAATATACATTAAAATATACATAATTATACATTGCCTGTATACCAAGAATGTCTAATGTGGTCAAGGTAAAATTCTTACTGGGAATGCATTAAAATGCCAGCTATTAAGGTCAATGGAGTGAAAGGGTCAAGTGAAATGCAGCTTTCCCCCTCCCTTGTAATATTATCTTTCTTAGTCAATAATATGAAAGTTATCCTATATAATATATTGTGATATGTGTATAATGTTTACAGGTGGAATAGCATATTGGGTTTTTCCCTCCTAGATGATGATAATTCTGAAGAAGGCCTCCACATCATTCATTCAGGACGGCATGAATATGCATTCAGCTTTGAGCTTCCACAGACGTAAGTATATGCTATACCTGAGCTATGCAGCAAGACCAGGCATGGGCAAACTTCGGCCCTCCAGGTGTTTTGGACTTCAACTCCCATAATTCCTAACAGCCGGTAGGCTGTTAGGAATTGTGGGAGTTGAAGTCCAAAACACCTGGAGGACTGAAATTTGCCCATGCCTGAACAAGACTATCAAAAGAACACACTGGCAGAAGATCTGTAGATAGAGAGCTCATATGTAGAAATGGAGCAGGGGACAGAAAAAACCCTTTTCAATGGTCACACGGATTGCACTTGAATATGCTACAGGGACATTGTCCTCATTCAACTCTTTAGAGGTTGCTTTGATTCAGAGAGGAAAAATCAAGACCAGCTCCTGTCCATCTTTTAAAACTCTATTATTAAATCCCTTTAAACCTTCTTAAACATCTATAATATCACATTTGCTCTGTGCACATAGCATACTTTTCTCATTATAAATGAGCACAGAGAATTGATCATTAGGCCTTTTCAAGCTTCTGGCATGACATCCTGCTGAATTTCAGGCGAGATCTGGTTGCTTCAATGGAACATGTTGAAACAGATCTGCCAGATAAGGCATAAATCAGAATAAAATCGAATAGAATGAATATGAGGGAAATGTTAAGTGAAGGCATTTGGGGCTATATTTATAGGGCATTGATTATTTAAGGAATGTTGGAATTAGGCGGATGGATGGGAGGAGCAGAAACTATTAGTTCAAAAGCAGGATAATACTGCCCTCCTGAGTTTTAAGATTATTGATAAGAGTGAACTCTCTCTTTATATATATTTATTCATTGAGGATTCAAACAATGAGGTTCACTGAAACATTTATGTAAACTATGTAAGCAGTGGTTGATTGCAGGAGGAGATCAAGAACTCCTGATGCAAGCAGTGCAGTTTTTCAGAAACGAGGCTGTATATGACAATCAAGATAAGAAAACTGCACCAGTCTGGCCCAGACATTGCTTCAGTGTTAGACATTCAAAAGTGACATCTAGTCAAGTGTTTGCAGTGTACTGCCTTTGTAGGATTTGCAGGTATTTGGCATCATACAAGATTGCTTCCCAGAGAGGCAATGTAATAGAAATTGCAATTGATACCAGCTGCAACAGCATTATTTTGAAAACCCAAATGAAGTTCTAGAAATCTTCTAATTTATTTTTCGTAGTGAACTTGTTTGTTAGAAGTATAACCAGAAGTTTAGCCTTTTGGCAGAATTAAACTACTATAATTTTAGTTTAGGTACAGTATTAACATGAAGAAGTGTCAATAATTAATTCTGGCTAACCAGAACTTCAGTTGTCTTCAGTAAGAGACCAGAAAACAGAAGATGCTGCTGTCTACTCTGAAGATTTTGAGAAGCAGCTTTAATTTTATGTACAAATATACCATTAAAATAATTTATGTGTCTAAACACCTTTCTCATGTTAGTAAGCAAGATAATATATGCGTAACTACTAAAAAAGCGTAAAGGCTAACAAAGTTGAAGCGCTATTCCCTGCAGACATGATTCTGATCTTGAAAACTTGTATTAACACAAGTTTTTTTTTTTACTTCCATCCTGGTCATATAAAATGTTGACCCCTTTGGAAGTCAGTTATTTCAAATAAATCTGTTTCCCCCCCTACACTATTCCTGTTTTCCTATTCCGCTGATATAAAAAGTGACCTCTTGTAAGATTAAGGTACCTCTTGGCCAGATACTCAATGTGGTTAAACTGGAGTACTTGAATTTAACCAAGTTTAGCTTCCCTTCAGTTCAGTGGGTCTAATTGGTGGAAATTCAAGTACACCAGTGTAACTAAGTTGTGGACTGTGCTAATATATCCTTTGTAGCATATTACAGTGCAATTCTGATACATATACAGTGATATTTTGAAATCTACTGAGCAGTTTAATTTTAAATACAGAGATATTTCTCCCAAACTAATTGAACTTGAAAATCCTACAAACAAATTATCCTCAACTGCATACTATGATGCATTAACAGTACAGTACAACTTATTATTACCTGGATTGAGTGTATACTTAATGTACAAAAAAAGAGAATCGGAGAGACTTATTTAGTGTTGACCTTTGTGTCCTGAACAGACCACTTGCTACCTCATTTGAAGGCAGACATGGCAGTGTGCGCTATTGGGTGAAAGCAGAATTGCACAGGCCTTGGCTTCTACCAGTAAAATTAAAGAAGGAATTTACAGTCTTTGAACATATAGATATCAACACTCCTTCATTACTGGTAAGAATTGACAGAATTACTCATTCTTTTTTCCTAGTATTTTTTTAAAAAATAGCAATACATGTTCTCTGAAATATCAAAACATGTAATGACAATTCAGTATAATGAAATATTTAAAGTATAAGAATATAATGACCCAGCAATTAGTAAGTGGTGCCATAATGTATCATAATTTAACCAGTATTTTCAGGCTGCTTGTTTTTAAAGTAATGCCATTTAAACTGTTCATGTAAATATTAACTTACTCTTATATGGAACAGTTCTAGTCTTGTAAAAAACTTCAACTTGAGAATTTGCAGCTTGATAAAGCAATGCAAAAAGAAATTGTACTGCAGTGCATTATTCATTGTTCTACTATATTGATAATTTACATATCAAGTGGGGAGAAATGATCATACTTCTGTATGTTATCATAAAATTTTACATTGATAATCAATTAAATACTTAATAAGTTTTTGTTCAATTTGATCTAAAAACCATATATTCAACCTTGGTTTTCAAATTAAAATATATGAAAATGGAATACTTAAGTAAACGTCCATTGAAACAGGGTTCTTTTGCTTCTGGCTAAAAGGGCATGTTACAGGGGTGGCATAGAGGACCTCATCCTAAAACCCACAAAAATCAATATGAATGTTTCTGTTGCTTTTTGTGAGTTTGGGCGAAGTCCTTAATCTACACTTCATGTAAGACAACAAGAATAACATAATTGGGTGGGGTGGATGTTGAAAGATGTAAGTAGGGACAACTGAAATCTAAGGAAATGTTGACATTCAAAAATTAGGAACATTACTTCACAAAGCCAATACTCATTGAAGCCACACCTAATTTTAAGGATTCTATATTAAGGCTATGTTTTTAAACAAAGCATACTTGAAAGTATCACTGAAATTAATTAAAATTTCAAGGAAATTGTTTAGAGTTCCTTTTTTGTGTCAGGAGTGACTTGAGAAACTGCAAGTCACTTCTGGTGTGAGAGAATTGGCCGTCTGCAAGGATGTTGCCCAGGGGATGCCTGGATGTTTTGATGTTTTTACCATCTTTGTGGGAGGCTTCTCTCATGTCCCCACATGGGGAGCTGGAGCTGACATAGGAAGCGCATCCGCTTTCCCTGGATTCGAACTGCGGACTTGTCAGTCAGCAGTCCTGCTGGCACAAGGGTTTAACCCATTGCACAACTGGGGGCCCTTAAGTGCCAAAATTGAAAGGAAGGACTATACCCCAGTGTGTTACAATATATAGTAAAGACATACTTTCACTACTTAACCCCATGAACCACAAACTACAGATTTAGAAACAAGTTCCATTTATCACAATACAAATATTTAGCTGCCATGCAACTAGGCAGCCCAATTGAATGCATGTGCATTTGGCAGGAAAATCACTGAATTTAGTGAGGCTTATTCCCAGATATGTAAACAATATGGGAGTAAACCTGATCAAACACCATAGAACTTCATATTGAATAAACATTTACAGAACTCAGCAGTACTTTTTATTTAGAACTGTGGACTAAACCTGAAGATTTAAACCAAGATTTCTAGTCTACTTAGCTTGTGAATTTGGCTTTAAGTTAAAACTTATTGCACTTTTTGTATTCTAGGATTGTACTCCCTAGTTATAAAGATTCAGAAACGAGTATTAAAATGAACAGCATCTATATTCAAGTAAACTTTATTAGGATCATGCTGCAGGTCTATTAGTCCTGTTACTTTCAACAGGATCACTGTATATTTTGTTTACTTTACCTACCCAGTAAGTCACATAAAGGTTACCTATGCTCCTTCCTGCAATAGAACACTCTTATTTTCAATGAGTCTCATTAATTCCATACTGTCTATACACACCGTCAGTTACTGTCCACCCTTTTGGACAGGAATCTTTTACATAATGACCTGGAGATGTCATGCCTTGAGCAACTTGAACAAAGAGTGTGACAACTCTTTCCAACAAACTTAAGTGCAGAGTTCAGCTGGAGAACTGTAGACAGCTTGGAGTTTTCTCTGTACAATAGTTTCCTTTTTTGGATTAATGCTAAAATAGAATTCATAGAGAGTTTATATAGTTTGTTCTCATAGTAAGTGCATATTGGAGACAACACATTATTCTGGAGTATTATGGTACTTCCTTTTTCAGTTATAGCAGTAACTAGCATTGATCTGACAGCCAAGCAAGTGTCAGTGTCCAAACCTGTGCACATAGCTGCTACTCCAGACAGACTATGATGATTCACAAAGAGGGGAGCAGCAACTATCAGTCCAAACTCCTAAGAAAGAGAATCACTTTTCAAAGATTCTTCATACTTTTTTGTCCTGTAATTATATTCACCAAAAGACTAAACCCTGCATAGTCTTTAGAGCTAGTTAATATCTCCAGAGCTAAAAATGTCATTGTGAATATCTCTCTTGTTTTTCTTTCAGTCACCCCAAGCAGGCACAAAAGAAAAGACTCTGTGTTGCTGGTTTTGTACCTCAGGCCCAATATCCTTAAGTGCCAAAATTGAAAGGAAGGGCTATACCCCAGGTATGTGAAAGAAACTGTTTTGTGTTCATTCTCTCTCATTTCTCTCACTTTCTCAGTATGTGTTTATGATCACAATGTAAAATAGTCATAGGTGGATTTTTAATTATTTAGTAAAATAATGTCCTGAGTGCTAGCTCATCTCTAGAAGTTTCGTTGAACTGCATTAATGTATGGGTTGTATGTGCAGCACAGTTCAGACTTCAATTAATATGAGTTTGGCAGCTGTCATGAATAGTATGAAGTTTGCAGATCCTCTCCTAATTTTGATAGGGTTGATCCTGAGTGTTTTCATCATTGCCCAAATGCTCAAGAAGAATGTCATGCATTGCATTATTATTTTAATTTATTTATTTATTCAGTTTATACTCTACCTTTCTCATGCCATGAGATCCAAGGCAACTTAAAATAATTTAAAATAGAAATTAGCTCAAATGCAATATTACAGAAGTTAAAAACAATGGAACTACTGTTGTATTAAAAACAGAGAGTTAAAAACAATTTAGAAAAAAAATTAGACATAATTGTAAGACTAAAGTGTAGGAGGAATTCTTTTGTTTTTATCTAACCTGGGTGTTTTATGTTGTGTTTTTCAAGGTGAATCAATTCAGATCTTCGCGGAGATTGAGAACTGTTCTTCCCGGATGGTGGTGCCAAAAGCCGCCATTTATCAAACACAGGCATTCTATGCCAAAGGGAAAATGAAGGAAGTAAAACAGCTGGTTGCCAACTTGCGTGGAGAGTCCCTGTCATCAGGAAAAACAGAAACCTGGAATGGCAAACAGTTAAAGATTCCACCCGTCTCCCCCTCCATCCTTGATTGTAGCATAATCCGTGTGGAATATTCACTAATGGTAGGCAGTTTGTCAAAATTTCAATCTTTAGCACCAATACTCATTTTTGGTTTGTTTGTGGGGGGAGGGGCTGATTCAGATTTTTAACAACTTCTTCTTGCTTATATTTTAGGTATATGTGGATATTCCAGGTGCAATGGACTTATTTCTTAATCTACCACTTGTCATTGGTACTATTCCTTTACATCCATTTGGCAGCAGAACATCAAGTGTGAGCAGCCAATGTAGCATGAATATGAATTGGCTTGGTCTGACACTGCCTGAAAGACCAGAAGGTAAATTTTATTACACATAACACATAATGTTTACTCCCTAGGCCTGTAATTCTATTAACATCTTACCAGTATGAACCTACATGAACCTTTTATGCAAACAATACTCAAGGAAATCTTCCAAGACTCTCCACATTATCATTCCATGAGAGAGACATCAAAGATAAATGTCCTTGCAAAAAGAAAACACATGCAGAACCTGAAATAAGTCTGAGCTGATGCCTAATTTGTTAAATAACTGAAAACATTTATTAGCTTAATCTATATTTCACTGAGATCAAGGAATATATGTGATTATTCCTCTTGGTCATTTAATCACTACAACTTTGAGAGGAAGGTTGGGTTGAGAAAGGATTTCATGGCTCAGTCTGGACTTGGATCTAGATCTCCAAAGTCCAGTATTTTCATTACACTGATTTATAGGCAGAATAGAGATGTCTTAGAGCATAAGTGCTTTGTGGACAGAACCTTCTATTTACACATGGTTTTATTTATTTATTTGTATAGCACCATCACTGTACATGGTGCTTCACAATTAAATTAACAAAATAGGTTTTACCTAGATTCAGAGAGAAGACAGTACTTGGCCTCCTCCCAAGAGAGCCGTGAAAAAGAATGTAGATTTGGAGCTGTATGGTCAAACCTAGTGGCAGACCTGTTTTAGAGTCTGACTAACTTACCAGGACTGTCCAGAACAGTTAAAACTGAAATACCAGCAGGAATTGAGCCTTTCTGACTTCTACCTTGTGCAAATCACCATAACTAAAGTTTAATATATTTGTCATGTTGTATATCTTGACATGCATAAGAACATTGTTCGAACTGCGTGTACTTTTGCCTTCAGCACCTCCTAGCTATGCAGAAGTGGTCACTGAGGAGCAAAGACAGTCCAGCCTAGCGCCTGCAGCTGTATGCGACGACTTTGAAAGAGCACTTCAAGGACCATTGTTCGCCTACATCCAGGAATTCAGATTTCTGCCTCCACCACTTTATTCTGAGGTAAGATTTTACGGCCACAGTTAAGCCTCACTTTCCTTTTTTAAAATTAGAGAATATTTTTACTTTCCTGGGAACGGTCCTAGAAAATAATGTGATAGAATCTACAGAGCATCCTAAATCAGTGGTTCTCAACCTGTGGGTCTCCAGATGTTTTGGCCTTCAACTCCAAGAAATCCTAACAGTTGGTAAACTGGCTGGGGTTTCTGGGAGTTATAAGCCAAAACACCTGGGGACCCACAAATTGAGAACCACTGCCCTGAATGATCTTGCTTTTTTCCTGCAGAATCGTGAGAAAACGGGAGGGGTAGCTTTTCTCTCCTCACTCAGACCTCTTGTATATCCCAAAACCTGATCTGGAGGGGTTGAAAACATCATTTGGTTCTTCTGAGGAGACTAGAATGCAGACGTGTTGTGCTGATTTTCCCCAGGCTGCAACCCTAATCATTTAGTAGAAGTAAATGAAATCAATAGCAATTTGAGTCAACTTGTTTAAAATTGGACTATTTTTGTTTTGTTGTTCATTGGTACACATTTTTCTATTACAGTAGTAGTAAATGAAGATTTTAAATACTTGCATAGTATTCAGTATTCTATGATCAAGCTTTGCTGCCTTATTTGTTTGAGCTATAAACTAAGAGTTACAATAAAAAAACGGACAAATATCTGTATAAGTTGCTTTTATTTTTCTTAAAGTCAATATAAACATAGTTTAAAGTGAATATCCCGCTTCATATGATTTTCAAGTTAGCAACTTTGAGTGGGGTACCCTTAATGTACCTGACCTTCCAGTTCTAGGAAACAGTGGCTGAAACTTTGCACAAAACGTTGATGGAATCCCATGTTGCATTGTGTTGCTTATAGTTCTCTACATTGATACATGATGGTTTTTGATAAAATATTTCATAAAGTAAGACAGGAGTGGACAGGTTTTTTTCCTGTCCTTTTCTCAATATAAGAAATTATTAAAGAGAAACAACATAAAAAAAAAGCAAAACAGTATGAGAGTATAATACTACTGTAGTTTTATGATAATATATTACTGTATCTCAATATATTTCAAGTAATGTTATCCTTTTAATCACTTGTGTTAGAAAAACCATTCATCCCTTGTTTTCTTCCTGTTTTTCCCAGATTGATCCAAACCCAGATCAGCCCTCAGATGACACACCATCTTGCCCCTCTCGCTGAAGGAATGCTTCCTAAAAGTTGGTTTGGGTCAGGATTGCATTTTCACCATGTTGAGGATAAAGGCAGCCACGGAGACACACTTTACAAAGGAAGGTGTTGCCTAAAAGGAAAGGTGAAATAATGAAACAACCTGTGATTATGCTTTTGAAGCCTACAGCAAACATCATAGGACTGCTCTTCATGCTTGAAGATCTGAGTTTCCCTCCCTGTTGTATACTGGCACATACTAAGAGCAGCCTTAATAGCCTACACTCGTGTGTCAAAACACTCACCATGTTGCAAGGGGGATAACTTCCTCTTTTGATTTGAAAATTTGCACATGCTCAATGCTTTCGTTGTGCGGTTCAGTGTCACTACAGCTTTTTCTCATTTATGTTGGACTGTTGTTAACCCCTTCTAACCTGTTTGTGGTCCGCACAACAAGGAGCGAAAGAAAGCTTTTAAAACTTTATGACAAATGCACTGATTTTTTTATTTAGAAAAAAACAAACAATATAGTCTGGACTTTCCTGCATATGCTCAGAATTGTCCCAGTAAGACTGATTCATGCATCACCTCTTCAGCTTGGATCCTGTTGTGGATTTATTACAAACATCAAATGCCTTCAAGCCAATCCTTGCTGTATGTTTTGCAGCCTACTGTAGTAGACAAGCAACAGATATGTGAGGCGAAAATGAACAGAAAGAGGAAACGATAGGAGTCTTTGTCAAGATTATATACATTCTTGATTCCTTTTTTAAGAATTCGTTGCCTTTCTACTATTACCACAAAGAAGAATTTTGTTACAGACTGCCTAAAATCACTTAATCTCAGGTGAACTCATCACTTGCCAAAATGTTGAAATGCTATTTGTGTTTATGTTGCACTGCTGAGTTTTTTCTTCTTCTTTCTCTTTCTGTTTTTGTTACTTCATTGTTTTATTTGGATGGGGGACTTGGAAAAGGGACATACACAAATTAACACATCCTATTATTTTTCCAAAACACAAAACACCACTAAGAAAAGTGGGAAAATGAAAGTGTATTTAGAAAAGCTGCAGGAGCTTAGCACCCAACATTTTATCTGCCAAGAGTTACTGGAGAAAAGTTGTGTGTGGTTCACGTAGGAGTTTCTTTGCAATTAAGGTGGATAGGGAAAAATGAATTTATTTTTTTACATAGGTATCCTATAACCACTTGCTTGCATGGAATATTGTAGTGATCTTTTAGTCAGGGATAGAGGGAGCTTTCTCAAAAATAGACATTATTATGTCTTAAAGGATAAGAAGAAAATAGCTTTCAAAAAGAAATTCCCGTGAGCACTACTAAGATTGCATTCCCTCCTAGACGGAAGAATCACACAGAACAAAGTTAGTAGTCATAAATAATTGGTAGAGAACTGCTTTGATTTTGAAATTCAGAGCAGGATTCAGCCTGCATTACAAGGACTCAGTGGATGATGGGTGTTGAGGCTCTTGGCTCAAATGCTAGCTTTTCGGCATTAAATATATTAATTGACGCACAACTGTCCTCTTCAGAAAGAAACTTTTTGATTCCTACCAAAATCAGCCATTCTAATGTTCCAAGTGACAACTTGGGTTACTTGACCCACTGTGATAACCAGATTAATATAAAAGTTGCTTTCTCTGGGCTGGGAACCCTCTAATTCAAATCTTCGTTGCTGTTGAAGCTTCCAAACAACAGGATAGGCTTTTCCATAAGTGGCCTTTAAGAAAACATGGACAGAAATTCATGTTTGAACAATAACAGGGTGAATAATAATACAGTATACAAATGGGTCACGTTTTAAGTGATTCACTTAAAAGAGTTCAGCCTTCAGCAAGCTAACTGCATATACTGGATAAGAAGATAACAGAATAATGGAACATTTCTTTTTGCATATTTTCAAGCAATTTTGTGAATGTCCCTCTTCCGCCGATTTTTTTTTTAAAAAATGTTTTAGTGAGAAAGTGGCATAACAGGACATTTGGTGGTGTCTTTCTTTTAAAGGGGTTCTGTATTTTTGTTTCAACCAACTAGGGAACAATTGCTGTTATGCATAGCATTACATTTATCACCACACAATGGATGTTTCCATATAAAGCAGGATTGACCAATATTGTAGTAATTGGCATTGCATCACATACATTTTGTGATCAGACTAAAAGTTGTAGACACTATGAAAAAAATAAAATAGCTCTTACAAGAAAAAGTTAATCTTTTGTGGCATTACTGTTATCTCTGATTTCTGAAAATATTGGTCAATTCTGGACATTGTAAAATATGAGGTTCAGAACTGTAGTCCAGTATTTGAAAATCTAATTTTAAACAAAAAAGGGGGACAGGTAAATAAAATCCAAAATGTTAGAAAAAAACAAAGTGCAATATTTAATGTTTGCTTTATAGATTATATTCATTGGCTGTTTGTATTATATTTTCCTTTTTATTTTCTTCTTTTTTTTAGTTTGGTGCTGAATATGTCCTTGTAGACTCTGTTTTTTTAAAAAAACAGTATGTGGAAAACAATTAATTTTTTCCTATGGCTCTTCCTTGTGGATAATAAACTCTTTTTTTACAAAACAGATCTTTTGCTTGAGGTATTTTATGTTAAGAAATGCAAAACATTGAGTTTTTATACAATTAAAATAGGTTGAATTAACTGCAGATATGGCATTGAAGGCACTTACATGAAAATAGGTCTCCTACAGATGAAATGATACTTTGTTCAATTTCTTAATTCTTTCAGATTGGTTTGCGCAAACCATATATTTATAAGATCTAGGGCAGTGGTGGCAAACCTATGGCACATGCACCAGAAGGGGTATGCAGCGCCCTCTGTCCTGGCACGCATGCCATCGCCCCAAGTTTGGGCACCCCATTTCTAAAAGGTTTACCATCAATGGTCTAGGGCAGTGGTTCTCAACCTGTGGGTCCCCAGATGTTTTGGCTTTCAACTCCCAGAAATCCTGCAACTGGTAAACTGGCTTGGATTACTGGGAGTTGTAGGCCAAAACACCTGGGGATTCACAGGTTGAGAGCCACTGGTCTAGGGAGTACATAGAAAGCTAAATGGATTATCCCTGTATTTTAAAATGTAGTTATCAGTTTAAAACACAGCATACCAATGAAATGTAAATAATGGTTTTATCCTAACTCAGGTTGCTTCAAGG
Source organism: Anolis carolinensis (assembly GCF_035594765.1). NCBI lineage: Eukaryota > Metazoa > Chordata > Lepidosauria > Squamata > Anolidae > Anolis > Anolis carolinensis. The sequence continues at coordinate 279,471,028 of NC_085842.1, forward strand.
TTTGGAAGAATATCCATATGCATATTGCCTGCTGTGAAAAAAAGCCACACTCTTTACCATTATAAAGCTACAGCCCCCTTTGACTTTGCATTCCCCTGCAATTTCCTTGCTCCTTTTATGTCCATTCATTTGGGAATTAAGGGGACTCCTATAGGTGTTTATCAGTTTCATCTAGCAACAGAATTCATTGTCTATTTTTGTAAACCGCTTAGTAGCTATAAACCACAAAAACATGCTAGCACCAGTAATATACAAAGGGGGGATTTGGCAGGAGTGAGCTACTAGGATAACAGTATGGCAAAGCAAGCTTCAAATATAATGCTCAATGAGACACTAAAACATGCCTGCCCAAGAACTGAGGCCCTTTGAAGGGACCTGCTTTTGACTCGCCACAGGTCAATACACTCTGAAGACATGAGAGAAATAGGGCCTTCTCAGCTGTGGCACCCCAATTGGGGAATGACCTCTCCTTGAAAGCAGTAGCCTCAATGCTGGATTTCCTTAGGCACCAAATTAAAACATGGTTAATCACTAAATGCCTTGGGGACCAATTCCTTCACTACAAAATATTCCTACGTGTGATTTTAAATTGTTTATTCCATGATCTGCTTTTAATCTCTCAATTTTTTTAGCATGTTTTAAATCAATCTGAATTATTTTTACTTTTTTTAAAAAATGATTTTTTTAATAATGGTTCTACTTGCACCCCACATCCCTTGAATATTTTAATAAATAATAATATATATACATTGCAGATGATCCTAGGAGCTGGCTCCCTAATTGAGTTCAGACAAGGAATGGTGGCTATCACAGATAAGAGTATCCATAATCTTTCTGCATCTAGTCATCTTGCCTTGATATGAGCTGCCTTCTACTATTTTTAGAGATAGATCCTCATGACCCGCTTGAGCCAGAGGGGCAAAGCAGACACTACTGTGCAGAAGCCAAATGCTACATTAGATTGTGTCTGGCTGTGTATTTTTGACCTGTCAGGTCTCATAACAGAAAGAACAGCAAGCCTGTGCTGGTTTCAGAAAGAACATTGTGTTGTGAATAAACTGAAGTATTCTGAGATCTTGTTCCTGAAGGCAGCAGCAGCGAAAAGATCCCAGTTTTCCATCATTTCTCATTCCTCCGCCCTTTATTCTTAGTTTATTCCTTATCCCATGCACTGCAAAAAAAAACAACAAAAAACCAAAGAAAAGCCAGGCCCCTTTCCACACAGCTGAATAAAATCCCGCATGTCCTGCTTTGAACTGGAATATATGACAGTGAGGACTCAACCCAGTTCAAAGCAGATACTATGGGATTTTCTGCCTTGATATTCTAGATTATATGGCTGTGTGGAAGGGCCCCCAGAGGCCTGAAATCAGAGAGAGCATTTATCCTTGATCTGCCCAGCACCACGTGTCATTTTGCATGACTATGCAGAGCTCTGCAGAAAATATATCTCTACTGAGACATTTGACTGAAAATACTTTGGCACTATCCCTGAAGTCTGGTGGTACTGTAGACCAAACCAGAATAGACAAAATTATGTAATAGTGGAAGTTATTTTAAAACTGGTGATGACAAGTGATAGTTTTAGGTGTGAGTGAACCCTATAGCCTTGATGCAAAAGAAGTGCTAGATAGAATTGACAATGCATGAACAACACAGTTGGATCCAAAAGAGAAGGACATATTTTCTTACAAGTATCCTTGGTCACAGAGGAGCAGTCAGGTTGTTTCCCGCTCCAACTGATTTTCATATACAGTACATGCTACTTTTGTTCCTGAAAGCAATACACAGTCATCATGACCAGCATCCACTTCAGAGTCTTAGGCACAGATGTATAAAATCCACATTGAACTGGATTATATGTCAGTGTAGACTCAGATAATCCAGTTCAAAGCAGATGTTGTGGGCTATCTGCCTTAATATTCTGGGTTATATGGCTGTGTGGAAGGGCCTTTAGCTTCAATGCATTTATCTTATGGAGGGATGAGCAACACACTGGTCACAAGCAGCCCCCAACCTGTTTTCATGTCCTCTGCTGCCCCATTTGTCACTGTCAATTTCCCCAGTGCAACAGTGTGTGTATTTGTACCTTCAAGTCACCTGTTGATGTGTGGTGGTTTTGCTAGTTCCTTCCTTTGAGATACAGCCCACAGGATCTGGTATTTACTGGCCATCTGCCATCCAGGTATTAACTATGACCAACCCTGCTTAGCATTCAAGGCATGTGTTTTTTTTTCCTTTTTTTAAACCTGCATTTTTGTTCTAAATTAGGTCAGACAAAGAACATGTTTTAAAGGAGAATGATACTTGTGGGAGTCCCCAAGAAGCAGTGTTATCCTTGCAAATGAGGCCGGGAATCAACTTGGCATTCAAACAATGTTGGACTTCCATTTTACAGCATGCCTTACAATTATCTGTGATTGTTAGGACTGATGGGATCTGCAATCCGACAACAAAGTGCACACTCCTCACTTGCCTTGTTTTCACTCAGGTTTCTGACACTGTACTACCAAGTTATGATGACAGTAACAGGGTGCAGTTCTCCATGTGATGACACTAGTCCTTTCATCTGCTCAACCTTGATCTCATCAAAACTGAATTGTCATGTTTATATCCCCTCCTTTTGTCACCAACCTTACCTGGCCTTGGAGGGAGTAAGGGACTCAAAATCAACCTTTTTATTGATAGCTTGGTCATGTCTCAGGATATTACATAATCTTTTACAGGAACTAAGTATAACTTCCTTCACTCTAATCCAAGCAGCAAGAGAGAAAAAGAACTTTGCATTGCATGCAGGAAACACTAAAAGATAACTTTCCTATCCCCTTGCCTTTTAAAGCTGCCTGGTATTTTACAACAAACTGCAGATTGCAAAACTAGGTCTAGTCAATGCAACCCACTTTCGAAAAAGAGCTTATCAGAAGCAGTAAGGGCTTCCTCATTTTATAGAATGAGATTGCTTCTAAAAGGGGAAAGGGGAAAGCAAATATATATTTATATTTAGTGCTATTCAAATCCTACCTGAAAGAGAAGACAGATTCTTTGGCCCCTGCAAGAGGCCCTGTAAAACTGAAGTAGAGTGGCGTTATTGGCCACACAGAATGAGCAGTAGCTTCATTGCAGGATTTTTGGCTGCTTATTAGTGACACAAAACATTATTCTCTCGGGTTCAAACAAGGACTTTCAGGGCTTGGGCACAGTGTTGTCTTTTTTAACCTTATAAGAAGATGTTTTGTTTCCCTTGCTCATAGATCTTTCTAAATATGGTGACATTTCTAATAACGAGTAACAAAACATTATTATGGGATTATTTGAAGTGGCTCGGAATTTTACCAAGAGACTGGAAGAGAGCGTGTTGGCTTTTGTTTTGTCCTTTGGATTGCTCAGTTTTAATATAAACTCTAGACACTAGCTGAGGCAAACAGCCTGACAAAATGAATTTGTTTTAAAGTTTAGAAACTGGCCATGGGTGAGAGAATACACAAAACCTCTGTACTTTTCCCTCACCTGGTAAATATCAGCTACTAAAGTTGTGGTAAGGGGTAAATGGAATGAACTGAGTAATCTTGCCCAAGTAGGACCGAAAAAAGGCAACTCAGCAGGGTGCATTAGGAAAACTCCATTGGAATCATGCAAGGAAACGATTGCAAGGAGTGACTGTTTATCACACCAGCATCATCCATATTGAAAGGCAACAGATGCCAGCTGTCATGTCTCAATGTCATTCAAGAAGGCCAAGGAGTTTGCAAGGACAGTTATGTAGCCAGACAAGCCATTACTTGCTTGATTTTTGGGGAGGGGGGGTGTTTTAGAGATGGAACTGATTATACACACATACCCCAGCCCAAATATTTTGTCTTGGTGCCTTCGTTTTTAGGCCTGTTCCTGGGATTATTTGGGGGCACTGATACAGAAAATTATATTGGATGGACAGCATCAGCTCTAGTTTCTTAGAATCATGGTTGTCATGATTCTTTATGGGCAAGTAGATGACAACTGGGTATATGGCATATGTTCTGTATCTCAAAAACTATAGTTGATAGGGGAAACTAATGCCATCAGCAGGTCAAATATACCCAGAAACATGGCTCCCATTTGAGGCACCAAAATGTGTGTTGGCTAGTGTTATAAGCATCAGAGGTGTCCAAGAGTTTCTATTTTCTGTCGGACTATTATAATGCATAATAAACTACATAATAGTTAATACATAATAAACATAAACTACTCATATTTCATTGCATAATTGTCACCATCACATAATAGATCCCCTTTTAGGGTCCAGGCTAGGGTCCCCAAAGATTCATTGCGTAATAGTTGCACCCCCACATGCACGCACACATGCTTGATCCTTGGAGCAGCCCATCGTTCTAAGGGAGAGGTGAATAGGCAGGCGAAGGTGAGAGGGCTAAGAGGCTTCCCTTGGCTGCTGCCCACTGTGTTTGGCAACTGCCCAGACAGGTGAGGCCTATGGGGCTGCCAACAGCTGAATAAGGCCCCCTGGCTCTTAGCTGCTGGCACAGGTAAGTGAGGCCTATGTGACCTCCTTTGGTTACCAGAAGCTGAAGAAGGCCACTTAGGCCTGCCTCGCTGGCACCCAACTGTAATTCCCTGCATAATAGTCGCACCCCCCTTCCCCCCCAGTGGGGGAGTGTGAGTATTATGCAATGAAAAATGGTAGTTCTTGGAACACAGATTGTAGGGGTTTTTTTCCTTTTATACAGATTGGGTTGCCTGAAAATCTGCTCACAGCAATGTTACATCAGGAACAGGTAAAGTTGGCTATTTTGACAGCCATTTACCCCTTCAGGCTGCCTGGCCCATCCCCTTTGGCAGCATATGCAGCCCCCAGAGATTGGGGAGAATAATTGGCCTCAGATTCACCACAGTTGCTCAGCCTTGTTTGAATTGGAAAATTGATGATTCTGGCCCACATGAGCAGGCAAAATGCCTCACTGTGTCCCCACAACCAGGGTCACATATCTGTTTACTTAGATTGGCTTTTGTGGACTTGGCCTGTTTGATAGTATTCACAGCTGATGTTTCTCTTTTCCGGGATCTTGTTGCTTCAAATAGAAAGAGGGAAGGTAGGAAGAGGGCCCAGTCATTTCAGGTATTTATATAAACAGCTGATAAGCAAGCGGCTTTGAGGAACAAACTGAAAACAAAACCACATAGTTTCCCTTTTCAATTTACCTACAATTTTTTCTCTTTCAGCTTTCCTATAAGGACATCCTGTATCAAGTCTACATTGCAGCCCATGTACATGCAAATAAATGCATTTCTACAATATCATAGTCTATGATGTTTATGGCAACTTGCTAATATAAATGTACCATGGGAAAAAAATGAGCAGAATTTTCAGGGACATCTCTATGATGTCACCCCTGTTCCTCTATTTACTACTGTTTGGCTTTGTTCTCACAAAGCTAACTGATGGACTGCTCTTTTGCTATTACTTCAAGGAAGGTTTGGATTGCCACAAACATCTCTATTTTTCTTTTGGATAAAGAAAAGGCACATTGGATAGATATATGATAGGTAGATAGGAAATCAATCACTGCAAAGAGATGAAATCAATAACTGGAATCAGCTTCAATAAAAGGACCACTTCACTATGAGCACAATGTACCGGTGGCATTCAGTATATCTCAAAATCAATAGCTTAATCTGTTTCCGTAACAAGTATTGTTTTTAGTCACCAATTGTTTGGATCCTGACTTAGACATGTGTAAATGGGCTGAGGGATGCAAAATTTCTTGCCTCTTCTTTCCCTATTAGTCCCTTAACTAGTTGTTATTAGACGTGTGTATCTAATAACGACAGTTTCTTCCATTTCTTTTGTGTCTTCCATTTATTTGGAAGCATGAAACAAGAAGCCCCCTCCCCACACAAAACTCAGCTTGACACAAAAGCCTGCTTTTGTGTGGAGCCAAAATTCCATGCATGCACACTTCTTTTCCTTCCCCTCCTCCCTCCCTCCCTCATGCCCACAATGCCCCGCATTCACTCACGGGAGTCATGGTCGGGCAGCCCCACATCCGAACCTCAGCATCAGGGTGGAAGGAACTACCTCCCCTCCCTCCTTTCTAGGCATGTGCTGGCACTCGGTCTCACAACACACACACTCTCTTTCCAGGAAGTGTGTCTGTGTGGCGAGGGGCATGCAGGCAGGCTTGGAAAGCTTGCACATGCCTCTCAGTGCTTGCCTGCAGCCAAGTGCCTGCACAGTTACAGAACCCACCACACACACAGACCCCCGCCACCCACCACACTCTCCAAGTGGAAAGGAGGGAGGGGCGGTGGTTCCTTCCTGCTTGCTTGTTGAGGTCTGGATGTGGGGCTGCCCAGTCATGACTCCTGTGAGTTAATGTGTGGTATTGCAGGTGCGAGGCAGAAAGGAAGGAGGAGGAGAGAGAAGAAGCGCAGTACGTGCCAGGCAGCCGAGTGCCTCAGGAAGGGGAGCCAGTGGGAGGGAAGCCCCTCTCTTCATAATGGGCCGATTTTCGGGCCCCAAAACAAAACAACCAAAAACAACCCTCCCAATTTCGGGAGGCTTACCAAAAATGGATCAGGTCCCGCAAAGAAAGCTGGAAATGGAACAGACAAGATTTTACCCGAATGCATGCCACTAGTTATATGCTTTCAACTGAACTCAAGTTATGGTGACCCTATCGTAGAGGTTTCTTAGCAAGACTTATTCAGAGAACGTTTGCCATTGTCTTCCTCTTACTGGGAGAGTGTGTCTTGCCCAAGGTCATCCAGCTGGTTTCCACAGCTGAGCAAGGATTCAAAACCTGGTCTCCCAGGGTCCTAGTCCAAGTAGCATTTAATAAAATTAATGCAGTTTGATATAACTAACCACCATGGTTCCATCCAGTGGAAACATGGGAGCTGTAGTTTTACAAGGCCTTTAGTTTTCTCTGGCAAAAAATGTTGGTGAATCGTCAAATATAAATTCCAGGATATCATAGCATTGAGCCATGGCAATTAAAGTGATGTCAAACTGCATTAATTTAAATTTAGAGCCATCCTCAATCACTCTAAAAGTAAAGGTAAAGGTTTCCCCTCACGTTAAGTCCAGTCGTGACCGACTCTGGGGGTTGGTGCTCATCTCCATTTCTAAGCTGAAGAGCCAGCATTGTCCATAGACATCTCCAAGTCATGTGGCTGGCATGACTGCATGGAGTGCTGTTACCTTCCCGCCGGAGCGGTACCTATTGATCTACTCACATTTGCATGTTTTCGAACTGCTAGGGCAGGAGCTGGGGCTAACACCGGGCACTCATTCCGCTCCCGGGGTTTGAACCTGGGACCTTTCGGTCCGCAAGTTCAGCAGCTCAGCGCTTTAACACACTTTGCCACCAGGGCTCCCACTCTACTTGGCCAATAATCCTTAAAATCCCACAGAAGTACCTTCAAATCAGAACTGCTCCAGCTAGCATTGAAGAATTATCCACAGGAAGCATGTGTCTAAATCTAAATCAAGCCCACTGTCTTTAGTACCCTTCTAAGAATGTGCTTAGAAAAGTGTGCATGCACCCAAGCACAGTAGCAAAATGTTGATCCTCGTGATGGAACAAGGGCTACCAAGTGAAATAATGTACAGGACTCCTATTTTTTTACTAGTTCTGTAAAAACAAGAATCTCGGCAAGTGTTGTTTCTTATGTCAGGTGTGTCTGACCAATTTCCTCTTTTACACAACTATGGAACCTTGTCTCTTATTTCACCTGGTAATCCCAGTTGGAGTTACACTGTATGTTACAACTTGGAGTGTATCTACACTGCAAAATTATAATACAGTAGTTTGATACCACTTTAGCTGTCATGGCTCCATCTCTGGTGAGGCACTAAGCTTCTCTGGCAGATAACTCCAAATATCTCATGAAACTGCAAATGTCAGGGTTCCATAGGATGTTGCCATACAGTTAAAGTGATATCATGTGTTAAATGTAGATATGCCCTGTTACACATAAATGTAACAGAAAGAAATGAGAGACATTTTCAAAGGCATCTGTTAATTGTAACTCCCCTTTGTCCGTTTATTGCTGATGTTTGTGTCAGTTCCTGCATTCCTGGAACTGACAACAGTAAACTCAGCTGACTGGCAACCTTTTTTTTTTTGCTAATAGTAATCCATTGCAAAGAAAATTGACTACATTTGCAGTAAAAAAAAAAAAGCACACACACATACACACACAATGTAAGCTAGCAATGTTCACTCTCAGCTAATTCCCAATTAAAAGTTGTGAATAGTGTTTCCCCAACTCATAACTAATGTTGTTGCCAGACTTTTCCATTGGCAAATGAGTTCAAAGAAATAGATGAAGCTTGTCCTGGCATGAATAAAGTTTTGAGAGAATCTCTGCATTGAATAGTTTGTAATACTAGAGTACAGGTTGTAAGCATGCAACAAGAAAAAGTTGTAAACACACAGACCACTTCATATTTCAACTCATTTTGAATTGATCAATTCTTTACAGAATGAATTGATTGATTTACATAACGACATGAAGTTCCAAACCTGTATTAGATTTCAGACTATCAGTCCCAAAGTCATAGAATCATAGAATCATAGAACCGTAGAGTTGGAAGAGACCTCATGGGCCATCCAGTCCAACCCCCTGCCAAGAAGCAGGAAATCGCATTCAAAGCACCCCTGACAGATGGCCATCCAGCCTCTGCTTAAAAGCCTCCAAAGAAGGAGCCTCCACCACACTCCGGGACAGAGAGTTCCACTGCCGAACAGCCCTCACAGTGAGGAAGTTCTTCCTGATGTTCAGGTGGAATCTCCTTTCCTGTAGTTTGAAGCCATTGTTCCGCATCCTAGTCTGGAGGGTAGCAGAAAACAAGCTTGCTCCCTCCTCCCTATGACTTCCCCTCACATATTTGTACATGGCTATCATGTCTCCTCTTAGCCTTCTCTTCTGCAGGCTAAACATGCCTAGTTCTTTAAGCCGCTCCTCATAGGGCTTGTTTTCCAGACCCTTGATCATTTTAGTTACCCTCCTCTGGACACATTCCAGCTTGTCAACATCTCCAATTGCGGTGCCCAGAATTGGACGCAGTATTCCAGGTGTGGTCTGACCAAGGCAGAATAGAGGGGAAGCATGGCTTCCCTGGATCTGGACACTATACTCCTATTGATGCAGGCCAAAATCCCATTGGCTTTTTTCACCACCGCATCACATTGTTGGCTCGTGTTTAACTTGTTGTCCACAAGGACTCCAAGATCTTTTTCACATGTACTGTTGTCAAGCCTGTGCTATCAATTTACATGTCCTGTTAAACTTTTCTACAGACTCAGGAATGTCTGATGGAAACAGAAAACACCTCATTGAGCCTACAGTTTAAGAACTGCCGTGTTCATTCTAAAACAGATGATAAAGGAAAATATTGGACACAAAGCAAATGGAACATTGGGGTGATAAGGTTTGGCTTTCTGGATCCCATCAGCGCTCTAAGATCACTGAGAACAGCCCTTCTCTTTTCCTACTATCTTCTCAGTCTTGTTTGATGGAAACAAGGCTTTCTTGGTAGTTACTCCCAGGGTGCATCTACACTATAGAATTACTGCCGTGTGACAACACTTTAACTGACATTGCTCAATGCTATGGACTCATGGGAGCTGTAGTTTGGTGAGACACCAGCACTCTTTGGCAGAGAAGGATAAATACCTTGTAAATTAGAACTCTCATTATTCCATAGTATTATGTCATGGCTTTTAAAGGACCTTGTCAGACATATCGCTGGAACAAAGGCATCTTGCAACGTCCTGGTGGCAATCGCACAGAGGGCATGGAAATCTCTGTTCCTATGACCTGCTCCATCGTGACTTCTCCCCTGCCCCATCACATGGAGGGAAACCTTTTTTTAATGGCTTGGCCCATCTTTCCCTATGAAAAGACAGGCAGTCTGCTGCTGCAATGGGAGTTTCAATTTCAGCCACAGAGCCACCCTGGAAGTAGTTCTCTGGGAAGTGATGGGAGCCATCGGGCTCCATGGCTGCAGTTGTAAACTCCCAACAAAAGTGTGAAGAGGTACAAAGTGGCTCCAGCTCATCAAAGGTCACCCCCCAGACCTTTGTGCTCCCTCCCTAGAAGCCAGAATGGCCTTGTCCTTGCTTTCATTCTGTCAGGGATTCCATAGTTTTGTGTCATTGGCTTTTACAAGCCAATTATGTTTGGGTTTTTAATGCTGTTTTTGCAGTGCTGTTTTTAAGGTTTAACATTTTAAAAATCTATTGTTTCAATGAAGTAAATGGCTTGTTTTTCAATCTTATATTTATAATTTTATTAATATCCTCATATAGTTTTTAATTTGTCTTGCTTTAAGTGTGCTGTTTTAGCTTCCTTGAGGCTCATTATTGGGAGAAAGGTAGGTTATAACTGAATAAAATCACAATAAAATAATATTAGGAAAGGGATGCTGGAAGCCCTCTTAAATAGATCTAAAGTCTTGGGGTAAGACATAAAGAACACAAAAAAGGATTACACCTCTTTCAGGCACATGTTATCTATCTTAATAGTACGTTGGCATTGAATGTTCATGATTCAAGATTCAGATGGATTAAGGAGAATTAGGATAACTGCTGTGTGTATTGAAAATGTAGTGATGCTAACCAAAGCAAAGCAAGCCAAGTCCAACTGCTGATATGAACATGCCACTGGATATACAAAACCAATATATGCTCAAAATTGTCATTTTTTCTCAGAAGAGATAGGATCAGGGCTGTGTGATGCCCATGACTATAAATATAATCCGTGCTGCTTAAGACTTGTCATTTCTGTACATATACATTGATCCCAAAATAAATTCATACAAATCAGAAACTAGTATATTGTACAGTATTATATGAACTGAGGTAAATCCAGAAGTTACCATCTAATTTAAAAATAATTCAATACAATTATAAGCGAGGAAGAGGAGGAGGAAAAAAAGAGGAGAGACAACATCCAGCAAGTGTTGAGCCTTGATTTTTTCTTTTCTCTTCAATAGGCTCTAGATCAGGACTGGGAAACATATAGCCCTCACAGTATTGTCTGACTGTAACTCCCAGCAAACTAGGCCAATCTAGCCAATGAGGACAGAGCTGAAATCTAACAGAATTTGAAGGATCCATGGCATGGACCTTGAGAATGAAGAAAATCCCATGTGTGTAGAAAGTGGTTAAAGGATACACACTATAATAGGGAATCATAAAGGTCAACCCAATGTCCTCATTTAAATTTCTCTCTTTGAAATTATATAAGCAGAGCTTCTAAAAACTATCTTTTAATCTCTGAAATAATTTTTCCATGATTTGATCTTCAGGGTCCTTTGATTTTTTTTCAAAGTTATGGAACTCTAAACAGCAATTTATGTGGCATAGTTTCCACCCTTCATATCCTTCAGCATATATACTATTAAGTGAAATTTCTGAAGTTTTATGGGAGGGAAATTCCTAGTGGAAGAAGCAGCGGTGTCTTTTGCTGAGAAAAGTTACTCAAATTATTTCTTCATTATGGTTTTTCAGTTCTGCTTAAGTAAAGGGAAACTGGGTGGTTACAGTATTCAGTAACACATTAATTTGCATGCAGCTTGAAATGATTAGTACAGTTATGCTAACCAGATGTACATCTAGGGACGCTTGAAGAATGTATATAGTCTGCCTTTTTAAGAAGGCTGGCCTGATTTGTACTTTTTGACTACTACATTGATCAGAATATAATCATTTTACTGTTTTCTGATTTAACAATATTGTTCTCTGCTAAAAAAAAAAAAAAGGAGAGAGCAACAAAATGTGTTTATAAATGCTTCTTTTAGGGCAGTGGTTCTCAACCTGTGGGTCCCCAGATGTTTTGGCTTTCGACTCCCAGAAATCCTAACAGTTGATAAACTGGATGGGATTTCTGGGAGTTATAGGCACCTGGGCACCCACAGGTTGAGAACCACTGTTTTAGGACTTTGTGGGGGGAATGTGTATTTGCTTTTAAAAATTAATAAAAGATTGATGCAGAAATAGAATGTTATGAATTTAGGATTAAACACTAAAACAAGAAATCAACGATAAAGCAATTAAACAATAAAAATAAGATGGGCCAGACACAGAATGACCAATTTTCTCCCCATGTTCAGCCACATTGCAAATATTTCATATTTCAAAATGTCATGAACCAGTCCTATGCAATTCCATTGGCAGTGCATGGAGTGTGGTCTGATCCTTCCTCCTCAGTTTATTTTAAGTATGTAGCCCACATTATAGGCTGGTCCGGTTGTGTAAACTGGTTTTAAGACAGTTTTATCACTATTAAGCCATAGTCAAACAGAACAAAGTGTGCAGCAACATAGGACTTAAAATGAACAAATGCAAGCCAGAATCCTGATGACAAATCAAAGACTTTCCCAATAAAGGAAAAAAGCAAATTGCCATGTAAACAATATCCTGGTCTGCTGTCGAAGGCTTTGTGAGTTTTCCGGCCTGTATGGCCATGTTCCAGAAGCATTCTCTCCTGATGTTTTGCCCACATCTATGGCAGATATCCTCAGAGGTTGAGGGGGTCTGTTGGAAACTAAGTAAGTGAGGTTTATATATCTGTGGAATGTCCTACTCTCTTTGTCATTAGAACTGCACATGAATAGCTAGAAATCCAGCACAGCCTATACAAGTACTAATTTCTCTGAGGTGCTATATTTCTAGGAGTCTCCTTGTGAATATACTCTACTTTATAAATCATAGAATTGGAAGAGACTGCATGGGCCATCTTGTCCAACCCCCTGCCATACTGTTAAAGCACAATCAACATACCCCTAACAGATGGCCATCCAGCTTCTGTTTAAAAGCCTCCAAGGAAGGAGCTTCCACCACACTCCGAGGCACAGTTCCACTGCTGAACAGTTCATATGGTCAGGAAGTTCTTCCTAATGTTCAGGTAGAATCTCCTTTCCTGTCATTTGAACCCATTGCTTTGAGTCCTAGTTTCCAGGGCAGCAGAAAACAAGCCTGTTCCCTCTTCCTTGTGATATCTTTTCACATATTTATATATGCCTATCATGTCTCCTCTCAACCTTCTTTTCTGCAGGCTAAACATATCCAGCTTTTTAAGATGCTCCTCATAGGGCATGGTCTCCAGACCTTTGATCATTTTAGTTGCTCTCCTCTGGACATCTTGCAACTTATTAATATCTCCCTTAAATTGTGGTGTAAATGTTGAGGAGAAAAAGTGGAGAAGCTACAACCAGTGCTTACATAGACAAATTCATGGTACCGGAATCCCAAAATCCAAGAAATGCAAAATAAATAGATGGCTTCTTTCAACCATCAATTTTAGCAATCACTGCAAACAGTTTGTTCCCCTGCCATCTCCCTGTTTTGAATCCACATGTTCCTTCTTTCAAGCTAACCAGTCAAGCAGGCTTGAAAGAAGAGACATTTAATCAACTTGATTTACTTCCCTGGAGCAGAGGATTCATTCTCAAAAGAGTGCCGAAAGGAAGGCGATTCCCTCATATTACTCATGCTGGGTCTAAGAAACTATGATGCTGTAATTTTGATTATGTTGAGCAATGTTAAAATGAAGAGCAAACCCAAATGGTATTTGGTTACAAGAGATTAGAAAATTCGAAGTAGGAAGACTATTTCTTATTAACCAATGGACGTAATTTCTTCCTTGGCACTTCTGGAATATGTCTATGAACCTTCATATTTGAACACAGCCTGGGAGGAAAGGGATGCAGCCAGCTATGTGTGTCAAGGAATGCAATAAGGGCTATTTACAATTAGGATTTACTTGTTCTTAACATCAGAAGCATTTCATAGTTTTGTACAATCGGTGGAACGGTTAAATTGAATGGATTGCATCAGATCATTTTGGGGCCTGTCAGAAACACTATTCTAGTAGAACATTTAGTAAAAGAAGAGTACTCTTGCCTTTTATTTCACAAAGGTTACATGCATGTTTTTGGTGAATTAATGAATACATACTTATCTATTTTTGTTGTTAGCTACTGTCAAGTCAACTTTGACTTATAGTAACCTCATGAATGGGAGCCCTCCAAGTCATGTTGTCAATAGTCCTGCTATCCAGATCTTGCAGACTCAGGACCATAGCTTCCTTGATTGATTCTATCCGTTTAGAACAGGGGTCCCCAAACTAAGGCCCAGGGGCCGGATGAGGCCCTCCAAGGCCATTTACCTGGCCCCTGCCTCAGTTTTATAATATAATATTTTTATATCAGTTTTAATAATATAATATATTATATATACATATAATATTGATAAAAATATTATAATGTTATACAATATAATACTAATAATAATACCATATAATAATGTTAATTATATGTTATATATTACATATAATATTACAGTATAGTGGTATAGTTCAATATAGTAATATATGATGCTAATATTGTGCTATGCTAATAATATATTTTATGTACATACATCTGCTCTGAGTCCCCTTCGGGGTGAGAAGGGTGGGATATAAATGTAGTAAATAAATGTAGTAAATAATTAATTAATTAATTTTAGACTTAGGCTCACCCAAACTCTGAAATGACTTGATGGCACACAACAACAACAATCCTAATTAACTTGGCTACCTCATTGGCCAGTAGCAGGCCCACACTTCCCTTGAAATCCTGATAGGTTTATGTTGGTTAAAATTGTTTTCATTTTTAAATATTGTATTGTTCTTTAATTGGTATTGTTGTATTGCACTACAAATAAGACATATGCAGTGTGCGTAGGAATTTGTTTGTATTTTTTTTTCAAATGATAATTTGGCCCCTCAATAGTTTGAAAGATTGTGGACCGGCCCTCTGCTTAAAAAGTTTGAGGACCCCTGGTCTAGAACAATGGTTCTCAACCTGTGGGTCCCCGATGTTTTGGGCTTCAACTCCCAGAAATCTTAACAGCTGGCAAACTGGCTGGGATTTCTGGGAGTTGTAGGCCAAAACACCTGGGGACCCACAGGTTGAGAACCACTGATCTAGAATGTGGCCTCACCAAGCATTATGTTTTTACTCAGTTATATCTTCTCGTGATATGTGCAAAGTACAACAGTTTCAGTTTAATTATCTTGACTTCTGGGGAGAGTTTAAGCTTGATTTGGTCTGGGACCCATTTATTTGACTTTTTAGTAGTCTGCAGTATCTGTAGAAGTCTTGGTATCTATCTATCTATCTACCTACCTACCTACCTACCTATCTATCTCCAGATGCTGGATCTTCCTCAGTGACCCAAGGTTGCAAACTCATGCATACTCATATGGAATTAAGTTGAACTAGAAACAGCAGGACTTAATTCTGGGTTCAAAAAACAGAACTGTGCTGGAAGACAAATGGTTATCCTGTTCCATACACAATTAAGAGGCTAAAGAGTGTATTATACATCCCCAGTAAAGTGATGTCATCAGCATTTCCCAAACAACTCAACAACTGTAGGGACATCTATTGAAGGAATGCCATCTAGATATTGCTGTAGCACAAAAAGGAACGACAGGATAGGAACGTGTATATAACAGGAAACAGTGGTTTTCTATATATGTATATGCCTCTGAAAAGCTATCATTTTTATGTGACAAGATAGAATCTGAATGCTGTGGCAAACTGCTGCGTAATGGTATTGCACGAGAATTTACTCATAGAAGCCAAGCGAAGTTTATTTGAGGCCTCTCCTACCCCTATTTTGTCTGAGTCATCACAGTACTTACATATCTGCCTACTGCCAGGATTACTGAAAACAGCTGATTATAGCAATCATCCAGATACCATATGTGGCAGAGCTTCTCACAGCTTTCTCTCTCTGTGTGTATATACATGCATTTATGTAAGTGTGCTTAATATATTTTTGTTCCACAATAATTTAATTTAGAGCAAATTTTTGCTTCTTCAAGAGCCCAAAGTCTTACATCTTCATATCCCTCTCAATGTCAAGTACATTGTTAAGTAAACTAGAAAAATGTTTAGATGTGTAGGAAATCTGGAATGCCTTGAGTTAAAAGAGTGGATGGACAAGTATTACCTAGCACTTTGGATCAAATTTTGATAAAATATCTTAGATATCCATTTTGATATTTCTTTAAACCCTTATATTCCACCGTTCTGCCCCCACAGTGCAATGAAGGTGCCCTACATATTTCTAAACTTTATGAAATGATATTTCTTAATAATGACAGATTTATTTTTATGTATGGAATCCATAATTTTGAACTACATTTTAGCTTTCTACAAATATTTAATTTAAAAGCTCATTCACACTATATAGTTACAGCAATTCTAGTTTAATTGCCATGGCTGCATCCTTTGCAATCCTGCAAATTGAAGTTTAGGGAGAAGTATGTAGAATTCTCAGCCAAGCTATAAATTCCAGCATTCCAGAGGATGCAGTCATGGTAATGAAACTGGAATCATAGCACTATAATTGTGTACAGTACTGCCTCCAATACAGTGTATGCTTAAGAATCAATGGTAGTAAGTGCTGAACCGGCATGCATGGGATTGAGCTATAAAATGCATAATTGGATTTTCTCCCATACAAAGCATTAAAAAGACTCATGAAAAAAGCAAGTATAATCCCAATACAGAACTAGATGACTTTGAAAGACGGAGGCCAATAGAAATAGCATGTTTCACATTTTACATAGCAATTGTGTTTACTATTATTATAGGAGAAGTATACAGTAAGACCTCCTTATCCCCAGGCAATACTTTCTAAGATACCTACATGGATGCCTGAAACTACTACCGTGTTTCCTCAAAAATAAGACAGTGTCTTATATTAATTTTTGCTCCCAAAGATGTGCTAGGTCTTATTTTCGGGAGATGTCTTATTTTTTCACAATTCCTTTCTTGTACTCGATGGCTCCCTCCTCCTTTCCCTCTTTCTTGCCACACATGCCTTCCTCAGTGGAGGAGGAGGGAGCCACCACTGAGGAAGGCATATGTGGTGACAAGTAGGGAAAGGCGCACACTTTTCCCTCCTTCTTCTTCGTGTCACATGCGCCTTCCTGTGGTGGTGGCGGCTCCCTCCTCCTAGGTCTTACTTTCGGGGGATGTCTTATATTTGGCAATACAGCAAAACCTCTACTAGGTCTTATTTTCAGGGGTATCTTTTTTCAGGGAAACACAGTAAGACACCCCCACACACTATACTGTTACACTGAATGGGCAGGGGGAAGTGGTCCACTCCCAACTTTCCTCTCGTTGCTTCCTCTATAGATGTTTGCACAAGAAGGGGGTAGATCAGTTTCCAGCCCAAGCATGCCATAGAACCACAGTGGAGGACTGCGAGAAATCCACATATTCTTCTGGTAGCAGTGACTGCGGATAACTGAAACCACAGGTAATGTACCCATGAATAAGAGGGTCTTTTTGTACCACAGATTCTCATTACAAATATGCAAAATCTGGAAGTAAGAGATGTGTTCCTAAAGACATCATCAACATGCTCTGGGGAAGCAGAGGAAAGCAAGTGTACCTGGTGAGTGTCACAAGAAATATTAGTTTGTACCTGAGAACAGTCACACTGAAGCAAATCTATGTTATCATACAGTTGTGTCAACATTATGCCTGTTCTTCATGCTTTACATATTTAGAGTGAAAACAACAAAAATTATCACTGCTTGGTATGAACCTAAACTTAGAATATTAGAATTCTAGGAAGTGTTTGAGAAGTGTCTTGGAAACAGCACATTCTGAAGCAATGTGTTTCCTCCAATCCAACCCACACAGTAGACCTTTCTCCACATGTTTCATAGCATGTGCATTTGATGGAAAGGTGGTGAGAGAGATAGGGTCTCTCATCATTTTCTGAGAGCACTGACTGAACAAGAGGAGTTGTGTATAAAACAAGATTTATTATTAACACTTACAGTAGTAATTAGACTAAATAAGTCATTGGCAATCGATTTTGCTATTCTCCATGCTGTAATTAATTATATCATTAATTATCCTTACACACAAACAAGGAAGCAAACTAATCAGAGGTCTCTTCATTCAAGAGCCATTCCAGAAAAAAGGTAAAAATTGCCAAATGGAGAAGAATAGGTTGTATGGAAGAAACATATAGCCAGCAACCAACAAGACTTGAAGTTAATTTCCCTCCCTAATATTTCTACATTGGACATATGGAGTAGAACCTTAATATAAATGGAAATTTCCAAGAACCAATACAAACTGTAATGTTCACTTTACAGTAAACACTTTAGATTAAACATACATTTGTCTATCTATTAAGAATAGAGACATTTAGGTTTAGATTTACAATGGACTTGGTATCTAGTGGGATTGGGATATAGTTTCAGGACATACATACACACACATCCATGGATATCAAAACCTGTGGGTGCTCAAGTTCCATTATATACAATGTAATAATAAAATTGTGTCTTTTATGTAAAATAGCAAAATAAAGATCTGCCGTTTCGTTGAATCTGTGGATACAGGATCCTTAGATATGGAAGGCCAAATGACAATATAGTAAAGAAATCAACCTACCAGTTCTCAGTAGTAGGGAAAATTCTACTTCAGTGTAAAAAGTAGTTGAAAAGCATAACAGTTAGAAAACACATTATAACTGTGTGTCCAAGAGAAGTCAAGGAATACAATTCTACACAAATATCTTCCAAAATAGTTTCCAACATGTTCAAGGGGGTTTTCAACTGGATAAACATAGAAAGGCTTTCAGCCTTTTATGGTTGAAAGATGTACAGATTCTAAATTCATGAGTCTTTACCTATTTAAAACATTAGCAGTCATACATTTTTCTGTTTTTAATAACCGATCCATCACTATCTGCATACATAGTTCATTATTTGCCACAAATTAGAAGAGCTAGTGTCAGTTTGGGTGCATCTACATGGGGCACTTACCCTGGTCTGATCCAGGGTGAATCATTCCAGGTCTACATGGCCAGCAGTGGGAAGGTATCTGTGTGGCCAAGCTCTCCTTCAGTGGTGAAGGGAGTTCACATCATCCAATGGCACCAAATCTCATTCAGCACTACTGGACAGCCACCCTTACTATTGTTATCTTGTCAACATCATAGCAGCAATCATAGAGCACAAAAGTGCTCCTGATCATCGCTCATCATTTTTGCCAGTGCTTGCAAAGGGGAGATGGGAAAAGAGAGATTGAAAGTATCAGCAAAAGTGATAAGTGACAACCAGACATTGTTAAGTGCCATCCCCTGTCCTATGATGACCAAGCTTTGGGGAACAGTGGATATAAACAGTGGTGGCTGATTCCGAACTGGAATCAGTCCCACTGTTTACATTGTCCAAAATGCAGGAAAGCTCCAGGGCATTCCCCAACTTTAGCTAACGTAGGGCAAGAATATGTTAATCAGCCTTGCCCGGCTCAGTGCCTCATGTGGTTACAAAAATCCCACTGTTTAGCTTAAATGAGATTTACCTATGTGCTAATTCACTGCTCAGCAGTTAAATCATTGGGTCTGAACTAGTAAGTAGGTAACCAATAGTACTGCTAATCTTGACACAACATATCTAAACTTCAAGAACTGCAATTTCTCATCATTTTGCTAATGAACTGATTCTCTTGAAAGTTCTTAAGCAAACTTGGGGAGTGGGGAAAGGAGAGAGAACAAGCTTAAACTACTAGAAAAGGAAAATAAGTTTTTGTTATTCTAGGAGTTAACTACATTCCTAATATATATCATAAAATGTCATAGAACCACCATGATATCAGGCATTTTTTTAAAGTAGACATTAATTTGCCACCACACCTTACATTGTTTTATAAACATGCACAAAAGAATGAAATAAACAACTTAAAAAGGCCAGTGCTTTTAGTTTCATTACTAGTCGTAATCATATGTATTGGAGAAATTCTGTAGGGAGAAGCCTGAACAGTTCATCTTCTGGATGAGACTGGGAAAAAAGAACATGACAATGTATTCTGCTTTCAAGGGATGGGAGACACCTAAAAATCAAGATTTAGCAGGAAGTGACGCTAGTGATTCACAAGGTGGTGAAACTTTCTTCCTTTGCTTTGAGTAAGAACTGAGTCAGAGCAACTAGCAGCTGAGGGGGAGGGGGGAAGTTAGTCATTAAAAACGCCCCCACACTCTTGTGACATTAAAAGCTCCTCTCCAACTCCCAATGTCCTGGGATATTGTAACATGCTGCCAATAGTAATAAAAAGATTTGGCTTCTCAACTGCTTTTCATGTGATCCTTGAAATAATTGTAATTGACAGCCTGTATGTCCAGTGGTATATGTTTCAGATAGGAAAAAGCTATTACATATTTCAGGATTAAATGAGTTGATTCTCTTTTTATAAGCTTAACAGTTCCATTCAGTATGTTAATACTTGAAAGATTCTCTAATCTGGGGACTAGAAAACAGACAACTTTATACAGCACTTAAAAATTAGGAAGAGTTGACCATCCAATGATTCTGTTGGCACAAGACCAAAGGGATGAATCGAGTTTGCCCTGGTAAGCTACTGCTGGTATTCAAACTATGACCTCTCATAGAATTTTGTTTAGATCAAACCAGCATTTTAGAACTATTCATTTGTCAAGAAATTCTGATGGATCTCAAAGGACTACATGACAGATAGAGAAACTATGAATCCTTTGGTGTTCACACTGAAAATAGTGACTGTATTTTTCAAAGCCTGTCTCTGCTTGCAATAGAGGTGAGGAGAGAGAATAAAAACAGGCAAACAGGAAGTGATTAAACAGGTGAGGTTACTATTTCTTTTGTAGTTCTTAGGATGACCTACATGTTTGCCAGGGCAAACAAGGGTAGGGAGAGAAGCATGGCTATATCAAACATACAGAATGTTTGCCTAGGTGTATTTTCAGTAAGAAGTTTTATGGAGTGCTTATGTGTTCCATTTCACCTATTTATTTGTTTAGTTAGTTAGTTAGTTAGTTACTTTATATGTTGTTTTTCTGCCAGAAGGACACTTATTGTAGCTAATAATAAAATAATACAGATTAAAAGCCAAATTAAAACTCTGTGTTTTTATTATTGTTTCGGATCCCTCAGTGATGCAGTGGGTTGAACCCTTATGCCGGCAGGACTGCTGACCAAAAGGTCGGTGGTTCAAATCCGGGGAGCAGCTGAGCTCCTGTCTATCAGCTCTAGCTCCCCATGCAGGGACATGAGAGATGCCTCCCACAGAATGGTAAACTATCAAAATGTCCTTGGACAACACCTTTGCAGGTGGCCAATTCTCTCACACCAGAAGTGACTTGCAGTGTCTCAAGTCACTCCTGACACCAAAAAAAAGAGTTTTGCAATTCAGTATTTGTCAGATAGATTGAGAATTCCAATCCCTGCATTCTTGCCAAATGCTTCTAACATCTTCTCTTTTTATTAGCAAATCAAACCTTCTTTCCCAGCAAACAAATATGACTGTTTGGCTTGCCCAGTATGTGGGAATACATATTCCAATTAAAGTACATTCTGCAACAGACAGCTAATGCTGAAAAATCTGAACAAACAAAAAGATCTTCAACTGTCAGTGGAAAGAGAAAAGAGAGTGGGCCAAGCCAGTTTCTTTTGGAAGGGAATTCCATATCCTGAGAATCAGCCACTGATAAGGATCTCTCCTGGGTCCTTCTTTGTTTAAGGGATGGGGATACCAGTAGGTTTATATTGTGATATATAGGCCACATCTACACTGACCACCTACTGTGAAAAGTCCCCAAAACAGCTCCATTACCACCAAACTATGCATGGAGCTGATCTGGAGTACTGCAAGACAAAATCACCTTGACACAGCCTGGGCCAGAATTAGGACCAACCTGCAAAGTTTGGGCCCATGGAAACAGTTGGGCCAGGTCCAAGACAGAACAACAATATTGTAATCACAGTATAATGTTATTATACCTTAGGTAAAGGTAAAAGTTTTCCCCTGACTTTAAGTATAGTCGAGTCTGACTCTGGGGGTTGGTGCTCATCTCCATTTCTAAGCCGAAGAGCCAGCGTTAGCCATAGACACCTCCAAGGTCATGTGGCCGGCATGACTGCATGGAGCATCATTATCTTCCCGCCAGAGAAGTATTGTTCTACTCATATTTGCATGTTTTCAAACTGTTAGGTTGGCAGAAACTGGGGCTAAAAGTGGGAGCTCACCCCACTCCCTGGATTCAAACCACCAAGTCAGCAAGTTCAGCAACTCAGCGGTTTAATCCACTGCGCCACCGGGAGCCCCTAATAAAACAAAACTAAGGTATTATACCTAAGTTACTGGAAAAATAATTCATTTCAGATGTCATTAGCAACTAGTTACCTCCAGGCTCTAAATAATTTATACTTTTATTTAAGATCACTTGCCTAAAGCATATGAAACACATCATATTGGCTATGTAGTGTTGTCTGCTGTATCACAGTAGAATTCTGAGAATCTAGTTTTTTCTTTTAAAAAGACTGAAATCCTTGCATACTCTCTTGGAACTAAATTCACTTGGTGTTGAATGAGTTACTTCTTAATAAATATACATAACGATTAAATGTGGAAAAACTCACAGAGACATGAACTAAAAACACACTATCTTCTGTATAATAATATGAAGGCAAATTAAAACAATTCTAGACATTATTTTCAAGTAATGGTTAACAGCTTCCCGTTCCTGTTTTTGCTTGTCCTTAAATGTCAACTTTCTCACACTAATGACGTTTTTAGATGTTAGGAAATCTCTGAAGACTGAGGAAGAAAGCCAGCAATGTAATCCTGCTCCATCCAAGTGAAATTTCATGACATGTTTTTCAGTATTTTCTTTGAATTCAGAAACAAACAGAGAGGAAAAATCCAATGGATTTCAACATGCACATTAAATGAAGCTTCAAGTTCTGGGAACGAAGTCAAAGTCTAAGAAAATATTCTCTGATGGGATAGGGTGGGGTTTTTTTGATAGGCAGCCAGTTGTTCTCTGTTTTCTAATGTCAGTGTCCCTTGGCCAAATAACTAGTTTTTCCTTTTAGCATGTATTCAGCCATGCTGAGAATTATTTGTGTTTAAGACAGCCTACAATCCCATTGAAAGTAGTCCACAAGAGCCTGGGGAACATGTAAAAGCATTATCAAACACTGAGCCAGTGCACACAGAGGCTCCATTTTAAGGAATGGGCACTTCCATGTGAAGGCTATATGCATTTTTACCAGTGTTTTGTTTTAGATATTGTTAAGTATCTTTTCTAGGAATTTGCTAGGTCCCCCAATGCAACTTTATGGGAACTACCAGGGAAAATTCCTACATAGATTGGTTTTTCCCAGGTGTGGGTGTGTGAAACCATGGATGAGGTTCCACAATTATGGGAAGTCTTATTGTATATGCATAGGGGAGATGTCAGCATCATGATTCGCCAGCCTTTGCGGTGAATCTGGGTGACATGGGGGGCAGTGGGCAATCCCGGGACCCCAGCCGCCAGATTATGCTTTCCCGTTCCATATGGGAAAGCGTCGCCACTCTGCCGAAGCTCAGTTGTTCCTAATGGACACACAGGGTAACTTCTATGTTGACGGTGGCAGTGTTCCACCACGCTGCTGCCTCAGTTCACCCATGGAGCCCCACCGAGAATTGCCCTATGTCGTAAGATGGGATGTGGTGTGGGGCTCCATGGCCAAACGGTGGCAGAAGCATCCTAGGATGCTTCTTCCGCCCCATGTGATAAGGTGGATAATGTCTTGGGGTGACATTTACATTCAGTAAACTGGAGAAGGAAAACATTTAAAATCTTGGATCTGATTGATAGTCTCAATTGCTGAACTGATGACCATTACATAATTGTTGACTTCCTATCCAACCATTGCTTCAGTGGGTCTGTTATAGCTGGAACTATAGATAGGGCAAGCTGAAATATCACCTAAGAAACAAAACACAGCAGATGGTGATTTATGCCTTCCTTTCTCCCTTCAAGGCTCTCCAGTTCCAACAGCTGAAAATATTAGATGGAGGAGAATTCTGTTGACTTGAATAAGAACTTTTCAAATTAATATTCCAGTCTATAAGTGGACAGGAAAACGGGTGGGAAAGCGGTCAAAGAGGAAATATTTGATAGTGAGGTAAGGGATAAAACAACCCTTCTTATGCATTTAGAAGCATTCTTGCTGGTAGGTTCTTAAAGAAAAATGAAATATAACATACATAAGCTCTACCTTTGCACTGTAGTATGCTAAAGGACTCAACTGATCTTTTACTAGCCTAATGAACAGTATTCTCAAGCTTTGATGAGTCTTTGGGTTCCACAACTAACCAAGGAGCAGCTACTTAATTGTGTGCTCTCACAACACAGAAAGAATAGCAAGAAGAAGCATCCAAGTAATGCATCTCATGCTGTTTATATCTTATCTTTTAGGATAAGAAGCTGCATTCACTCAGAAAACCATACATACTTTGGGACATCAGTTTTGTCTCTGGGTGCACCTACTTGCATTCTTACAGTTCTTAGTGCACCATTCCCATGTTTGGATATATATTTTTAGTCCCCACAGATAAATATATACACAGCTCCAGCTGTAACTAGATTTTTAAACATGATTTCCTGTTAAAACTGCAATTAGAGTGTACTAACACAAGTTAATTTGCCTAAACAGATTATTCATATGCACAAGAGTGACATGTTATCCTGTTATGGATAATGGTTTACTCAGCTTTTTTTACATGTAACATGAGGCTGAAAAGTAGCAAATTCCTACAAAAGTACAAAGCATACAGGAAACTAGAACATGTAAGCATTCACTGGAGGTGATGTGTGCTTATGGACACTCTAATTGTGGAAATGTAAAACGTACAGCCACAAAAATATCTTTTTAATTAGGTCTAAGTTTAGTAGCTGCATTTAACTCAGGACAGAAACCCTTTAGCCCACTGCACATGCGTTTTCTTCCTAAGGCATCATAGCTGTGCATATAAGGAATATGATATACAGTAGAATCTCATTCATCCAAGCCTCGCTTATCCAAGTTTCTGGATTATCCAAGCCATTTTTGTAGTCAATGTTTTCAATATATTGTGATATTTTGGTGTTAAATCCGTAAATACAGTAATTACAACATAACATTACTGCATATTGAACTGCTTTTTTGTCAAATTTGTTGTATAACATGATGTTTTGGTGCTTAATTTGTAAAATCATAACCTAATTTGATGTTTAATAGGCTTTTCCATAATCCCTCATTATCCAAGATATTCGCTTATCCAAGCTTCTGCCGGCCCATTTAGCTTGGATAAGTGAGACTCTACTGTACTGTCAATTTTCTTGGAAATAAAGGACACCATTGAGAATTGTTACAATGATAGTGGAATGTACATACGGGCAGGGGGGTATTTACAGCCAGCACTTCCAAATATAATCTGAAGACTTGTATACATATTTTACTTTCTCACCCTTCAAAGCTTCCATTTTCTCTGCTAAAGAAAAAGAGAACAAACTCTCATCTTTTCATTTAAAAAGATATACATTAAATACATTATGTGCTGATGATAATCATTTAAAAGAGGTAAAGGAATACTTCTCTAGTATGCTTAATTTACAGTCCCCGAGTTACAGACATCCAATTTACAAATGACTCACCCCCGTTCATTACAAATGAATGGGGATGAGACAACAGGAAGTGAGAGGAAATCTATTCCTAGAAAGGGAAATTCATTCCTGGAAGAGTTTTTTTGGGGGGGGGGGGAAAGGTGTCTGAAGATTTGTCACTAATCCATGTTTCCACAACAACCCAACATTTTCAAAATGCAATTGTCACAGGGATAGAAAGTGAGGGGAAATCTTCTGAACAGAGGCACAGACAGCAAAACAAACATTGCAGAAATGTTAACCCGCCCCTATGCTAGCTAAAACTGAAAAGGATTATTTTTGGCTGGAATTAAAAATGTACCTGTTCTGACTTACATATAAATTCAGTTTCTATCTCTTCCATAACCTGGGGACTGCCTGTACTGAAATGATAATACAAAACTACAAACACAGAATGAACATAAAATCATGATGAAGAATATTGTCCATATACTTTCAAATATAGTTTTAATAAGCTAATGTTTACTTATAGCACCTATACAAAGGGAAAAGATGTCAGAGCAGGTTACATATCAGATTCTTAGGTCTCTTACACTACACAATTATAGCACTTTGATGCCACTTATCCTACAACGGCTGGATCCAGTGCGATGCTGGGATTTGTAATTTGGTGGTGCACCAGAGCTCTCTGGTCAAGTATTCTAAACACCTTACAAAATAAAAAGAACCAGGATTCCATAGAATTCTATAGAATTGATAGCTAAACGTTGCATCAAAACAGAACTACACTGTGTAGTGTGGATGCATCTACACTGACACTATTTAACTGCTATGGGTCAAAAGTTACAGAATCATGGGATTTGTAGCCTTCTTTGCCAAAGAATGCTGGTGCCTCTAAACTGCAGATCCCAGTACTCCATAGCACTGAGCCATGACATTTCTCACAATATGAATTTAATATTCTCTTTGGAGTTTTTCCCTATTTCTTCCCGGTTCTCAGATGGTATTTTGTTTGTTTTAAGGCTCTCCCTTATTTCCTTTTGTAAGAGGGTTGGTGATTCATGCATCCCATTGCAACAAATTATGTTGCACCAAGAATGCTGTACTTTCAAAAAGGCCTCATTACCAGACAGAAGAAACAAAAGAGAAAAAAAAGATTCCTGCTCAAGTTGTATTGAAAGGTGTAGGACAGCCACTTTTCAAAATTAAACAGGACAGCTATAATGTCTTGTAGTCTTATCACTCCAAGACAAAAGCTGAAGAGGCCACAGATGTTTGTTTCAGGCAAACCATTAACTCCCAATTGCTGGATCAATGTAATGGTCATTTTCAGTACTGCTTCTTATTTTTACCCCTTTTTCTCAAGATTGCAGTACTTTAAAAAAATGCTTAAATAATTTGAACTTTTGACTAAGAAATAGGCTGGAGTGAGCATCTGATATAGGGTATGTAAAGGTAAAGTCTAGTGGTGAAGTCTAGTCGTGTCCGACTCTGGGGGTTGATGCTCATCTCCATTTCTAAGAAGAAGAGCCGGTGTGGTCTGTAGATGTCTCCAATGTCGTGTAGCTGGCATGGAGCGCCGTTACCTTCCCACTGGAGCCGTACCTATTGATCTACTCAAATTTGCATGTTTTCGAACTGCTAGGTTGGCAGAAGCTGGTGCTAAGAGTCGTAGCTCGCCCCGCTCCCCAGATTTGAACCGCTGACCTTTTGGTCAGCAAGTTCAGCAGATCAGACATAGAGCACAGAATTAAAAACAAAGCTTTGCTATTCTCCATCAGTATACAAAAGAATCTTGTAGAACTTTTAACTGAGAATATACAGTTTGTAGCATAAGCTTTTAGACTCAAGTTGACTTCCTTGTATGCACAAAGTGAAGTGCCTATAGACAGAAATTTATACCAATAAATATGCAGTGTGTATGACTAGTAATAGAAATCAGGGCCAGCTAACACATCAGAACAAAGAATTCCCCCAGGCAGGAAGCAACCATTAAATACCAATCAAGGTGATTAATGACAACGTTCACACTGGCCTCCAACTGACAAGAGTTATTTCTCCCACCCTGGATCTTACACAGATATATATACCTCCCTTGCTTAGTTTTCCAATATACCTCACATCCTCTGAGGATACCTGCCGTAGATGTGGGCAAAACATCAGGAGAGAATGCTTCTGAAACATGGCCATACAGCCCGGAAAACTCACAACAACCCAATGTGAAACAGTTTGTATGACAACCTCCCCACAAAATGATAGGGCAAGAAACAAGTCAGTAGTCCCCAAAGCAGGCAGGGGTCTCTGATAACCCCAAAGAGAGTCCAGTAAAAAGTCATGAGTATCCTGCAGGAAAAATGTATCCACATCTCATTGTACCTTGTTGCGTGATGGGAACCACTATTGTGAAACAGGGCATGTTACACATTGTTACAATTCTCTAACTATCATGTCCTCAGTGGACCTCTGCCATCATAAAGTTACTCATTGCAGTCTATGATGTGGGCTCTTAAACAGCTTCACTCCAAAAGGGAAACAGTTGCTGAATTTCCTTATGTATGAAACCAGAGTGTAATTCTGTTTACATTTTAAAGCCAGTTTTAGAAACCTTTGCAAAATGGGTGGGGAACAGAAGGAAAATGATGAAACTAAGAGAAAGCCTTGTCTTGATTTTTCCATCAGGGAATTTTAGTTCGCACTGTGCTAACATGACCTGACAGTTGCTCTAGGCAAAGGACTCTTGCCACACCTGGACTCTCCACAGATATATATTCTTTCCTTTCCTTACTTAGTTTATCCATACCTCACAACCTCTGAGGATGCCTGCCATAGATGTGGGCGAAACGTCAGGAGAGAATACTTCTGGAACATGGCCACACAGCCTGAAAGACATACAACAACCCTGTGATCCCGGCCATGTAAGCCTTCGACAACACATTTTTAAATAGTTTCATCATTTTAATATCTACCAATTTTCACAAAATATTCACAATAATAAAACATAATGCAAGAGTCTTTAATATTGCTGCTTCAAAGTTTCAAAGAACACCATACCCTTTATATCTGTTGGTAATATTCTCAGGTATCCTTTGTTTTGAGAGCTATGAAAGGTAATTCTATAACTCCAGTTCCTACGAACCAGGAATGGGGAGATGGTAGGTCTTTGAGTCATTGGTGGGTGGATTGTATGATTCTAAGAGTACATCTACACTGTAGAGGTTTTTTTTTTATCATGTCAGAAGTGAATTGAGAACATACTGCAAGTCACTTCTGTTTTACTTCTGTAGAAGTAATGCAGGTTGACATCTCTTTAATTGCCATGGCTCAATGCTATGGGATTAGGGCAATGTAGTTTGGTGAGGCACCAGTACTTTTTGGTGGAAAAGTCTAAAACTGTGTATACTAACACTCCCATGATTCTACTGCATTAAACAATGGTGATCAAACTGTACTAATTCCACAGTGTAGATGTACCCTACGAAAGCCACTCCTTCTCCCTTAAATTATACAAGTAAAATAAATAAAGCTTAGATTAAGTTAGAATTCTGTGAAAGGATTCTTAGCTCTCTTTCTCATAACAAATTCCTGTTCCCAGATTAATATTATTATTTAATTTATTTCTATCCCGCTTTTCTCTCGTGGGTGGGATTCATTTAACCCTAAGTTTATGCCATGCATTAAGCTCTAGCTGGTAGCTCTAATGTTTCTGGTGGAAAGAGAATAACCAAAGTAAATCCTCCATGTGTGAATCTGTGCATTGATTATGGTTCAATTTCCACATTCATTGTCCTAGATTCTGAGTGTGGAGTGGTCCTAGGATATATAGCACTCTGGGTAAGATGTAGTTTCAGTTTCCACCTAGCACTTCCAATTACAAATTTAAAAAATAATAATATTTAAATGATTAAATCAGGGTTGGGCAACCACAAAAGGGGCAGGAGCTATTTTTCACCCCCATATGCCTGGTGGGACACAATAGCAATTTCAAACCTGGTTGATTTTCAGCTGATTTGTCTGCCCTTTTCAAGGATATGAAAAAGACACTTTGCCCCCACTGGCTTAAACTGTTTCTGGCATTTGTAATGCTGCTTTGGCTCAGTAATGTCACTTCAAAGGACTAAGTGATTCTCATGAAGAATGAAGAACATCCAATGGAAAGCGAAACAGTTTTAGCTTCGGGAGTACATTTTTCAATATGAAGCCAAACAACTTACCAGTCTTTGGGGTGGAAAGTTAAAGCCATGTACATTGAAAAAAATAACCTAACTGAATGTAGATAAGCACTCAACAGGGAGCTCAGTGTGACAACTTCCATAACATTGATATCTAGGATAAACAACAAATCTCCAGCCCTTTTTTTGCCCGTTTTGATCAAGAACAATTTCAGTTACCTTTAAAGGTTGTCCTTTTGTTATCGACCGGCGTCACTTTCACACTGTACAGTTATAGCAGTATAATACCACTTTAGCTGTCATGGTGTCATCATATAAAATTCTGGGATGTATACTTTGCTGAGGCATTAGAGATCTCTGGCTAAGAATTCTGTCTCTTCTTAAACCACAAATCCCAATATTTTATATGATGGCCATGACAGCTGGAGGATTTTGGAAGTCCACAAGTAAACTTTCCAGGTTCTGACATTTTCACAGGGGTGTGAAAGTGCATGTCTATTAGATCATGTTTTTTTTAGCATGTATGCTTTCAGGGACAATTATTTAACTAAAATACCCCCTTCCCACATGTTACTGTAACACATTGAAAACTATTTTTAAGATGATGTGTGAACAACTTCTCGAAGAACTCCGTCTTCCCTCTGACCCCATCTTATCTTAGCCATATTTACTTTCAAGTAAGCTGTGTTGATTTCACTTGTACTCACTTTCAAGTGAAATGACTTTAGGATTAGAACCTTTAGGCTGCAAATCCCAAGCACGTGTCTCTGTGATTTTCCAATTGAACTCTGTGGGACTTGTTTCTTAATAGGCACGTCTGAGATTCTAACATGAGTCCTGTAAAACGATCTAACCATGGTGAACTTTATGTGCTAAAAGGGTTGTTGCTAATCAGAAGATACTAAATGAGTGGGTTACAGTGCTTTTGTTTTTTATCGGTCAACTTTGTACTTCTTGTGTCTTTCAGCCATTTAGGCACACCATGCTGAAACTGTAACTACTGACATTACATTTCAGCTTATAAAGCTATTTTTCCTGCAATTTAATTTCAAAATGAAAAAAAAAAGATGCAAAGATCAGAGCATCCCCTCCAGTGATAAAAAAGGAAGACAACAAATAATTCTTGTTCAAGGGAAACAATTGGCATTGCTATAGCATATTCTGAAAAATCAGAATAACTATGTGGGGACCCTGGCTAATTTCCAGCTTCACATGCCTTTTCATTGACATGTGTTGAGTTGGCAGGACGCCTTTGAGCAAGGAGGGCTTACTCTGCCTGCTAATATTTTCTGAACCCTTCGTTAAAACGGCACACAAGCTAATTAAGTGCTACCGTGTGCTTTCTTCTGTCACGTAGGGGTAAGGTGACTCAATGCTGACTCACTGAATTCTCTGCCAATGGAATTCCCAGGCACTCAGCTGCTTTCGGCCAGCCTATCTCCGGCAAGCGAGCGACACTCCTTAACTGCTGTTAAGCCTGTCTGTCCCAAATCCACTTCAATCCAGTTTGCTAGTCAGCATGTCTCTCAGCTAGTCAGCATTGTGCTCCAAACAGTCTGTGGATTAGTCTTCAAAAACCAAAGGCACAAAGCAGGTCTCAATTTCATAAGAGAGCCAGAAGATTCATGTGTCCTGCCATATTTTTTGTTATCTTGAGAACATGTAACGATTGTCCTCTTACCTATCGTGGCCACGTGCCAAACAAAAAGTTCATTATCTGCCTGCCCCTGTCACTCTCTCTCATTTTATTACCCTTCTGTTTTTGAATCATATCTTTGCAGTACATCTCATAATCATCTCAGGGACCAATCTACTTCAAGCAATGACGTAAATCAGGTGTAAATTTGACCTTATGGCTGAAAACTGAAGAAAACTTCATAGCGGAGTTAGCATACACAATCTCTTTCATTGTCCCTGGCTAATAAGGGGTGAACAGACAATTAGAAAGTTTCTTTTAATGGGAAGGGAACCAAGCTGCATGTAACCTATTGAGTGTCAAGTACTGTGATTCTTCTTTAACTGTCATGGTAACATCCTATGGAATCCTGAAGTTTATATTTTCATGAGGTAGTAGAGCCCTCGGGCAGAAAATTCTAAATGTTGATCCATAAACTACAAATCCCAAAATTCCACTACATGTTGCCAAGACAAGTGAAGTGGAATCATAGTGCTATTATTGTGGAGTGTGAAAAGATTCTGACACCTTTAGCTTTTGGATTGGCATGTATAAGAAGTTATGTCTCTATTGTGAAGAGATATGCTATTCTTTCAAGGCAAAATTATGCAATATATTTTAATACATATAAATATAGATACAGCCATGCTCTGCCCCTCCCCCCTCCCCCACCCATATCTGGAGGTAAGCATAAGGACCATGATCTGAATCAAGACCTTGACATACAGTAAGGAGAGAACTGATTTTCTCCTCTCTAGCCACAACCCCTCTGAAATCTCAGACCTATGAGTCATTAAAAGATTACATAGCCCAACAAAAAATATTCTTGCTGTCTTAGTTTTTAGACCTGTTCCTAGAGTTAATAGGGGCACTGATTCAGAAAATTACATTGGATACACTGCATCAGCTCTAGTTTTTAAAGAAATGGTTATCATTATTTTCTACGAGCAAGCAGATGGTGACTGGTTCATGGCATATGTTCTGTATCTCAAAAACTAAAGCTGATAGGGGGAAACTGGTGCCATTTTCGGAATCAGCAGATCAAATATACCCAGAAACAGGGCTAACATTTGAGGCACCAAAATGTATGTTGGACAGTGTTAGCATCCCAAACATGGATTCTGAAAAAAATAGTTTTCAATCAAACAAATCTGCAAAAAAAGTGATGTGATATTGAATAGGATCTTTGATACATTGCAACATAGCAAAATAGACAATATAATAAGCCAATTCAACACCCATGGTTATGAGTAGTTTTTACAAAGCTTTGTTTCTAAAGGTTAAGGAAGTGCTTTCCCACTTTGGCATGAGCGCTCATGTAGTTATCTTCCACTGAAAGAGTCCATTATATTCTACTTTTCAAACATTTCAAAGTTCTTCTTTCCCACCCCCATTTTATTATTACACCAACTATGCTAGATAGGTTCAGCTGAGAGCTAATGTCTTAAATAAGATCAGTGATGGCAAACCTTTTAGAGATGGAGTGCCCAAACTAGGGGGGGGGGGTTGGGCACTTGCGGGATGGCAAGCAAGTGGGGGGCATGTGGAGGGGCAAGCAAGCAGGGGGCAAGCAAGTGGGTGAATAAGCGGGGGCAAGCAGGGTGAGTGAGCAGGCAATTGGGCAAGAGGAGGGGCAAACAGGCAAGCGAGCAGAGGGCAAGCAAATGAGTGGCAAGCAATCAAGGGGGAGGGCAAACGGGCTAGCAAATGGGGGCAAAATGGTGAGTGGTGGGCATGTGGTGGCATGAGTGCCAGGAGAGAGGCTACTGCGTGCCCCTTCTGGCACATGTGCCATAAGTTTGCCACCAATGACCTAGATCATAAAATGATTTTCACATTGCTGAGTAATAATAGTGTACCTGGAACAGAGACAAAGGATAATTGTGAAGAAGGGCTTGGCAAGCAGGAAAGTGTCCCATTTCCAGTTTCCGAGTTTTCCCCAGTGTGACTCCTTTGGTCAATGCCCATAACTTTTCATGTCTAAGCAGTGATAAATCGTGGACATAGAAAGTTAAGCTAGCTAGCTGTGGCAGGAAGTAAGAAATTGGAACACACAGAACACACCTCCATGCCAGCCAGCAGGAAACACATCTTGCTTACTTGCCTACAAATTAGCTAATAGCACCAGCTGAAGAGCAGGCAAGGATCAGCACATTTGCCACATCTTACACCTGCTGCCTCAGGCAACTATTTCAGCAGGACAAATGACAGAGCCAGCCCTGTTTCCCAGTCTCAACTTAATACTCTGTCCCTGCACAGTGCTGGTGTCCAGAGCTGCTGGGGAAACTTTGGCTTCGTGTGTTGCTGCCCTAAGTGGTAATCTTCTGAACTGCATGTAGTAGACTCTACGTAGACAGGCAGTCAGAACTATTCTCAGATCCTCACCCTCCTAGTTTGGCTTTTGGATCCAGATGTAAAGGAAAGAAAATACACTTGGCCCTCCTCATTTGTGGATTTGCCTTTCTCAGATTTGATTAGTCTTAAATGTCCTCTCTCAAAATCTCTAATTCCTCCAGTGTGATTCTTATGGTCAACTTCCACTGGAGGTTGGCCACAGAGTCATGCTGTAGGGCCTAAAGATTCCTAGAGGGATGTTCTCTGAGTTAAAAACCAGCAAATGTTTATTTATGGTTATTCACTTTCATGGGGGTCCTATGTCGGTAACCACATTAAATGTGTACATTTCAATGTAAAGGACTTCCTGATCCAGTTAAGCCTTGCTCAAGAAACCTATGCTCTCTCCTAATTCTGGTCCCAATTTTTACAGTGAGGTCATACCATGGTAAAAGACCTGGAGGAAAATAACATTTGGATGTTTTTATTGTCATTCTGAGCAGTCTTTAGTAATGGAATGGATACTCAAATATCATTTGCTACTAGAAGAAATCATAATTTTTCACCTACAAGTTGCTTCCTATTACTTTGGCTTTTAATTTAAGAATAAAACATTAGTATTTTCAATTATTCATCATGATTACTTAAATTCCAGTTTACTGTATATGAGTGAAATCAATATCTAATGCAAGATTCAACTGCTAGTCCAGTTAGTTCCTTTACAGAGAATAAGCCGGGTCGAACTTGCCTGGGTTCAAACTAGGTCATGGGTTTTATCACATTTTTTTGCAGAGGTCCTTTCACAAGTGGTGGAAGACTATTGTCTGCCCTAGCATATGACCCTTAACTATTATGCATTTTGCAGCTTTGTTTTCTGATTGATCCTTGAAAAACAAACATTGGCTTAATTTGCAAGTCTGATTCCTGAGGCAGAGTCTCTGACGCTTTGTTTTGTGAGGGAAAAAAGCTTAACTGTGGAGAATACACATTTTCCTTCACAACTACTTTGATCCTTAGGCAACAAATATCCCTTAGGCTTTAATAAACTAATAGAAGCATTGGGTCCAGTGTCACGTTTGCACAATGTAAAGTTCCAGAAAGTTCGTTGCTCTGGTGTCCAACAAGAGTCCATATAAAAAGTGTTCTCAGTGAAATCGTTTTACAGCCTTTAGAAATCCAGATAAGACCAGTTGGGTACTGTTTACCAGCTCAGCCTGGAGCTCTGTATCAGACAGTGAGTCACCCTGTTTGCTCACACTATCCTTGCTTCAACATTAGACATTTGAAACTCAACTTGCCTGAAGGCACCGAAACTGGGAAATGGTATGCCTTATTGTTTTTACATGTTGTACTTAAATGCCCCTTACAACCAAACAGCAGCTGTAATTTCTTCTAGTTATAAAAAAAAGAGGTTGGAATCTTACAGTTTTGTCTTACATCTTGGAAGAAATAATTGTGTACTTTATTTACCTAAGTTGAACTCAAACACTCTTAATGAAAGAAGGTTGGCTGTTTGCATACTATACAAATGACATGTAGTTAAAACGATCTCAGGGCCAAATTATATGTTGTTATAACCTGCCAGTTCCCCAATGCTTAAGGAGGCAGGTTAAGTTGGTGTTTGAATCTGTCATTCCCTCTATGGCTATAACAGAAATAGTCCTTTAGCCTGGATATTCAGATTGGCTCTACACTGTAAAATTAATGCAGCTTGACACCACATTAATTACCATGGTTTAATGCTATGGAATAATGGGAGTTGTAATTTTACAAGGTCATTTTTTGCCTTGTGTACCAAAGCGTTCCAGTGCCTCATCAAACTTCAACTCCTAGGATTCCACTAATCTGAGCTATGGAACTTAAAGTGCTGTCAAACCGCATTAATTCTATAGTGTAGAGCCACCCTAAGTTTTTTTTTCATTCCCTTATATTTCAGTTCTGCAAGTAGTTAAACCCAATTCTATAACTTAGCAAATTGTAGACCTTCCCAACAACTCTAGAGCAGTTTCCCCCTCTCCTGGACATAAGGCAACATCCTGGAGCAGAATAAATCGAACATTCTAGAAACAGTTAATCCAACCTAAAATATGATACTAAGTATGCTCCAACTGTGACAGCCAGCATGGTGTAATGTGAATGATCAATT
This sequence comes from Anolis carolinensis, assembly GCF_035594765.1. Classification (NCBI taxonomy): domain Eukaryota; kingdom Metazoa; phylum Chordata; class Lepidosauria; order Squamata; family Anolidae; genus Anolis; species Anolis carolinensis. Next base: position 279,506,830 of record NC_085842.1, read on the forward strand.
AGGACTCCAATCAACCATGGGCGACACTGGGTAAGTCATACTCTCTCAGCCTCAGAGGAAGGCAATAGCAAGCTTTCTCTGAACAAACACGACAAGAAACCCCTATACTAGGCTTGGGTATACACAACAACAGCAGCATCCCAAAAATTAATTCTGAAAAGAGAACAGCCATATCCTAGAATTGACAAGTACTTTATATGCCAACTGTTTTTTTTCTTTTTAATGCTAATGCTGATTGTTACTTTGTAGCCATTATCTGTCAGAAAGCTTTACAAACATTTTATGTTGGTGGTAGACTTTTAAGGCATGTATCATTTTGTGACACAGTAGTTCAGTTTTACTAGCAAACCAGAGGGATGTGCCCTTCTCTCTCAAAGCAAGCACTTGGTTGAAACTCATGCCTTTCAATATACCCATTTTGCCTGCCCCAGCCATCCCTCCTCAGCAAACCAAACAGCAAATTAAAGATGGATGGTACAAATATAGAAATATCATAGACTTCCTTTTTGCCATTAGTTCAACACAAATCAAGCTTACCAAAATGCTGATTATGGATATGATCTACACCAGGAATGTGCACTTCATATGGTTTTGTCTTGCTCTTAATCTCTATAACAAACCAGTAGAATCATACTTTCTCTGTGAAGGAGTTTAATTCCCATTAATTTCATGTTTGGCACTTAAGCTTGTGTAATGGTTGCAATTTGCTTTAGAAGCTGTTTTGCTGACCAAGAGGATCTAAAGGTGATGGGAGGATTAAAGGTTAAGCCCAGAAACCTACCTAGCATTTAAGAGAGAAAATGAGCTTAAAACATGTTCAGTAGAGGAACATGGTTATTAAGTAAAAATAAGGCAACATCTGCAGGCAGATCTTTGAAAATGAAGAAGAGGCAATTCAGTGATAAGCCAGGGACAAAGAGGAAAGTGGAAGGAGAGGAGAGCAGCTGAGACATTTTAAAAGAAGCTGAAAAAGTGGGATGACAGAGGAACTGGACTGTCAATTGGGACTATTGAAAGGTATGCCAAAGCTCATTTAGAAGGATTCCCTGTCAAACTATGTAGCGTTTTGGCAGGAGGGAGATATGGTTTATTGTTAAATAATAGCCAAACTTTAAAACAGGAGTGGTGAGCCTCTTTTAGGTAGGGGCTAGTTGACCAAAGCCATAAGACTGGATGTGCTGGATGACAATAAGCCATGGTCACATTTCTCAAAGTTACTGTATCCAATGAAACCACAACCCATGATCCAATTGTTGGTCAGGGCATTCTTCCAAATATCACAATGAGCATATATCCAACATCTCCCCTCCCTTCTCCTTCCTTAGTTCCTGGCTTTTAGTGAATCAACATTAGATAAGCAGAACACACATAAAACATCTTTGGGCTGAGCCAAAGAGCCCTGGCATCAGCTTGGAATGTGTGGAGACATGAGTCAGACCATGTTATCAAACTGGGGCTTTAAAGCGGTCAGTCCCACATTTCTGCTACATGCATTCTTTTGAGAAATGTAGTTTAGGGCAGAGGCTTTTGAATTCTCAACTACAGAGGTCCTCACCTTCCAAAACTACATTTCCCAGAATTTTGCAGGTGGCAGAAATGCAGAAATTCCTGCTTTAAACCCTGGCGTGGTAATGTGGCAGGCTTCCAAATCTTTTCACATAAAAATCACACTTCCTTCTATGCCCTTTGCCTGAGAATGGTTTCTCCTCCCATAAAACCCAGAGGAGCTCAGTTGTTTCCTGAAAATTAAACTGGCACCCAGAGACCTGGCAATTCTATCATGCCTTTCCAACATAGGTACTAACTTTAGGATTGCTAATAAAAGTAATTCATTTTTAGCCTGCTGATCTTCCCAAATGGAAATGCAATTCACATATGGAGAGGATCACTGCTGATCAGAGGAAGGGGAAATGCATCCCCCAGACCTTTCACAAACTAGATAGTAGTTCATGGGATGGGAAATTAATTGTATGGGCTGCGAGCTTCTCTTGCCTGCTTCTCTTGCCTGCTTTAAAGGAACCCAACCTCTTTATGTTCAGGTGCACTGAGATATTTATGATTAAAAGCGGAAGTTGGTGCCTGTGTTTTTTTTTCCCTCTTTAGCCGTGGCAAGGTTGGGGAGAAATGAGCAGGAGTATACAAATCCAGGGCTAATCACTATTCATATATATATATAGTATTAAAATATTACCTTGAAATTACATAGAGTATACATTAATAGATTAAAAGTTTGTTCTTTTTTTACTGCTCAGTCCCTTGCTGTAGCCTCAGTTTAAATGCAGTCAACTTTTAGAAATGTTTCTTGAATCCTTTTCTCTTAACAACAAAGCCTGTTTCCTGTTAGCTGTCAGCCTGAGAGTCTCTGTGTTCTCCTTTCAGCCCTTGCTTCTTCAACGTTCTGATGTGTTTATACATTGCAGAGCCCCGCAAGGACAAGAACTTCTCAGAACCAAGTGGTTTCATGGTTACAGTCCAAGCGTCCTTACGTGGCCATCTGTCTAATATGAAATTGGCAAGCTGTGGATTCTCTCAGTGGAAGAGGATGCACAGTAAGCAGCCAGCCTCCTGTAGGAAAGTTTGATCTGTTCCACTGACGACTGCAAAACAAATGTCTAATAATAACTTTGGAGCAGCTCTCACTGGAGGGAATACTGGCTTACCCATCAATGCAGTTGCTGGCTTTTTCCAGCTAAGAGATTATTATATAGAAAGCTTCAAGAAGATTGGATGGAGACTTCCTTAAAGTAGATGAGAACCCAGTGCATCAGTATGATAGCTGTATTGCAGTCTGTCACACTTATCAGCCTCTCCAATATTCTTAGTCCATCAATTTCTGCTATGACAGGGCACGCACCAGCTAGGTAAGTTTCAAACTGGCATAGAAGTAAGCGGTTTTTGTGTGTGGATGATTGGATTGATAATCCTACAACCGGTTCAAGTCTAGGATGGCGATTACACCAACTGCAAAATACAGAAGCTGGCCTAGAACCAATTCCAGGATCCTCAGGATCCGTGGCTTAATAGTAATAGATAATATGGGTTTTTTTTTCAACACCTCCACTGGAATGCACATGTGCATATTTGTGGATTTGCATTCTACTAAGACAATTTTTGCCACGCAATGTGGTTTACACTAGAGTGCACTGATATGTATAAGGAACCATTCTCTGACTTTGGTTGTGTCGATTTAAAGTCTTTACAGCACACTGCAGCATGATTTCACAGTATGCATTGTATAGCCATTGCACATTCAAGCTGACTTCAAGCTTTAAGTGGGCAGTGTCAATGTGTAGTTACAGCCCAATTTCAATTCAAAACAATCTGTAAAATGGCATGAGGTAAGTAGCTTCATTTGGATGCCATTAATTCCCTTAATTCACAAAGCCAGTAGGTATATTTGCAAATTGCCAGGAGGTGAGCAATAATTCGTCTCCTTGAGGCACTATGCCAATGGAAAAAACTGACCCGAAGCAGATCTCATTGGCCATGCAATGATGAAAATCTAATGTGGGCAGCTGTTTTTCTGGGAACTGTCACTCACCACCATTATATTTCACAGTTTTGAATTAATCTTTTCTAAATAAAGCACCAGAGGAAATTGAGACAGGCTCCTCTTTCTTTGCAAACAAGAAGAAGCATTTCTAGGAGAAATATTGGTAGTTATTTTTTTATTTTTTTGCTTTTAAGAGAAGTAATTGGTTAATACATCTACACTGCAATTCTTGCTATCGAGAAAGGAATGATGCCAGCGGGATAGTGAGAATATCAATACAATACATGTCTACTCAGAAGTAAATCTAATCAATTCAATTGAACTTACTTACAGAAAGGTATGCATAGGATTTCAGGATCAATATTTGCTTTAAAACATGTCAATCTTAAACAAGCCACAACAAAGGTTTAGTGACTCCAACAGCATATTGCAAGCTTTAAAAGGAGATTTTTAATCAACAGAAAAGAGTATTGTGAAGTGTACAATCAAGCCAATGAGAAGCATTTAATTATTCTTGATTTCAATTAGAGAGTTAAACATGTTCCCATTTGCCTTTTGTTGTGTTTATTGAAATATCATTAATTAAGAAGAGAAACATTGCTGTTTTAATATAAAAACAACAGAAATAACAAACATAAACAAATACCTAATAAAAATATTATAATGGCCTATGTGTTGTTTTGTTGCTTTTGTTGTCGACCGCACTTTGGGGGATCGGGCCCTTAAAGAGAGACCCGACCCGGTCCTGAGGGAACGGACCTTGGCGAAGCCAAAAGGAGAATATAAGCCGCAATACAACCTGAAGCCTGAAATGAAGAAGGTCCGCCAAGTTGAAGGAAAATCCGCCAAGGAGTTTTTATTGAGCAATTCAGCTGAAAAGGACGCTAATAGCGATCATTCAATCTACTAGCGTAACATATGTTTCAAATAAAGCCATATTTATACAATGTTTCGGTCTGACAGCCCTTTGAATTTCCCGCCCCGCTTCCCTGCCCATCTGATCGCGGATAGGCTGAGAGGTTGAACGAGGCGGGCTTTCGTTTCCCGCCTTGCTCTGCTGGCCCAATGGGAGCCGTTTTTTGTCCCCCCTCGGGCCAATCAGAGAGGAGGAGGCGGGAGCTATTGAAACAATGAGGTGACCGGACAGGAAATATCAGATTAATTCTGGCCCAGCCGATTTCTAAAGGAATTAATGGCACCTATCAAGGGTGTCCGGGGTCCTTGTCACGTTCACAGATTTTAGATATGCCTTGGGGTGTCAGACAGGAAGTGGTGATGGGTGGTGTTGAGCCGTCATTGACGGGCCCCACAGGGTGCCTTCCAGCGGCGTCCTGGCCTGGGATATGACAATGTTTGCCTTGGGGCGAGTCACCTTTAGGAATTTAGTGACTCTAAACCCTATATTGTCCATGCGATCGGAATGAGATTGGATTAAACGGTGGCAGATTATCCTTTTGTTTTTGGGAAGGGAGGTCTGGGTCATGGGGCTAAGGTTCATGTTGGGGTCATAATATTTCTCATTTGATTTCATGATTTGACAATTATATGGGATAGAATGAAAATTAAAATAAAGTTGGAACATAAACCCTGCTGGGAAGAATACATATTTTCCGGGGATCCCAAAGAGTACAAATACATATAGGCAGACAGATAGATTTCAAGGAAATAAAGGAGAATCCATAAAGGTGGGTGACATTGCATAAAGGGGAATCATGGATGATATAAACAATTGAAAACATTTGATAAGAACGAGGTTTACAACATCTGGGGAACCCAATATGGAAAGTCATAGAAGTGGAGTTTTAGCAGCATGATTTTACAATTCATGAAGTTGTTATCTCTTGCCTCAGAATGCAGGGATAATCCACAGTAAACTCCAGTAAAAAGTCTCAATCACCTTCTACTATAAATATATGGAATATAGAACATAAAGTCTTGATTTTTGAACTATCTTTTACAAAGTCCTGGAGGGGAGGTCACCTCGATCACATTTTCCCCCCTTCGGGGCTTGGAAATGGCTATGAACATTTCCCAAAGCCCCGACATTTCACTGCATGCAGGGCCTCTGCCTTGGTAGATCAGATTGTGCCTTTTTGTTGGAGGGCAGGAGCTTGAAGAGGTGAAAGCTGAGGTTCAGTCAGTGGTGGGTGATCCCATGGTGTTGAAGCAGATGTCTCTTGGTCTGGAGTCATGGGAAATGGAGCGTGAAGGTGGAGGTGGTGAGGGCTGGGGATGATGGAGGCTGTGATGCAGTACTCCCATTTGGCTGCCTTTTCTTGGCTGCAGCTTGGGCCCCCCTTTGTAGTTGGCAGCTGGGGTCAACTGGGCACAGCTTCTGCGCCTCACAGCACGGCGCCTCCTGGTGACTGCAGGCAGGTCCAGCACTCCAACAGAGGAGACGGAAAGGAGAGAGTGCCTAGGGAAACTAAGGACAGATTATAAGCCCCCCCTCCCTCCCCTGGTGGGGTTAGTCAGGGAAGTCACTCATACCTTGTGAGGGCTCCAGCAGTCCTGGGGTCCTTCTTTGGCACAGCTCTGGTGAAAGTGGAACATCCTTCCCTCATGGTGGTCACTGGTAGAATCCTGTTCATTTCTTCTGGGACATCTTCTGCCATGGCGGCCAATTCTGTCCCCTGGTGATGTCATGAGGGCCTCCTTGGCAGCGTCAAAGGCAGACCTGCACTCAGTAGCCCTTTGCCAGGGCAGAACCAGGCCAGCTGGAGGGCACCATATGGTGGTCTGGCCATAAAAGCCCTCACAGGACCATCTCCAATGGCCTCTGGGTTCTAGCTGCTGCATGAAATCCACAGCGCACTCCGAGAGCCCCTACCCAGGTCTTAGAACGGTTCATGGTGGCAGGTATGGATTATGGGTCTTGCAGTCTGGTCTGATGTCCTCAGTCAGGTGGTTGGGTCCGGTCCTCTGGATCTCTTCAGCTGTGCCTGGAAGGTCCCCTGGACTCTGTACTGCCCCCCCTCATAATTAAAGGCAGTTAGAGGGATTTTTAAAACATTCACACGCATGCACTCAGGGAAAGGGAGGGAGAAGGACCCGAAAGGAAGAAAGGAGATTGTTGGGGAACTGTGGAGAGTGAAAGAGTGCCTTTACTATAAAAGTAAACCAGGATTTTGACTGAATGTTTATAAGGAGAAATGGGGATGCTGGGAAGGAAGGGGGGGGGGGAGCTTTGAAAAAGGAGAATGTTGAAGTGCATTTTGGCCTAGGAAAACATGAAGTGGAAGAGAGAGAGAGAGAGAGAAAAAACTCACATATAGAAAAATACATCAATTCTTCCATCCCCCCCCTTTTTCTCTCTAAGATAAGGGAGGCTTGAGGAGAGAGAGACAAGAAAAAGTTAAAACCACAGAAGCAGCAGGTTTTCTCTGGGGGGGGGAGGGTCTCACAAAATATTAGGGCTTGAACCTTTGAAAATAGGGAGGTGAGATGGCACAGAAGAAAAGGGAGAGAGAGAGAGCATAGCACTAAGCTAGTCCATTCCAGCCCTCCTTCCCAGAAAAACTATATATCACTGGTGGCTTTTAAGGCAAAGGGATGAGTAGAGAAGAGTTTACAGCCCACACATTACATAAACACACAAAATTTAATCAACACTTTTCTGGGAGTCCCCCTCCCCCACCCAAATCCTTTGCCATGCTTCCCAGATGGGAAAGAAAGAAAAAGGGGAAATTAAGAAACAGAAGCGGCTAAAGGAATGGCCCCCCTCCCCCCCTTTGTAAGGACCAAAGGAAATATAAGACAACACTGAGGTAAAATCTTAGGGATAGTGTCTAGAAAATGGGAACAAAGGGAAATAAGGGATTTTAAAAGGTGAGAAGAGAGGAAGGAGAGGAGAAATGGATTTGAGATTTGAGGGAGAGAGAGAGATTTTCACTCAGGCCGGGGAAGAGAGAGAGAGAGAAAAGAAAAAAAGGGTACAATTTGAGGGTAGGCAAGGCAGAATATCAAGTTGGAGAAGATTTGATTTGAAAGAAGGAAGCAATCCTTGGAGAACTATAGATCTTGGTGGCAGGCTTCAGGACTGAATCTTCTCCCCCCTTTGCCCCTCCAAAAACAGGAAGAGGAAAAAAGTGTCCTCTTTGCACAATCTCCCCGCTGCCCCTCCTTCTCCTCTCTCTCCAAGAGGGGAATGAGCGCAGAGAGAGAGAGAGAGAGAGAGAGAGAGAGAGCCTGGTGGGGGCAAGAGAAGGAGGGGGATGGTGGGGCGATTCTTCCCATCTGAGGAAAACTCAGAATGTGGCAGGAGTTGAGTGGCAGGGGCAGATACAATTTGGGGGGGGGGGCATCAGGCTTCAAAGGAACGGCTGGGATGGGGGCTGAGAGAGTGTGACTTGAGAAGAGGAACAGTGTTTTGGATCAGGTGTGTTTCGGGGTGAGAGGGGAGGGGCTGGGAGCCCTCCTTCAAGTTAGACTGGGCTGAACTCTCTGGAGGGGAATTTCTTGGGGGGGGGATCCCTGAAGTAAGGGTTCCCTTGGAAGGCCAATTTGGGAGTCCTGGATCAGTGTAGGACTCAGGGTGAGGAGAAAAAGTAGGGATAGGGATTGGGGGAGAGGGCAAGCAAATGTGTCCAGAAGTTCCTCTTCTGGTGGAGGCGGGAGGGGAAGTAGGTCTAGAGGGGAGCTTCTGAGGAGGGTAGGTTTTGAGCCCACGTCCCTGCATGGGAAGACTTGGACCCCCTCCCCCCTTCCACTCTCCCTCTGGCTTAAGGCCATGAACATTGCAGCATAAGCAAGTTGGGACCACTTGCCCTCCCCTGGTGAGTCACCTTAGGTCAACACTCCGAATTCGGCGACTCAAGCGGGGGGGGGCAAGCTGTTCCCCCTTCAAGGGTCACAAGGGGCCACTTATGTGCTCTGAGTTAGCCCAACCTGGCCTGCACCATGTTTTTCGATGCAAAGCCCACCCCAATTGGCCAGGATCTTTCCCAATGGAGAATCCCTGGGGATGTCTGCTGGGGTGGGACACCCTAGACGTGCTTGAACAAACACCCATCCTTGGCTCAGCCCCTGCCCAGTACCTGACAGTTAATGGAGTAACGACTCACCCACCGGCTGGATGCAACTCGTCCTTTCAAGAGTTCTCCCTACACCAAGGCTGAATGGCTGGCGTTCGTGGGATCCGCAGGAACACAATCGTTCCCCTACCCCACGATCCTAGAACCTGTAATCTTACAAGCCAGACTGTTCTCACACACCACCGGGCGCCAGATGTTCCCGCGTTTCACCAGGAATTTGTTACCGAGCCCTGATCCGAAGTGCAATACCTCCAGAACTCCGCCCACCTGGGTCTTAACAACGGGGCCGGTTCCCTTTTATTTTTACAGGGCGTCCCCTGTTTCACGTTGGCGCCTTTCCTTCGAGGAGCTAAAAATCTGCTTCCTCCTATCTGGCTCCTTTGTTCAGTACCCTGAATCAGATCTAGAGAGAGAAAGGGACTGCCAGAGAAATTTGGATGTGAAATGAGGTCAAATTGTTGGTCGGAGGGCCCTCCTTGCAGCCGTTTCTCTCCCCAACCTGTCCCAGAATATCTGGACCAAGGTCGCCGCTTGGAATTTTAGCCTAGAAATTGATCTTTGGAACTTCCAAGCAAGTCCCTTCGTGGTAAAGCCAAATTATGTTGTCGACCGCACTTTGGGGGATCGGGCCCTTAAAGAGAGACCCGACCCGGTCCTGAGGGAACGGACCTTGGCGAAGCCAAAAGGAGAATATAAGCCGCAATACAACCTGAAGCCTGAAATGAAGAAGGTCCGCCAAGTTGAAGGAAAATCCGCCAAGGAGTTTTTATTGAGCAATTCAGCTGAAAAGGACGCTAATAGCGATCATTCAATCTACTAGCGTAACATATGTTTCAAATAAAGCCATATTTATACAATGTTTCGGTCTGACAGCCCTTTGAATTTCCCGCCCCGCTTCCCTGCCCATCTGATCGCGGATAGGCTGAGAGGTTGAACGAGGCGGGCTTTCGTTTCCCGCCTTGCTCTGCTGGCCCAATGGGAGCCGTTTTTTGTCCCCCCTCGGGCCAATCAGAGAGGAGGAGGCGGGAGCTATTGAAACAATGAGGTGACCGGACAGGAAATATCAGATTAATTCTGGCCCAGCCGATTTCTAAAGGAATTAATGGCACCCATCAAGGGTGTCCGGGGTCCTTGTCACGTTCACAGATTTTAGATATGCCTTGGGGTGTCAGACAGGAAGTGGTGATGGGTGGTGTTGAGCCGTCATTGACGGGCCCCACAGGGTGCCTTCCAGCGGCGTCCTGGCCTGGGATATGACAATGTTTGCCTTGGGGCGAGTCACCTTTAGGAATTTAGTGACTCTAAACCCTATATTGTCCATGCGATCGGAATGAGATTGGATTAAACGGTGGCAGATTATCCTTTTGTTTTTGGGAAGGGAGGTCTGGGTCATGGGGCTAAGGTTCACGTTGGGGTCATAATATTTCTCATTTGATTTCATGATTTGACAATTATATGGGATAGAATGAAAATTAAAATAAAGTTGGAACATAAACCCTGCTGGGAAGAATACATATTTTCCGGGGATCCCAAAGAGTACAAATACATATAGGCAGACAGATAGATTTCAAGGAAATAAAGGAGAATCCATAAAGGTGGGTGACATTGCATAAAGGGGAATCATGGATGATATAAACAATTGAAAACATTTGATAAGAACGAGGTTTACAACATCTGGGGAACCCAATATGGAAAGTCATAGAAGTGGAGTTTTAGCAGCATGATTTTACAATTCATGAAGTTGTTATCTCTTGCCTCAGAATGCAGGGATAATCCACAGTAAACTCCAGTAAAAAGTCTCAATCACCTTCTACTATAAATATATGGAATATAGAACATAAAGTCTTGATTTTTGAACTATCTTTTACAAAGTCCTGGAGGGGAGGTCACCTCGATCACACTTTCAAGTTATTTCAAACTTATAGTGTTCCTATAGCCATCACAGGGTTTTTTGGAGGGGGAGCAGATTCCAGGTCACATAGGGAGGGGATCATTGCCACTGTCTTCTGTTCAGATATATCACATTAGTGTTCTAAAGTAGAGGTCCCTGCTTTGCTATCACTTGGTTTGCTCTTGCAGAATTCTGTGAAATGTAGTTTAGGGAAGCTGAGAACCTCTCTTGATAAGTGTTTTATTATTATTTATGTTATTGTTTTGTTGTAAGCCTCTCTGAGTCTCTTTGGGAGATAGGATGGGATATAAATAAAGCTTCATCCATTCATTCTTTCTGAGAATTCCAGCCCTAAACTAGATTTCCCAAAATTCTGCAAGAGCAAACTGGGAGTCAGGGGAATGAATGCCTCTGCTTTATAATGCTCATGTGATAGCTTGGATTGTTCAATATCACCCATGGCAAAGTGAGGTTTCAAACCCGATCTACCAGTCAAATCAATACACCATGCTGGCTCTCTAACTACCTAGATTAGTAACAAATACAATCTCCATAGGATTTTTAAAAAGACTTAACTGCAGTTATTTTTGCAAGAAAGGCTGTCAGTAACTCTTACACTGTTTTTACCCAGTTATGACATCCTTCAAGTAATGCTCAGATAGAGCTATGCGGGGGTTGTTCATCCATGTCGGTGCCCTACATGGATATGGTATGTACATAACAAGTGCATCTGAATTTGTAGTGACACAATAACAGAAAAGCACTTATTTTAAATTGTTTACCTGTACTAATAATTTAAAATATACATATTACAATTGCCATATCATTACAATTGCCTTATAAATTGGGGAAAGCAAAAACAGCCCCCAACCCCCAAATGTAGTACCTGTGTTTTATGTCATACAACAATGTTTATACGCTGCTATTTTTCAATTTATACCATTCTCCAGCCTGATTAGGGGTTTTTTTGGGTTTTTTTTTTTTTGCGTGTCTTCACATTGTTTCTGACTTATGGTGGACCCTATCTCAGGGTTTTATTGGCGATATTTGTTCAGGGATGTATTTTCCTTTGCCTTAATTTTAAAGATGCCCTCCATGATGTAAACCCTATTTATGAGTTAAGATTCAGCACTTTTAATAGCTTCTTTAACATTTCTTCTAAAACTCTGAACCATTTCAGCATCCTACTACTATTGGAGCCCTGGCCACAGTATGCTTGATCCAACCCAAACTTTGTGGACCAATAATGTGAATCAAAACATAGGTCTTCACTGAATACTATGTTTCCCAAATGTGAGTCAGTCGGCATATCATAATGGGGAAGAATTAGAATAAATTTAAATGGGTGTCCCAGGGACCCTAGCATAAACTTTTTAGGGATGGAGTGGAAGAAGGAGAGAAATCCACACTCAGAGGATGGGATCTAGTATAAGATCCTCCACCTCCAGAATCTGCAGGAAGTTCAGCATTCTTTCATTTTCTGTTGTTGACACTCCAATGTTTGCAAAAGTAAAAAAAAAGAAAGATAGATTATATGGTATATGGTATAGTCATATCAGGCTATAATTATTGCCTGATTTGTGTTGATTCAATATTCAGGTATTGATTCACAGCCTCTGGCTGAGACTGATCATTAGAATTCAAGCTGTAATCTTAATGATCACATTAAATACTAAAACACCAGTTCCAGGGACACAAGAACAGATACCGACAGCATTACTACTTGGGGTGCATAATGCAGAATCACAGCGAATATATTTCAGTCAAGCAGCTCAGTGACAGCCAACTTCACTTTGCAGCCATGGTGGGATGTGAGCCTTTCCAGAAGTTACTAGTTAGGACATAACCAGAGCCGGCCCTAGGTATTTTTCAAGTGTAGGCAAACAGAATTTTGCCCCCCCCCCCAACCAATCCCTGAAAAATAAAAGCGTTGGATAAGTGAAAATGTTGGATAATAAGGAGGGATTAAGGAAAAGCTTATTAAACATCAAATTACATTAAGATTTTACAAATTAAGCACCAAAACATCATGGTTTTACAACAAATCAACAGAAAAAGCAGTCTCGACTGCGCCTCATTGTTGGACCAGCTCTGGACATAACCTAAATAACAGTAGGATTGTTGGTTTATGACACTATGCTTATGACACTAGTTATGATACTATTATGTCCCATGTTTCTAGATTTTTTGTTTTGCTACAAATTAACAGAATGTAGTTGAAAAGTTTTTCAAGTAGGGAACTGCATGCTTGAATTTTCTCTTGTAACTAAAACAACTGGTATTTAAGAAAGCAACAGTCCAAAGAGAACAGTTCAGATCTAATCCACTTCCCAATATACTAGATTTGCATGTAATTCAGCTTCATCATATCTTAAAACATCTGCTGTCTTGTGTACAACCTGAACTGATAAAACCCAGAAAAAGTGTTATCATTTGCTGAAACTGTAAGTGGATTGTGAGGTTAAATGTACAAAGTTCTCTTCAGCTGACCTTTTAAAGAGCTATCTCATGCAATCAAGTCACAAAAGCTGATAAATGTCGTTCACCTTTTAACTGAAAAGGCTGCCAACTCCACACTTCCAAGAAAAATCTTTGGTTTTAACGACAGGAAGAGCACACATATGATTTGTAAATAGGTTAAGTGAGGCAAGGAACTGCTTAATCAGGTAGTATCAATACCCATGTAAGCAGCAGTGAGGTTTGTGATTTAATAAAATGTTGCTTAATAAAATTAAACATGTTAAAGGGAAAATAAAAGGGAAAACTTTAAATAGCTTTACAGTCAAATAAATCAACAAAAAAAGTCGATCATCATTGATATAAATGCTGAAATGAATCACTTAACATTCCAAAATTCCCCTTTAAACTTTTGAAACAAAGCTCTTAAGTGTTAGGAATAAGACCATAGTCTTATACCTACTTGAATGCCACTACTCCATGCTGATTCTCATATAAAATATGCATGCAGAGTAGGAAAAAGGTGAAAATGGATGCAAATGTAATAAAAATAAAGCATTTTGTAAAAAGAACAAAAATATCCACATCTAGACACAGGCATGTAGCCGGGTGTCATGGAACCCAGTTACAGGGCTGAATTACCAAGCCCTGAACTGGGAGTCATAACATAAACAACCCTAGAAGCACCTGGCAGAAGAAGATAGAATATGCCTGGGAACTTGGGGTTGAAAATGTAAACAATTATAATTGGTCTAGTGTGTGAAAATGGTAGTAATGTGATATTGGGGGTGGGAATTGATGATGATATTTACGTGTGGTGTTACGTAGCATCAGAGGTGATAAAAATGATTGTATGTAAACATTGGGTCATTCTTGACTTTTCCAAAGTCATGTGTTCTTCAATAAAGATTGGATTTGAGAGCAGCTATCTCTGATCTGCGTTCAGACTGATCCTTTGAAGTGAGCAGGACAATTAAGTCAAGAATCCCGTTCTCACCCTCCTGCGAATTCGCAGTGAAGTGATAATGAGTGGAGAAGGAGATCAAAGCCCTGACGGAGCAGAGAGGCCTCTGCTAGGAGCTCGGCCGTTGGCGGAAGAGACGTTGCAAGCCATAGCTTCCTCTACGGGGTACCCCAAGCCGGACGGCGTGACCCAGAGGATTCCCAGAGGAGGAAGAGGCGTTCCGGCGGCGGCAGAAACCAGTTGGGGATCTGGAGGAAGCATGCCGGAGACCGTGGCCCTGCGGTTATCCATCCTGGAAACGAATTTATCCAGGCTGTCGGAAACCGTGGGGAGGTTGGTGCCACTGTTGGAAGAAAATCTCCAGAAGGAACCCACCCGATATGGCACCGAGACAGAGCCACGTAAGGAAGGAGTTTGGAGCCAAAGAGGCCAGCGCGCCTCAAATCAGAGTCCCATGGCGGCGAGGAGCGAGGAGGATGAAGAATACTGGCAGGAACTGGAGTTCCGGGACAGAATGGCGCGCGAAGTGGAGCACCAGCACGCTCGGGGAACTCTGAGACCACCAACTCCAATAGAACTTCCTATCCAGCTTCCAACCCCCCGAATGGGCGTCGGGGTGGAAAGACCACTGGGGCGAGGAATTGGGTCCAGTGGATTAGCAGATGAAGGCGGAGAGGAGCCGGAGATCCAGGAAGGGGAGGAGAATGTGCCGTACGGTGAGGAACGGCGAGATGCGGGGGCTACAGCGAGGCCCGAGTTCGGGTGGGTGGAAGGACCGACAGCAGCGGCAGAATTTCGGGAGCCGCGCAGGACGACCGCCGGAGTGGGGCGCGGCGTGTTAAAAGGAGCCGTCCAAGGAAACCCGATGCAACCCTTCCCCATGCCTCCCAAACAGCAGCAGCGGGCCGTAGAATGGATGCAAAGGAGGGAAGATCTCAAACTGGAATACGGAGGGGAATCATCTGAACTGAACTTTTTCCTCATTAGCGTCAGAGGATATATAGAAGACAATGCACACACATTCCCCTCCGAAGCAAGCATGGTTCGGGCCATCGGCAACACACTAAAGAGAGGAGCGGCCAGCTGGTATGTACAACTACATGCCAGAAGCGACCCGTGCCTGAGGTCAGTGCCCCGCTTCCTCGCCGCGCTGGAAAATCGGTTCCGAGACCGGCTGGAGCAATTGAGGGCTCGAGACCAGCTTAAAGGAATAAAGCAGAGGGACAAAACGGTGCCCGAGTACGCAGAGGAATTCCTCCATCTCGCAGAAAAGGTACCAGAGTGGTCTGAAGTGACCAAAGTGGAAATATTCAAGGAGGGACTACGCCCCGAGATTTTTAGTTGGGCGGCACATAGAGACGACCCAGAAACACTAAGGGGCTGGATACAACTAGCGGGGCGCGTTGAATCCACCCTAGCCCAAGTGAAGCGTTTCAGGGGTGGCGGCGGCCAGCAAAGACCGACGGCGAGAGGTCGAGGAGAAACGAGGAAGCAGGAAAGGCCCGGAGCAAGGCCGGGGGTTCCCTTCAAAGGAGATGACAACAAACCCAAACCGGGGTGCTTTGTATGTGGGAAGACGGGCCATCGAGCAGCAGAATGTTGGGCCCGGAAGGGGGAGCCGCCAAAACCCTCAAAGCCCAAGCCAGCAGTCGGGAGGCGAGCGGAGGAGGAGATGCGAGCCCCAGAATCTCCGGAGAGGCTGGTGAGTCGAGACAAACGCATGCTAGTAGTGCCAATCTGCCTATCGGGGCTAGAGAATCGGGCCACCTGCAGGGCATTCGTGGATTGCGGTTGTTCTAGGAACATTATAACTCCGGAACTAGCAGAAGCACTGAAATGCCAGCAGACATTTCTTGACTCCCCAATTGCATTTTCGCAGCTAGATGGATCAGTTGCTGCTGGGGAAGTATCTACAAAGGAAATGCAAGGGGTCCCATGTAAAATAGGCAAATGGGAAGGGAGAATATCCTTTGTGATAGCCCCTATTGCCTCATACCACGTAATACTAGGGATACCGTGGCTTGAACAGGCAAACCCTGAAGTAGATAGGAGAGGGAAGAGCCTGGCGTTTAAAGAACAACAGACGCGATGGGAGATAAGCAGATTAGCAGGAGAGGAGGACGAGGGAGATGAAGCAGGCGAAATAGACCCACAGCTATTGCCGCCGGAATACAGAGACTTTGTGGATGTTTTCAATCAGAAAGAGGCGAGTAAATTACCCCCCAAGAGGAATGTAGAAGTAGAAATTGAAATAACCCCAGGAGCAACCTTACCGAAACCAAAAGTATATCCCATGTCTGTTCAGGAGAAGGAGGAATTGAGGAAATATATTGATAAGAACCTGGCCCGAGGCTTTATTAAGCCATCCAATTCTCCTCTAGGAGCCCCAGTGTTATTTAGAAGGAAGAAAGACAACTCCCTAAGACTGTGTATCGACTATAGAAATTTAAATGCAATTACTAAGGACAATAAATATCCTATGCCATTAGTAAAGGATTTAATTACCGTATTGAAGAAGGGGAGTATATTTACTAAACTGGATTTAATTGAAGCGTATCATAAATTAAGAATTAAACCTGAGGATACTTGGAAAACTGCATTTTCTTGCGCATTCGGCCATTTTGAATATAAAATTTTGCCATTTGGATTAAAAAACGGCGGCAGTTGCTTTATGCAGCTCATAAATGAAATACTGCACCCATTATTATATCGAGGGGTATTCATATTTCTTGATGATATCTTGATCGTAACTGAAGATAAAGAAAAGCACGTAGAATTGGTCCGGGAAGTTTTACAAAGACTAAGGGAAGCAAAGCTGTATGCAAAATTATCCAAGTGTGAATTTAATAAGACTCAAATTGACTTTCTGGGATATCGGATATCTCCAGAAGGATTAGCTATGGACCCGTCTAAAGTATCAGACCTAAAAGAATGGGGAGTACCTCAAACAAGGAGGCAGTTGCAATCGTTTCTGGGGTTTGCAAATTTTTATAGATCCTTTATAAAAGGCTTCGCACAAATAACCGCGCCACTTACTGAACTTTTAAAAACAAAAGGAAAAGGGGAGACAGCCAAAGTGAAAGCTCCTGGCGCCAAACTGAGTTGGACGCCGGAATGCCAAAAGGCATTTGAAACCCTAAAAGGATGCTTCACAGAAGAACCCATCCTAAAACACCCCGATATCAAAAGCCCTTTCATAATCCATTGCGATGCTTCAGACTGTGCATACGGGGCAGTACTATTGCAAAAGGATCAAAATGGGAACTTAAAACCTTGTGGATATTTGTCCCGGAAGTTCAGTGAAACTGAAAAATGTTGGCCCATATGGGAAAAAGAGGCATTAGCCATATTAAAAGCCTTAGAATGCTGGCGACACTTCCTCGAAGGGAGCGGAATCCCATTTGAAATTTGGTCTGACCATAAGAATCTCCAGTATTTAAAATCTCCTCGAAAATTGTCCCCCAAACAAATTAGATGGGCGCAGTACTTCAGCAGGTTCGATTTCCAATTAAAGTTTTTCCAGGGAAAGCAAAACGTCTTGGCAGATGCTCTTTCACGCATGCCTCAACACGAAGGCCTGGCCGCAGCAAAAGAGGGGACAATATTCTCTGATAAACAATGGGGTTTAGCGGTCAGGACAAGAGCGCAAACACAAAAAGAGAACACTGCTATTCTTGAACTCGACGGGGAAAATAATTGGGGAAAAGAACTGAAACAGTCTTATGAGGGAGATCAGTGGATCGCATCCAATTCGGAAAAGGGGGAGCAGAAGAGGGGATTTTGGTTCGTGAACAAGAAACTATATATCCCAGCAACATTAAGGATTAAAATTTTGGAGCGTTTTCACAATAACCAGAGCGCTGGTCATCCGGGAATCACAAAAACAACAAAGGCAATAGCAAAACATTGTTGGTGGCCAGGAATGAGGAAGGATATAAAGAATCATGTTGTTCAATGTGATGATTGTGCCAGAAATAAATCGAGAGGAGGGAAGCCAATGGGATTGTTACAAACAGTAGTGGAACCTACCAGACCTTGGGAATGTGTAGCTATGGACTTTGTAGGGGAACTGCCGGTCAGCAAAGGACATCGTTATATTTGGACAGTATTAGATTTATTTTCTAAACAGGCCCACTTTATACCACTGACGAAATTACCATCAGCAGAGAAACTAGCTGAATTATACATAAATCATATTTACAAACTTCATGGATGTCCCAGTAGAGTGGTCAGTGACAGAGGAGTTCAATTCACAGCCAGATTTTGGGAAAAATTTTTGGAAATGCTGGGAGCAGAAAGGAGTCTAAGTTCTGCTTTTCACCCCATGACAAACGGAGCAGTGGAACGTACTCAGCAGACACTTGGGCAGTTCCTTCGAATGTATTCTAACATGAGACAAAATGACTGGTCTAGGTGGTTGGCTTTTGCAGAACTAGCTTTTAATTCGACTATACATTCAGCAACAAATAAAACTCCCTTTGAAATAGTTTACGGGTATGAAATACAACCTCTGCCCCAGTTGCCAAAATGGACAGAGAATGAGGAAACAGGGGCAGGGAAATGGAAAAATCAAATGTTAGAATGCTGGGATCAAGTGACTGCATCATTAAAGGAAGCACACAAAAAGTATAAAACGTTCGCAGACAGAAAAAGGGTGGAAGGCGATAAATTGGAGAAAGGAGATCTAGTATGGTTAAGTACCCAAAACATCAAATTGGGGCTACCTTCGAAAAAATTGGGCCCTAAATATATTGGACCATTCAGAATACAGGGTGTTATCAACGAGGTGACTTTCCAGTTGGCATTGCCAAAAAGTTTAGGGAAAATACACCCTGTATTCCATCGTAGCTTACTGAAAAAGTATAGGGGTACTTTGGACAAAATGGACACATAGAATTATTGTTTGGTTTGTTTCAGATTTGTGATGAAAGAAGAACCGAAGAGGAGGACGAAGAAAAGGAGGGCACCATGTCATGGAACCCAGTTACAGGGCTGAATTACCAAGCCCTGAACTGGGAGTCATAACATAAACAACCCTAGAAGCACCTGGCAGAAGAAGATAGAATATGCCTGGGAACTTGGGGTTGAAAATGTAAACAATTATAATTGGTCTAGTGTGTGAAAATGGTAGTAATGTGATATTGGGGGTGGGAATTGATGATGATATTTACGTGTGGTGTTACGTAGCATCAGAGGTGATAAAAATGATTGTATGTAAACATTGGGTCATTCTTGACTTTTCCAAAGTCATGTGTTCTTCAATAAAGATTGGATTTGAGAGCAGCTATCTCTGATCTGCGTTCAGACTGATCCTTTGAAGTGAGCAGGACAGCCGGGGGGGGGGGGGGGGGGGGGGCTTGAGGGGCTTTATCCCCCCCCCCCCCAAAATTCTCAGAGTGGTCTGCGAGAAGGCCTTACATTTAGTATTTAAACTGTTATGTTTATTCATATCATGAGCTGATCACCATGATCAATATATCCCAGATGCATGGGGGTATTGGGATAATGATACAAAAGGTTTGCTAGGGTAGACCCTCTCCCGCTCAGCCCCCCCCCCCCGAACCAAAATCCCAGCCCCGCCCAAAACAAAATCCTGGGTACGGGCTTGTCTAGACAGAATATGGAGTTATTACTTGTTTGGACAGTTCACAGTCATACTGTGGCTGTATGATTATGTGAATTGTCCAAAAAAGACACTTTTCCATCTGATGTGCCATTTGATCTAGGACAGAGTCTGAGTCTTAGCTATGTGTTAATAACAGGGGCATCAATAATACTTAACAGCTGGTTACTAGGAACATTGTAGTTTTTTTTTGCTGTTTGCTTGATCTGAATTGACTTTATACAGTAGATTACTTGTTCCGTGGATGGCCCCGATCTGACGCACTTCAGCCATGAAATCACTGGAGATCTGTATGCAGTCCTCCTTTTAACCTCAGTTGCTAAGCCTGTAGTCTAAACAAAATGACCTATCATATTTATTTATTTCGTGTCAAAAGCATTGTACAACAAATACATTTCAAATAATGGAAATTTAAAAAAAAGAAATCACAAGCAACGAAATAGTTTTGGACCAAAAGCGGGCAACAGCAACTGCATTTATTTATTTACTACATTTATATTCCGCTCTTCTCACCCCGGAGGGGACTCAGAGTGGCTTACAAATCAAATGTACATACAATATATTATTAGCATAGCACAATATAAGCATTAAATTATTATATTATAATATATCATTATATAGTAATATTGTTAGTAATATTACATTTAATATATACTATATACTTAATATTATTATAATATATTATTATTATTATTATTATATTGTATTATATTACAATATTATATGGATATAGACTACACTTGGAACACAGGAAAACAATGCCTTTCTCAAATGACCTGGGCACTGCCAGGTCCCCAAACTAGTCTAAATCTAATCTAAATCTAAATCTAAATCTAAATCTATATATATAATAAAATATAATAATTGTCTGTAGCTTTAAACAACTCCTCCTCCGTACATGAGGCAGGGCATTGTGGGCAAGCATACATATGCTGAGTTGTTTGTTCAGCTCCACAGTCACACAAGGTGGAGCATTGGATGAATGGATGAATACCTATCATATAAGACGGTTGCAAATGATATAATTAAAGTACTCTGCTAAAATTCTGTGACTGTGATTCTATTCTGGATTCCTTGGATTGCTCTGCAGGTTGCTTACCTGACTTTGCTCAACCAGGAAGAAAGAAGACAGTTTATGTCAGTCCCATGCCAGGAACATAGGCAGCTGTGCCCATGTCTAGACCAAGCAGGTGTTCCATGTCATCCAGCTTCAGGGTTTTGAGGTCATGGGTGTGAACCTGGAACAGCTTGAAATCAGAGAATATGGCACCTGAAATATAGCAAGTAGAAGCTATGATTAATTGACAGGCAATGGGATAAAGGCCAGGTTGCTAGCATTTATATCAGGCTTGGCCAAATAGAGAGTTCATTGTGCCACCCAACTGAAGGGGCAAATGTAGATGTCCATATATCCTTCTGTTTCTGAGATGTGACTACACATAACTAATGGTAGTTCAGTGGGTGAGGTCCAAATGTACTTCCGACCTTGAGTTTTTGTCTCAGACTATAAAATCACCTGCCCTGTCATTAATTTAAGTGTAAGCCTATCTACTTTAAGTACAGTATATTTCCTTGTAATGGTTTCCCAAATGTGTACAGGGAGCTATGCAGAGCACATAGCTAAATATCTTAATAACTTGGCACGAGTTATTCAGTGAGAGTGTGTAATGCTTGACCTGTTTTGAAGATCTCTTGGGATTAGGTGTTCACTTTCTAGATCTAACATTTCAGTTGTCATCTCTATCATGATAAAGGGTATGACATTCATGGGTGTGGCACTCCTGTGTACATACTAATTGTAAAGTTGGATTAAAATGATGATGATGATGATGATGATGATGATGATGATGATGATGATGATCATTTTATTTATTACCTGCCTCTCTTCACGGCTCAAGGTGATATAGACAGGTCATATAACATTTGGACTAAAACTTAAAACAGATTCACTATCTCATTGATATGGAACCTACTAGCTACAACTGCTTATTGATATTACACTTAATCCAAAGGATCCCATGCTGCTTATTCAGCCAAAACAATAGTCTCTCTTGAACAATCAGTTCCTGGGAATAATATTTTAATAATAGCAGTTGATTTAACATTTTGAAAGCATTAACATTGAAGAAAGGATTTGACACATTTTGAATTACAGTAGAGTCTCACTTATCCAAGCCTCACTTATCCAAGTTTCTGGATTATCCACACAATTTTTGTAGTAATGTTTCCAATATATCATGATATTTTGGTGTTAAATTCGTAAATACAGTAATTACAGCATAACATTACTGCGTATTGAACTACTTTTTCTGTCAAATTTGTTGTAAAACATGATGTTTTGGTGCTTAATTTGTAAAATCATAACCTAATTTGATGTTTAATAGGCTTTTCCTTAATCCCTCCTTATTATCCAAGATATTCGCTTATCCAAGCTTCTGCTGCCCCGTTCAGCTTGGATAAGTGAGACTCTACTGTAATTTGATTTTTAAAATCTTTTCCAAAAAATGTCCAAAAATGCCCCTGTTGGCCTTGAAAACAGGAAATTATCTTTAAATGTTGTTAATTTTATTGTTGTATGTTTTCAAATAATGTCTGATTTATGGCTACTCTTAAGCAAACCTATCACAGGGATTTCCTTGCAAGATTTGTTCAGGGGGTGTTTGCTTTTGCTTTCCTTGGAGGCTAAGAGAATATGACTTCCCCAAGTTCACCCAGTAGGTTTTTGGGTTTTTTTGTTTTTGTTTTTGTTTTGTTTTTTTGCAAAGGGGTGATTTGAAATCTGGTCTCCAGTTTCATAGCTCAACATTCAAACCATTGTACCATGCTGGCTTTTATACTGTAAGTGTAACCCACCCCTAAGTCTGATATTGATTGTTGTGTTTGGTATTGCTTTTACCGTTGTATTTTATTGTATATTGTTGGGCCTAGTCTCCATGTGTGTCCCCTCGGGGAGATGGGGTGGGATACAAGAATAAAGTTGTTGTTGTTGTTGTTGTTGTTGTTGTTGTTGTATCACAATTCTTCCAAGCTCTGCACCCAACTGACTGCAATCATATGAGAAATGATTTTCCTGTCAATCAAAAATGAAACTATAAGGAAGTAAAAAATTGTCACCTATCTTTCCTATCTTTCAATGCAACAATATTGCTAAAGATCTGTAGACTTTTCATGCATTGATTTTTTTTCTCCTCAAGGTAACTCTACTACTACTTTTCCAGAGGACCAACATTGGCCATGATCTTTTCTTGGTTAATGTTATGGTTAAAACAGCAGCAATCAGTACATATCTAAACAATTCTTCCAGAAGAAGCCATCCCAAAAGAACATCAATGACACAAATCTCTGCTCATTAAAGAAATGAGCAAACTAACTGATGGAGTTTGCTGGTGGAAAAGCAGCTGTTATTCATTAGAATCTTTCATTGAAGTACAATTCAGGGCTCACCCTGGATCTGGTGCCCTTAGGGCATAGAAAGACAAAAATGCTGAGAATGCCACACTGATTTGAGGAAATTAGATAAGGAACACTAAATGTAATCAATTGGAGACATCATCTAGCCGTTGTTGGCATGGCTGTGCCATACACAGAATAGGAAATGGGAAGTATCAGATCTACAATGTCCACGAACGTATACATATGAATCCTATTAAGGAATGGTGCATTTCTCATCCAATGCTTATAGAATATGTCAGAGTGGTATTTTTTAAAGTTTAAAAAGAAACTCACTGGAAGTAAGCACTGTGATAGATAGGAGCAATAACAAAATTGATAATACAAGACTTAATAGAGCATGTACATCTGGAACAGTTAGAAAAAACAAACCATGTAAAATTGAAATTAAACTGGTTTCAGATTTAGAAACATTTGCTTAAAATATTTTGTACAGTACTTCCAAGGTGGTTGTGGTTAAAGACAGATTTAAATCTTCATAGAAAGCTAAAGTTTATAACATTGATCCAAAAGCAGAACTGGCAAATAATCAAGAGTGAGAAAAAATAAACTGTGCAGTCTGTACTGAAAGCAAGCAAGGGAAGGGAAACTGTGCTGTCTCTGGATCGATATCATTATACAATCTTGGAACATCTGTAGTAAAAAGACTCTGTTTCTTAAAGCTAAGGATTGGTGAGAAATTAATTGTGCTTGCATTTTAATGTGTTCATGAAATGTGTGAATCTTCATCCTCTGTGCAAACCCAAATGCAATTTGGAGATAGAAATCTGAACTTGCAGTACAATTTGGATACACCATCCTCCCAAAGCATTTGAAAAAAATGTAAGCATGAAGAGTAAAGAATACATATTTTGGGAAAAAAAACATAAACATGCTTTCAGCTTTGGAAAAATGCATATGAAATGTACACACAAATGTATATATTTTGAAATATGCATAAAGAAATATGTATGGATTTCTATGTCTGGGTTGGAGAAGGCCCAAGTTGAGGACAAACTAAATTCAGGATGACTTCAGTGGTGCAAACTGGAAACCTTTAAATAGATCAAATTTGATGGCTTTACCCATTTCTGGTTATGTGACTTCACTTCGGATGAGGCATTGAGAGAAACTCTATGAGTATCAAGTAGAGATGGGCATGGTATTTGTTCCTTTTGTTTCATTTGTGTTTCTGTTTTGTACTGTCCATTCAGATGGCATGAAACGGAAAGGCCCCCCGGAACAAAAACCAACTCAAAACGAAAGCAGGCGGGAGCCGGTATTGGCTCCAAGCCTGTTTTTCGGATTGATCGGCTGCAGGCCCGGCAAAGCCTGGGTGCGTAGGCCCAAAGTCTGCGCCCATAGGCCCAAAGCTCCCGGGCCCTGCAGGGCCTGCAGCCAATTGCAAGGTAAGGAGCGCTCCTTACTTGGCAATAGGCTGCAGCAGGCCCAGCGAGGCCTGGATGAACTGCATAGGCTCAAAGCCTGCACCCATAGGCCCGGGTGCTTTGCGATGAAAGAAAATAGATATTTCAGCCCGGAAGACAAAAACAGAACAAACATCTGACCTCCTGGAATCAGAACTGGGCCCCGCCGAAAGCTGGGACACAAAACAGGACAAGGTAAGTACCGAATGCACGCCACTAGTATCAAGACTGTAAAAGTTAACTCCAATGTATTGAATCAAGTTCAGAATCATACTGGCAGCTAATACAATTGATGCAATATAAGCTGTATGCTTTATCTTGGTATCTATTACTGCATATCTGATCTTTCTGAAACCAATAAATGATGGTGTCCACAAATGGTGCATATGATTAATAGAATCATAGAGCTGAAAGAGACCACATGAGCCATCTAATCCAACCTCTGTCATGCAGGAAAAGCACAATCAAAGTACCCCTAACAGATAGCCATCTAGTCTCTGTTTAAAAGCCTCCAAGGAAAGAGCTTCCACTACACTCCCAAGGCCATTAATTTCACTGTTGAACAGCTTGTACAGTCAGGAAGTTCTTCTTAATGTTCAGGTGGAATCTTGTAGGACATGATCTCAAGATATTTGATCATTTTAGTTGCTCTCCTCTGGACACATTCCAGCTTGTCAATAACTGTCTTGAATTGTAATGTCCAGAATTGGACACAGTATTCCAGGTGAGGTCTAACAAAAGCAGAATAGAGAGGCAGCATGATTTCCCTCAGTCTAGACGCTATACTCCTTTTGATGCAGCCCAAATTTGAATGGGTGTTTTTAGCTGCTGCATCACACTGTTGGCTCATGTTCAACTTGTCCACTAAGACTCCAATATCTTTTTCAGATGTACTATTGTTGAGCCAGGTGTCACCCATCCCAGTTTTAATACAGATGCAAATATAAATTTCAATAGACATGCATATGAAATCATGCTTGCTTATTTTCTGTTATTATAAAGGTCCTTAATCATTTGTAAATTAAGTGTTTTTAAGTCTCTCATCATTTTGTGTGTGTGTGTGGGGGGGTCAACCTTTAAAAGGACAACGATTTCACATACTGGGAGAACTTTATGGAGTTTCAGAAATCCTAAATACATCAGAAGGTGACTCATCCAATATATATTTAAGTTAAATGGGGTGGGTTTTCCAGGTCAGATGCATGACTTCCAACAAGCCAAGCTGGAATTTCAGCAGACTCATGTCAAACATCTGTTGTTGGATCATACCACTTCAAATTACTACTGGTAGATGAAGGTTACCTGGATGCAACTCTGCTATCTTCTCAACTTACAATTAAGATAGTTGGATTTCATATGCAGTGACAAGCATTTAAGTGTTGTTGATATGGCTTTATCTTACTGGTATGGATTTTAAGAGAATTTAACATCACAGAACATCTAATGTTTTATTGTTGTAATAAGGCAACAATGCCTGAGATGCTGTATTGAAAGAGTAGTGGCTCTCTGTCAAGTGCCTTCCTCCTCCCCCTCTGCCCTTGCTTTATCCTCCCAATGTCAGGGATAGCTCCTCTAGAGAAGGCAAGAGAGGGTCCAGATTGCATTCTGACACACCAGAACACTGTGCAAAATTAAATAGTTGCATTAACATTGTTTATTAATATCTAAAAATAAATTGCATAATTAACATCCTTTGTCTGTTTCTTGCACATAACAGATTTAGCGTTTTCCATTTTCCCCGATGATTCTAAACTATTACTACAAAAGCATATTTGTGTAAGTTTTCAATGGAGGGGAGTGAGCTAGCCCTTCCCTCAGAATTATTGTCTTCATCATCTTCTACATCTGGAGAGCAAGTTCCTAAAGAGGAAAGCCTTTGTTCTCCATGGAGGTTCCTTGTGTGATTTAGAATTGATTACTCAGGGTTCCATATTACATTATGAAAAGCTCCATGGATACAGTAGATATTCTATTTCAGAAAGCCATGCTCCTTATGCATGTAGAAAGTCATGGGAACCATGAAGGACTAATGCACATTCCCCACTTCCCTGCCCTATCTCATTTCAACAATGAAATGAAATAAGCTGCTTTGAAGTGTGATGGAGTCTCCTTCTCTGGATGTTTTTAAACAGAGACTTGATGGTTATCTGTGTGGAGTGCTTTGACTGCACATTCCTGCATAGCAGTGGATTGGACTAGGTGGCCCCTGTTGTCTCTTCCAGTGCCATGATTCTGTGTTTTCTATGTACTTATTCAGAACTGAGCATGTTATAGAACAGAGTCAACAACTCCCTGTAATGAGGGTCATATGCTCTGCAGGGAGTGAACTTGCCAGTTGTGGTTGTATAAATGCAAATTTCATTTTAAAAAAATGAAAGTGGCAAAAGAATCACAAGAAAATGGTCAGAGTATGTTAGATAGGCACCCATCCAATGTCCAATGACTGCTGGAGAATTTTGAGTATTTTAAGATGGATACTTTTATTTTATATACTTGCCTTTCATAAATAACACTATGTAACAAACAATTTCTGTCCCTGGTTTAAAAGTGTTATTTTCTGTTTAATTGTGTGGTACTTACATAGAAGGTAGTTGTTATACTCCAGAAACTTCATTTTTGTGGCTGCCACAAACTATGTTGATTTGGTTATGAGATATTCATAGAAAAACTATAGTGAAGTGTGCTGCAGGATGTCCCATGAAAACAAAGGTTTTGCAGTTTAATAAACATTTTCCATGTTTTTAAGATAGAACCAATTAGGAAATGACATTTATAACCCAGGAACAAAATTGTGTTACATAGTATAATTAAATAGACAAGACTGGAATAATTTCTTCTAGTTGATGGAAAGTCAAATTGAGCATGGTGTATTATAGAACTTCTAGGAAAAATAAAAGGATATAGATAAGTCTGGTCCAGTATTCCAAAGAACCTGATGACTACAAGAGGGCTATGTCTTCCAGTACCACGGCAGCTTTTCCATACATTTGCAGCATTCACCCCAGACCTCACTGTATGAAGGAATGAAGTCTGAGTGGAATATGCTGTACTGGCAGCACAAAGCATTTTATTCCTTATAAATTGAACCTGAGATAGACCTATATTCAGACCCCACTGCATTATGGGACATAGCTGGGGAGATGAAGGATCTGGACATATGCAGAGATGATGGAGGAGAAGTCAACACCGACAGTCCCCATACTATTCCTGTTTGCATTGCTCTACTGAACTTATTACAAACCCTCTTCTATCTCTTACACATTATTTCAAATGAATAATGTTATGAGAAACTTTGTATTCTAAAAAAGAAAACATTACAGGGCTCTATTTTTTTTAAAAAAACCCCCACGTGTGTTTTTATAGTAAGTAATATGTACACTGTGAAAGTAATTTTAGCACTTCACTCATTCCAGGTGAGGTTAAATATAAATTCATCTTCGTGTCTCACCCAGTTTAAAGGAAAGTATTTCATAATAGTTTTGTGAATCATGAAATCTGACAAACAAAAGAAAGCAAGTGAAGGCTATACAACTTATAGTACTGTCTAAAAATCCCTGGATTTTCTGAATTACTCAAAAATCTCTTCTGTGTCACTCTGTAAAAATTAGACTTCATTATTCCAGGAGGTGTAACAGGGCTCTCCTTTCATGCATTGTCTTGAGAGTATTTTTACCTGCTTGCATCTCTAGCACAGCTGAGCAGGCACAGCTGGAACCAATTTGCTTCCTGAGCATCACTAGCGGTAATTTCCCAGCAACCCTATGAAGGGAAACAGGAAGTGGCTGTTCAAAGGATTTTTAACAGTTTTACACAAAGCAGCATGCGAGTGACTCACAATGTTCTGAATGAACTGGTTTTATCTGCCTATTTCCAGATCCTCATTATCTGGGGATGTAGTGTCCATGAATGTTTCTTTCGCACTTTCTTCTGGCTGCCATACTTTCTTATTTTCAATCCTGTCTATTGTGTATTTTTGTCATGTCATCATATCTTTCACTAGCTCTGATTCATGATATTGCAGATATCAATATTGATGTCAAGATCTTCTTTTTCTTCAAGACTGTACTAAAATGTATATCCAGCCCCAATACCAAGGAAATGTTGGCATTCGTGATTGTGTTGACAAGACCTCTAAAGGTTGATGAGGGATTATCCTCCTGGTTGAAAGGTTGTCCAGTCCAAGTCCAGTTTAAGAACAGGTAATTATAAAAACCAAGATTAGGGGATGTGATAGTGTCTTCAACCACATCTCTGTGTACAAACTGGCCCGAGCTTTGCCATCTGCGGAGGAGGCCCTGCTCTTGGTGCCAGCCCCGTCTGGTGGGAAGGAGAGACGGGCCTTCTCTGTGATTGTGCCCCACCTCTGGAACTCCCTCCCAAAAAGAACTATATGCCAGCAAGAATCCTACTCGGGGATTATGGTGCATGTGTAGTGCTACACAGTAAATCCCATTTTGACTCCCTCTGCACAATCACCACTTATTGGCCAGCTGCTGCTGTGATCAATGGGGGTCTGTTCCCCTGCCTATCAAGAAGTAGTTGGCTGAAGTTCCCCCTGCCTCTCATAAGCAATCTCCAATGTGACTGGTAAGAAATCTATTGCAATCCCTCATGTTGGAAATTGCTCATATGGATACGGGATGGATGGGTGAGATCATCAACCAGCTGCTTCCCAAGTAACAGGGAAACAGATCCCACATCTATGGAGCTCTCCTTCTTGCTGGTTTTCATTATTCTTCTGTCTGGCACCCTGTTCTGACATCAGCAAGTATAATAGGTGATGGCCAGGTCCTCACTGAAAGCTTCATAGTCATCTGGGAGTAGCAGCAGCGACACTCCAGTGGGCCAATATGGTATTGGCTTGTCTGGATTGTTTGGACACTGGCCTTGGATTCAGCAAGTAAGTGTTGGATGCAGAGCTGTGCTGGCACAGACATATACCACAGTAACCTGCTCCCCCCCCCCCCACACACACACAAACTAAACTTATGTGCACCTATATCACCACCTAAATTCTGGACAGAGACGGCCTCTGCAATCTACCCCACTCCCATATATATTTCTTAATTTGCCTCTACACATACAAAAGTCCATGCTCAAATTTTATTCCAATCTGCTTTTTCTATCAGTGATGCGTAACTGCACTCTAACATACAAAACAGCTACAGGCTAGCAATGGAATGCATTGATTAAGGCCAGCATGTTTGCTGTCCATGCTCTGTTGCCTTCAACAATAGCCTGACACACAGAAATTAAACAGCTGAAATTTTGCTGGCATAGAGATTACGTTTCTGTGTGTCACGCTATCGCTGTTGGGGGCAAGGAGCAAGAGAAGAAAACAAGTACTCCGAGAAGCATGGAAACACTGCTAACTTCATTTTCCCATTTGAACCAGTGCTGCTTCCTTTGTCAGTTCACACAAGAACACTATTCTTTCCTATTAATTTTTCTGACATTGGGCAGTGAGACAATGACAGTATTTTATTTTCATTCTGGACAAATTAAAATGAATATGCAAGACTTAGTGCAGTGGAGAATCAAATCAAACAGAATTTAAATAGCTATTGCTTTCACAGTCCAATGGTTCATTAATGATTTGCTAGATAAGGTAGAATGGGTACTTAACAACTGACATTTCTATGCTAATTTGCTTATTTTGTGAACAATTGCTGCAAACCAATTTTGCTTTTTTAAATAGGATTCTCTGCAAATTAGTTGTGCTGAACAGTGCAAGGAAAGAAAATAGGGGGTGCTCCTGTCAAGATACATTAAAGCCATACAGTAAATGTAATGGACTACATAAAAGGGAGAATTGGTTGATATTGCAGCTTCGTGAAATCTTCTAACCCCAAGTTCAAAAGCTGACTGAATATTGATATAAAATGAGACATTCAAAAAATAATGAATGCTAAAAGCCCCTTGAAACAGCAGTGATATCCAGAGACTTACCACTTACCCTTCCCAAAGGACCTTTCTCAAAGTTTAAATTTAAGGTCTACTATGAAAATTTATTGCATTACTTGTACAGAAAGCTTGTGGTGTTTTGGAAAGTAGTCAAGGATAATTTTAGAGAGTTATCAGGTGTAGTGGTTTGAGTGTTGAACCAGGACTCCAGGTCACCAGTGCTGAGGTTCTCATTTGGCAATGGAAACCCTCTCAGTGGCCTTGGGCTGGTCTCACTTTTTCAGCCTTAGAGGAAGTCAGCCTCATTTCAACAAATCTTGACAAAATAATTCTGCAATAGATTTACTTTAGGATCACCCTAAATCAGAAAATGCTTAAAGACAGAAAAGAACAGCAATAACAGCCAGTGTGGTAAAGTAGTTTGAATGCAGGACTTTAATTTGTGATTTTCATTCACACCACCACATTCCCTGCCCTTAGAAGGGGCAACCAACAAGTAAATGAGAAATACTGTAAATAAATCAATTATACAAATGAATACTATATCTGAAAGCATGGATATGTGAAGAAATATTTTGCTTAGTGGGTCATTCCTTCATCCTACTGACAGCTTCTAAAGAGTTCTGGTAGACACATGAAGATTCTCTAAGTTTGTCATTAGTACATTATTTTAATAAAGTGGGCCCTGGGTATTTGCTGGGGTTTGGACCCATACCAATATTCATGGTTGATCAATCCCATTATATACAATGGTGTTGTAAAATGTTGTCCTTTATATAAAATTGTAAATAACATTGCTTTTTGGATTTCTTTTAAACAAATATTTTCAAGCTGTTGTTGGTTGAATTTATGGATCAGAACCCATGGATCCAGAGGGTCAATTATTACATTCATATAGAAGATCACACCCATGAAGCTATGTTGGAAGAAGAGAGACATGGATCAAGAAGGTAATATAAACTTAGATATCCCTTGTTAACAGATTTTGAAAGATTTCAACCTCAAATAACAATATATTGCCCAGATCTGAATTATATGAGTGGAGCTCATCCCATACAAGTCTTCACAGTTCCCGTAGCCTCCCTGGGGAAAGCTGTCAGTGCCAAAATTTTGTTCTTTTAAGACATGCCATTCCCAAGGCCAAAGATGATCTGATCAAAGCTGTCACAATGCTATACAGTTGGTGTCATTATCTGTTAAATCACGGGGTGGTACTGGATTTTGTTGCATCTGGGTGGAGTCAGGAGTGTACTGTTCCTGTTCTCTGCTTGTTTAACTGACAAAAGTTCTTGACTTTCTCACTGATGCATTCCCCACTAACAGACTATCTATGATAAATGTCATGTTACAAGAGGTAGGCCACCCTTTGGAACTGCCAAGGATACATGCTGTGCCAGCTGACACATGGTCTTTGCTTAGAACCAGGATCGTGATTACACATTCAGGGTTGAAGCTAGTTCAATGATTTAAAAAGATGTGCCAAAATCTGGGGAGTAGTGCTGTAATTAAAAAGTCAGTGTGAGTTGGATCTTACCCTTACCAAATTGATGAGTTTCTTAAGATTAAGCTTGTGGACTTTATTATACCCTTCTCCCTTCTCCTCCCCTAATGATTCAAACACTAATGTGGGTTTTTTGGGTAGTGATTCTGTTAGTTAAATCATAGGTAAGGTAAAAGTAGAGGATCATGAAGATATGTAATTAATTTTTTTTATTCAAGAATGAATTATTTATTTTCAAAGGACACCCTATTCACAAGGAAAGTTGCTACAGATGTCTGTTACATATGGTTAGGATGGGCATTCATGCAGTCTCGCCCCCCCCCCCCCCAAAGAGGAAGTGAAGCAGCAAAAAGAGGGAGAAAAAATAAGAAGATAAAAATTGCTTATGATTATTTATATGTATGTATATGATTATGTATTTGCCTTATTTATATGGATAAAAATTTAGAAATAATTACTGGTATTTCTAAAAGTGGTGGGCTGATTCTATCAATACTAAGAAAAAAAACATACAGTCGGTTTAGGAACTCTTTGAAAGTGAAAAACCACAAAATTTTAAAAATGCTCTAAGGTCTGTAGCAATATCTAGGTTCTCCAGTATGGCTCTATGGTCAACCTCCACTGGATCACAGTATGGCACAGGAGTTAGAGATTCCTAAAGAGAATGTTTTAATCAAATCTGTAAAATTCAAACCCACAGTGAGAGACCGATTGTGGTTCTCTCACTGTACAAATACGTGAGGGGAAGTCATAGGGAGGAGGGAGCAAGCTTGTTTTCTGCTGCCCTGCAGACTAGGACACGGAACAATGGCTTCAAACTACAGGAAAGGAGATTCCACCTGAACATCAGGAAGAACTTCCTCACTGTGAGAGCTGTTCGACAGTGGAACTCTCTCCCCGGGGCCGTGGTGGAGGCTCCTTCCTTGGAGGCTTTTAAGCAGAGGCTGGATGGCCATCTGTCGGGGGTGCTTTGAATGCGATTTCCTGCTTCTTAGCAGGGGGTTGGACTAGATGGCCCATGTGGTCTCTTCCAACTCTACTATTCTATGATTCTATGATTCTATGATTCTATGGTTGTTAATGACTGAACCCATTTCTAAAACCTATGTTTTCAACCTGGCAGTGCACTAACTAAAGGGTTTCCAATATGCTGCAGATTGAAGTGCTGAGAACTGATACTTACAGTCCTCTCTTGGTTATGGGATTTATTGAGATAAGCATCATTGTGGGCAATGAGACAGGCAACAGGACCTGGTGTGAGGGATGTCTTTCCAGCTTCCTATTTTTGACACACCTCACAACCAGAAGAACACTTCAGACATCATTTCCCAGGACCCAAATCCACAGTATCTCAAAAACCCTTTGGCTCTGATAAAAAACCAAAATATTATAATTTGTTATGCTATCTTTTATATTTTTTGTTTCTCTAAGTTATACCATTTGTCCATCCAATGTTTATACAAATCCAGTTTTTAAAACTCCCTTAGTTCAATTTACTGTAATTCTCTGGTGTCCTTTTCAAGGGCTTAACTGCACAGTGAGAGTTTATTCAAGCTAACTGCTCATTTCCGGAGGTCGACATTTACTGAAGAATGTACAATTGCACAATCCCCAACCTATTGTCATCGGGAGATTGTGGAGATGATTCTGAACACCATTGTGAAGGGAGTCCAAAGCCTTATATGAAGCCCTCAAATAACCTCTGCTGTTATTGAAGTACAAGTTTAAAGTTCAGAGATACTTGTAGGTGTTGATGCATTTCTTTTTTCTGGATACAAGAATGGAATTTTTATAAGATTTTTATTTGATCATTCTAGCAGGAGTTGTTTAATATTCCCCCTATAAGGTAAGCTAGTTTTGAAAATCAGTCCAGTAAACTATAGAAAAATATCTGCTGCCCTTATGGGTGCCCAGTCTCCACCCCAAATCTCAGGTGACAGTGCCACCTATAGGTCAACTCAGCTGTACACTAATTTTGTAGGAACTCCCTTACAGTTTTATGAATTTCAGAAATAAGGAAGGAAGCTCTCTGAATCAACATGGAAAAGAAATAGTACAGTGTGATCCCCAGATCTATGGGGAATCCATTACTGGACTTCATATGGAGAGTAGAGAACCCTACTGAAATGAGATTCTAAAGTGTGGGTATAAGCTTATATGGTTTCTGAAGTGCTGGCTGAATATGGCTCACCTCTCAAGCTAGGTAGATGGAAGGAAGTAAATCAGTGTCCAGAGGAAAGCCTTCAGTTCAAAAGAAATGTGGCTTCACCTCTCCAAATTCATTTCAAATACAGAATAGTCCAGAGATGTTGGATAAGATTGTACTACTAATATCTGATTTCCCACCCACAACCCAAATGTGATATTTGAAAACCTTGAAATGAAGTTTTAAATAAAGTATCTGTATGTTTTTAAGGATATCCTTATTCATTTTGCCATCTCACCCAAATATCATGAATCTACTTGGATGTGAGTGAGGTGGCTTTGAAATTACCATTACTGCTTTGATTCAGCCTATCATGGTTGTGTCTTTCATATATTTGCCTCTATTTATTGGCTCCATGAACGGATTGGAGTACAAAACAATGACATAAATGTGACATTTCACATTTAAGGGCAGATCGCACTTTTCCCTTACTATATTGTACTACATAGTAGAAACTGTATAATTAGTACTGTTATTGTTTGTATCCATGAGAAATGAGAGGATATCAAATTTCAAATAAATTATCTTTTTGTTCTTGGTTATTTTAAAATGGATACCTTGTACTCCAGGGGTGGGGATCATGAGAACCTCCAAATGTCTTTGGACCCCTTGCATTTCTTACCAGAGGGTATACTGGCTAGGTCTGCTGAGAGTTGCAATCCAAAAACATTTTGAGGGTTTCATGATTTCCAACCCATTGTAAGCTTTTCCATGAGAACAAGATGTTTTTCTATCTATTTCCCTATTGAACTTCAGTCACTTCAGATCACTGAAACCTCTAACTTGACATCAACAAAACCTAATCAGTTTTATATGAAGTAAATGCTAATGAAAACAGGTGAAGTTTGGAAACAAAGATAAAAGACCCAACTGAAGACAGTTCAATTGTTTAGTTGATTATATTTTCCATTTCAGAGAATACCTTCACCTTAGGTGGAATTGCAGCAACTGAGTACAAGACTGCCATACAGATACATACCCCATTTCCCCCAAAATAAGACGGGGTCATATATTAATTTTTGCTCCAAAAGATGTGTTAGAGCTTGTTTTCAGGGGCAGTCTTATTTTTCCAAATTGACTTTTAAAATGAACTGTATCCAGGGCTTATTTTTGAAATAGGGCTTATATTTCGAGAATCCTCAGAAATGCTGAAAAATCATGATAGATCTTATTTTCAGGGTAGGTCTTATTTTGGGGGAAAACAGGGTATATGTCCTTCCCTGACCACTCCCTCCAACATTTATCTGTTATTTCTTATGTAAATTAGCCTAATAGGGGTGAATTACTATAGGTTTATGAACTTTTAGCTCTATTCTTTCAACTAGCACCAAATCCATTGACGATTTTTATTGAAAGAAGTAGAGAATGTCGTTTGCTTCAGAGTATAATGTAAGGGCATATGATGCAGTCATCTTGTTGTAGTTAAGGACGTTTCAGTGTATCAGCACATGGACAGGAAACTGCCTTTAAAACATGATATCCATCTTGAATTTCATGGTGGAAGAAAGGCATGTGCAGAATAGAAATATAGAATCATACAACAATAGAGTTGGAAGAGACCACATGGGCCATATAGTCCAACCCCCTGCCATACAGGAAAAGTACAATCAAAGCACCCCTGACAGATGGTCAGCTAGACTCTGTTTAAAAGCCCCTGTTTAAAAGACTTCAAGGAAGGAGCTTCCATCACACTCCAAGGCAAGGAGTTCTACTGCTGAGCAGCTCTTATAGTCAGGAATTTCTTCCTAATGTTCAGGGGGATTCCCCTTTCCTGTAATTTGAACCCATTGCTCCGAGTCCTAGTCTGCATCCTCTTTCTTATGACAGCCTTTCAAATATTTAAACACAATGATCATGTCTTCTCTCAACCTTCTCTTCTGCAGGCTAAACATACCCTAGATACCCTAGATAAAGGAAATAGCAAAGAACCTCCAATATACTTGGGTAAATCTTGTTGTGTGCTTTCAATTCTGATTTATGGCAAGCCAAAGGTAAACCTATCATGGGATATATATTTTGAGTGGGTAGCGGGGACGACTTTGTTCAGAGAGATGTTGCTATATCTTCCTCTAGGCTTAATGTCAATTTCCCAAGATCGCTCAGTGAGTTTCCATGGCTTAGAGGGGATTTGAACCCTCATCTCCCAGTGTTCTAGTCCAACAATGATTTTGAACTTGTGTAATTTTAATTGATGTTTTAATAACGGATGTTTTAACTTTTGATTTTAATTGTAACTGTTATTTATAATTGTATGTGTCAGCATCAAATGGTTGCCAATTGTGAGGCGGCCCTGAGTCCCCTTCGGGTAAGACGGGCAGGGTACAAATGTGGGAAATAAACACTCAAACCAGTATACATGCTACTTCTCAACATAAATCTACACACAGGTAATTAAGCAGTGGTTGCTCTATGTCATCCTTCTTCTGAATACCAACATAATACCACCAATTCTGTAAGTGATGTGAGGTCCTTGGGGAGGGCCATTGGTGGGGGGGGGCAGGGGTGTGGCTACCACCGAGGAGAGTTGGTCTGCAGGCTGCACCTTCCACACTGGAAAAGTCAAAATCTCCTGCCCTCCTTTTCACCTCCTCCTCGCAGGCCATTGGTGGTGGTGGGGGGTGGGGGGGGGTGGAGGTGTGGCTGCCGCCAAGGAGAGTTGGTCTGCATGCTGCACCTTCCACTCTCACTTTTGTTTCATTTCTTATAAAAAAATATGGTTACACATGTAACTAACCCCTCATGTCTTTATCCAAAATGAGATAAAGAAAATGAACTACCTCAAACATCTTTAAAAAAACAAAAACCTCCTACTTTGCTTATCAAATTCCACTGAATCTCCATCTGCCCACAAACTCTATACACTTGAGTCTCTTAGCCATTAGCTTAACAGTTGTGGCCTAACATCATACTTCTTAGGTAAGGAGAGTGAATTAGCCATTTCTACAGATAAACAATCAACAGAAAAAATAGTGTACAGCACAACTGTTACAGCATAACTGAGACTGAAATGGCCATAACTGAATCTCCCTAACCTGTTATCAAAGAACAGGTTCAAAACAGCACTTTTGTATTTATATTTATAACTCTATTTCTAATATATTTTGTAATTGTTTACTGTTTTAAACATTAAAAGGAAGGTGAGGACAGGATGTTATAAACAAATACATTAATTATTCTCTCAGATCAATTACAGTTCTACCAGAAAGACAAGAAGTAAATGTCTCATGATCAGTGAAAAAATTAGAAGAAAAAACACTTCAAGAAAGTGATGATTCAGTGATGAAGAACGTATTATAGTCTTTGGTTATGCTTTCATCACAATAAGCATTTCAGAATTATTGGAACAAACACTTGCATCTTTCTCTCTCTTTCTTCCAGATTACTTTTCATATTTCTGAATGCTATACAATCTACTGACCTTTTGATTATGAGAAATCCTCAAAAACAGTTTTAGGTTGGTGAGCACAATCTTGGCATTGAAACTATTGAAGGGGTTTCTTGTCAGTGGGCTGGGCACCCACAGGATGCTACTACTTCCACAAACTCTTTCATGTCTTCAGTTGTATTTATGGGAAGAATGTAAGCAAGTGAATGCTGTGGCTCATGGGAAAAAAAATCTTGCAGTGATGAACTATTGTAAATATCATGAATGTGATTCGAACAGCGTGGTTTTTTAAAGCTAAAGTTATATAGATTTATTTTTCCTTAATAATATATTGTTCAATTTTAAAGATAGCCAGAGAACTGCTGGTAGCATCAGAAGTATGCTACAAAAGAGATTCTAATGCAGAAAATAAGACAAGAACGTATAGAAACAAAGTTATGTGATAAAAGAGCAATAAAAAGCAAAGCTACTGTCAGGATCCAGGCTGCAGAGCACCAATAACCATGCGCAGAGACCAGAATCTATCTAATATCTTTATTAAAGGATTATATAAAGTCAATAAAAACAAGTAAAGACTAAAGTTCAGAAATAGACCTTTCAGGAAAGGTCAAATATAGTCCAGGAAAATAATGTCCAATAGGAGATATTAAGGTCCAAAGTTATAATCCAATAACCGAAACACACACTTTGCCGAGCAAAGTGTGGGGAAATGACAAGGTCCTTTAGTCCATTGAAGCTTGACAACAAGGCTGGAAAACAAACTAGATTCTTGGCAACAAGACTTGATACGAGGCAACAAGAAGCAAGAACAAGGTCCGTGGCGAGGTCCGGGGAACAAGGCAGGCTTGGAACTAGAACAAGGTCCGGGGAACAAGGCAGGCTTGGAACTTGGTCCTGGAAACAAGGAACTGGAGTAGCGTAGTCCACACACGTTCTCACTCCTCAAGCTGACGAATTGACTCCGCAAGGATCTCCTTGCGGTAAAACACCTATATAGGATCTTGTTTTCCCGCCAAGGAACACTTTCCCTGGAGAACAAGAAGTGAAACCCAAACTGTGTCCAGATGCATGACTCCTTAGAATTTCCCAAGGGAAACAGGCTTAATCAGCTAATTGTCTGGCAGCGATTCTGGCGCTTCGGCGCTTTGCCTCCCTAGCGCCTCTATCTCTATTATAATTATCCTTACGAGAAAACGGGGGAGAATTCTGCCCAAGGCTTGTTTGGCTGACTTCTTGGGGGCAAACATCCTGCAGGTACAGGGGCTCCGATTCTGGCTGAATCGGTGGGAAACCCAAGTTTTCCTCTTCGTCTGCCACAATAGTACTAGGAACGGGACTACATGGCCCATGAGACATCACAGCTACACTGGTTTAACTGATCAGTCAGGGATTTTGACTCCATCTCTTGAGGTATCTAGAACTGATCTGTGAGGACTTGTTATTCTTATATAAACAGTATTGGTAATAACAAATGGCTTCGGCTTCTGCGTCTTCTTCTTCATCATCATCTTCTTCTTCTCTCTATCTTTCTCACACACATCTATCTATCTATCTATCTATCTATCTATCTATCTATCTATCTATAGTCTATTTATATGAACTGGCAGCATCTATACTTGTAAACAAGTGATGGCATATGGTGAGTTGTTAGTACAGTTGTCTTTGAAGGAGGCAGTGCGTGAGCAATCCTCCTACACTCCAATACTCAGAGCATGTGTCAAATATCCATATGGGTCTCAGGAACCTAAAAATAAAGTCTTTTGTAAGCACAAAAGGGGCATTTATGTTGATAACTGACATGAGTGACAGAGTGCCTGGATGTAGGGTTGGCAGTTCCATTTTTTAAAAAAATTAACATCTCTGGCTGAAAGACTCTGATCACATGTGTGCCTAAAAGAACAAACTTTTATGAAAAAAGGACTGAATTGGGAAAGCATTTGAGGGATGTATAGTACATTTGAAATTTATCTTTTGGTGAATTTTATGGTTTATCTGGTATACCTGCCATGGCATGTTTCTGGCATTGTGACCTCAGCTTTTCAGCTTTAGGGTGAGCCTACAATGGAAGGTAAATCTGGGACAAAACAGGGCAGAACTCCTCTGGACTGGCTTCAGAGATGGCTGCATGGCCAGTGGCCACACCCTCCAACAGTCATGATTCAACTGGACTGTCTAATTTGACCCCCTGTCCTTCCACTTTTTCAGCTCTGTTTAAAATGTCCCTGCTTCTATCTGCTCCTTTCATTTTCCTCAGCTTACTTCAGTTGTTCAAAGTTTATACAAAGTTCAAAAATAGTTTATACTCACTTAACTCAGTAAAAGGGAGAGGAGAGAATCAGAGCATGTGGGATCTTGTCCTTCTCAGTAGGTTTAGGCAAAGGTTAACTGCTGCAGCCTCTTCTAGGTTGTTGTTCTCCCTCATTAATAACATCCATATCAACATTCTATGGAATCCTCGGATGTTTAGCTTGGCAAGGCATTAGAACTCTACCACAGAAAAGAGAAGTGTATGGTGGGGTAGGAGAGGAAAGAATTTGACTTAGAAAGCACAGTGTTTGTTTTTCTATTTTTAAAAATTATGTGGTCACACAGCTCATGAGAACTTTCTTTCTATACCATTCTAGCACTTTGCTTTTCTGAGGCACTCATATGAAGTACAAAGAATAAAATAACTGCTCTTTGTAATCACTTGTTTCATCTTGAATCTTTGTTGGATACTTTTAATTATCAAATCTTTTTGTACTTTTTTCACTATAGAGATCCAGGGAACTGTTTGAGCAAAGTTTCCTGGTTATATTTCAAAAGATATTATCTATATAATTGACACCAATGTCTCAATGGGAGCACATCTCACTTGTTCTACAGTAGACAATGAGTAGACAGGGCACCATCCCCCTCCAATGATTTCTTGAAGGCTACAAGATTGATACACCTCTCAATGGAAATATTTCTGCATTGATTAAAATAATAAGAGACAGATGTCTGCCTTTTCTTTCTTACAATTAGCACCCAGAACTGTAAAGACAAGCTGAAATCCTATTGGTGATATATGCATCCTTTAACGGCATGCAAGTCTTGTTTTGAGTGGTGT
The DNA here is from genome assembly GCF_035594765.1 of Anolis carolinensis. Taxonomy (NCBI): domain Eukaryota; kingdom Metazoa; phylum Chordata; class Lepidosauria; order Squamata; family Anolidae; genus Anolis; species Anolis carolinensis. The sequence goes on from NC_085842.1 coordinate 279,547,234, forward strand.
TATTGTTATTGCGTTCAAGTCATTTCTGAATTATGGCAATCCTAAAGTGACCCTGTCACAGGGTTTTCTGGGGCTGAGAGTATGGACTCACCCAAGATTATCCGGTGGGTTTCCATGGACAAGTGAGCATCAAACTCTAATCTCCAGCGGGATAATCCAATGGTTAAAATACTAGATTATTCTGGCCCACTCTTTGAGTGGAATGCAATGATGTACTCACTAGATTCTTGCATCTCACCTAGGTGTCATTGTTGTTCAGCTTCTGATTTGTCAATCCAGTGCCATAATAGGGATACAATTTGGCTTGGCAGCTGGCCAGGAGTGAGGCCTGAAGCTCTGCGCATGGAGAAATTATGCTCCATGCATACCAGCTAAGGTCTTGGTCTACAATTTCTAGAATCCTTCAGTATCATCACCAAAAGTAGTTTCTTCATGCTCTGATGTTGTGAAGAATCCCAACACAGCCAAATCTTTTGGTTCTTCAAGGAAATTTCTGTCAAGTTGATTTATGATATACCTCCAGATCACCCTATATCCAACTCATCTGCTTAAATCTTAAATCTTAAGGGGTGTGGCTTCTTTTACAAAGTCTATTCACCGGAAATGAGGTCTTCCTCTTTTCCAGTTTCCTTCTACCTTACCAAAGATTATTAATTTTTTCTAGCGAATATGTCCTAACGATGACATCCTCATTTAATTCATATTGGCTTCTAGGGATAGTTCAGGCTTTATTTGCTTTAAGACCCATTGTTAATTGTGTGTTTTGTGTGTTTTTAGCAGTCCACAGTATCCATAGATCTCTTCTCTAGCCCTATATCTCAGATGAATTTATTTCTTCCTATCCGTTTTTTTTTATAATTGTTCAGCTTTTATAACCTTGCTTAGAAATGGGAAACATGATGGCCTGTACAATCCTAACTGTAGAATTTAATAATCTATCATGACACCTTGGGATCTTCTCGGGTTCCTTCATAGCTGACTTTCCAAGTCCTAATCTGCTTCTGATTTCTTGACTGCAGTTTCCAATTTGATTAATGATTGAGCCAAGCTAAAGAAAATCTTGCACTATTTCAATGTCTTCATAATGTACAATAAAGTTGTATAAATCATTAGTGTTTCTTGTTTATTCAGGTTAAACCTGTCCAAAAAGTTCTCATTTTTACACTGCTGCTATATTGAGGGTGCTGGGAATTGCGATGAAAAGGAATTATGTTTCTTTTTGGTACAAACCAGTCAATGTTTTCATATAAAAATATAGATGCTTCTGTTTATAATGAATATCTGTGTGTACATGAGAAAAGTTTCAATAAGGAAGTTTTAAGTTAAATAGTTTTAGAACTAAATTGAATAGTTACCTCATCACCTGAAGGCAATAATTACTTAGATTCATTTCATCTTCTTGTATTTGAAATGATGAATGACCTTCATTGCCAACAATTTCTTAAATGCATTTGGCTTGCTTAACAAATGAAGCATGAAGCAATAAATATAAAATCTCTAAACTCCCCACTGTGATACCAAATACACTGGGAAGTGAGATTGGACTGTCATATCTATTTCACAGTTTAAAAAGCAATGTAGCAACACATCTCAGATGCACCCTTAGTAGGGTGCTATATATATTTAAAATATCTTTATTAAATGGGAGGGGAGGTATTTTAATAAAACTACATATAAAGAGTAATGCAGACACACACAAAAACAAAGCACATGATCAAACTACAATTAGAAAAACACCCTAAACTAAATAACAACAACAACAATGATGACAATAACAATAACACCCTATAATTCAAAACTTCATTGAGAGAGAGGGAAAAGGGCATAGTCACCAGCTATTCAGACAATGATAATAACCTTTCTCTTCTCCAACTTCCTCTAACTTACATATGTATACATGTGTGTTTGTACTTTCAAGTTGCCTGTTGACCTATGGTGATCCCCATGAATTTCACAGGGTTTTCTTAGACAAGGACTACTCAGAGGTTGTTTGCCATTTAATTCCTCTGAAATACTTGCCTATTATTTGTCAAAAACCAAATATTGTTGATGCCCCATCAATATTTTTTTCTCCAAAACCCCCAACAATTACAGGTTGCCAAAATTTATTATTATCTTTTCATCAAAATCTTTAGCTTCTCCATTTCTGTTGGATCATACATTTTCAATAGCCAAACTTCTCCTGATGGAATTGCTGTGTTCTTCCGCTTCTCTGTGTTGGGCACTATGTATTAATGAGATCCAGGGGATGCAATCCTTACTCTTGCTTGTCCAGAATTAAAGAATACTCTCATAGGTGTATGGCCCAAGGATGTGGACAGAATCATTGACAAGATGAAGACTACCAGACATATGCTAAATCCTTGCACTTTCTGATCAAAAGTGTGATGCAGGCAGGCTGTTAAGGGAAGCTGATTGCAGGAAGCATACAACACCTTCATCATAACATCTCTACTGTCTTCTGGTTCATGTACTGATCTATTGTTTGTGTCCAGGCTACATGACTACATGAACCCGCCTGCCAGATCTCCAAAATCTTCAAGTGAGGTGTCTCTCTCAGTCCTACCACTTTCACCGGCTCTTTTAATGGAAATATTGGGAGAGAGACTTTTCTGTAGACATTTATATTCTGGAACTCCTTTCCAAGGGAAGCCAGGTTATCTCCCTCCTTGCTGTCCTTTTGTCATTAATTGAAGACTTTTCATTTCCATCTGATGTTTAGGAACTGATCATTTTATCTCATGGACTTTCTTTTAGTGTTGTCCTGTTTTAATCTATGCTTTAATCTGTGGTGGACAAAAACCTGACAGAAGCCAGGCAGCAATCCAACAAAGGGGTTTCAAGATCTGTAGACTACCACTTGAAATAGCACTGTTCGAAAGCACAGGTTTTCAATCTGAGATGTTCCAGATCTTGCTGGACTTCAGCTCCAGGAATCCCTGACCATTAGGCATGCTAGTGGAGAGTTCCAAGAGTTGAAATAAAATAGTGCCTGGACCAAGTAAACACCACTAGTCACTTGGAGACCAAATGGCACAACTAGCTCAAGGTAAGAATGAGATCAAAGTTTATGCTGCAATGAGTTATGTTCCCAGTGTCATATATAACATTATTAAACATCAGGTCCTTTTTTAACCAAGAAAAGTCACATCAAGTTCCCATTCAGCTTCTCTGCCTTTGTACAGGGAAGAATGCTTGCAAAGCAGAACTCTGTGACTGGGGAAAAGCAAGTTTGACAAGAGTGCCTGAGAAGTGAAGCTTCTGGCTATAAGTTTGATTCCTATTGCAGGAAGGTAGATCAGTAAATGTATGAAGATGCTGGAAGCATTCTCTCTAACACTATGGTTCTATTTTAACTATTTCATACCAACAGGAGTGGCCCTAGGTTTTTCCAGGTGGTAAGCCAACCTAGGGCCATGTGCCCCTCGCCCAAAATTGCGCCCCCCATCCCTAACTTACTGGCGGCGGTGGCGACCATTGGGTCGCTCACTGCGGAACCAGGAAGTAGCTTGTATTCTCACGAGATCTCGCGAGATTTCCGCGAGATCTCGCAAAATCTCATGAGATCTCGCAGAAATCTCATGATATTTCACAAGATTTCGCGAAATATCATGAGAATACAAAATACTTCCTGGTTCCGTGGCAAACAACCCAGTGGTCACCGCCGCCGCTGCCGCTTCGGGTGCGCCCAGGAAGGCGCTGCGATGAGGCGGGGTCTTCAATGGCATCCATGAAGAACCAGGCCTGCATACCAACATCCTATGGAATCCTGGGATCTTTAGCTTGGTGAGGCATTAGAACTCTATGGCAGAAAAATGATAAAATCCTCTATAAACTGAGAATTTCAAGATTCCATAAGATATTAGTAATATAATCACAGTTGTGATTGAAATGGAATCACAATACTAGAATTGCCTAGTTTGATATAGCCTATGGCTGGGCAAGAATAGTTGTAGGCCAGCTGCTACAGTATATAAGGCAAAGAGAGGAGCTGATCCAGCCTTCTATTGCTGACACTAAATCCACCAGGGTTTTTTTGTGATGGTGGCTGCTGGTACTGCTGAGAACCAGAGAAACACCAACAGGAACCACCATCCATAAGACACCAATACATAAAGGTGCTCCATCTTTCAAGAGATACAGTATTACCAAAGAACACCCCAGCTGAGCACACTGCAGGTTAGTTGACTACAACACCTGTCATCCCAGCATGTAAAACTTGTATTCCAAGAGGGAAGCAGGTTTGAGAAGATTGCCCAAGGCATTTGCTTTCTTCCTTCAGGTTCTTGCTTGATGGTTGCTGAGCTGGAGTGAATTGTACATCATGTTCTGCACATAGACAAGCACACATTGAGAATTAACTGCTGATGACAGAGTTATAGCAAACTATTGTTTCTTTATTAGTGGAACATGAAAGGGCTGATTTGAGGAAGTAGGGGGCAGCATCTTATGTGTACATGTGATTGGCCCAAAGGCTCTTTTGTGGTATCTGTGGGTACATGTTGGGATCACAAGTATAACAGCTTTATTTAAACATTTTAGTTCTCATCAGAAGCAGAATAAATATAAAGGATGCAAAGGAAAAATAAGTTAACAATACACTCAGATTCATTTTGGATCACATTTCTATTTATAGAACAATAAAGTTGAATTAAAATTGAGAATGTAGTTCATGTTGTATCCATCTTTCCATATATAAATTTGTTTTTTAGGACTATACTTTGCCAAAACAGTGTTCAATAAGAAAAGACACAAAGTACAGGTTTTAAGTAATCAGTTGAAAGTAATGTTGGTAAGGCTGAGCTTCAAGCCTACCTAAATAGTAGCCATACAAAACAGAAAGATGAGGTCTGTTGGAAGGGAATTTTAAAGACACAGGCCTACCACCATGCTCCATTCTTGGTTCATTTCAACCCAACTGAAAAGTGGATCCTTGAGCAAAATCCTTAAGGTAGATCTTAGCATAAGGGCAGAACTCTACAGGTGAAAATTATTCCATAAAAGAAGCGGTAGAGTTCAAACTTTCAAGCCTGAATATTAAATGTTGAAGCTGATGGCTTCCATATTAATGAGATGGTGATTCTATATCAGGCTTCAGTCTCAGCATGAAAGGAACAATCCAAGGTGCTGAACACTGTCATCCAATGTTTGACCCATTTGTTAGTTCTTTGAAAATTTGGACTAAAGCCCAGAATCTAACATTACCCCTCCAGTTCTGACATGGAAGACAGCAGCTACTAGAGATTGTCAAGTTTTCTGTGGCAAACAACATGTTTAACCACTTTCTGTCAAATGTGTATTGTGTGTGGCATTAACGTTTTCAACAATCAAAAATACTTTTAAAAATGGTCTATTAGTTTATTCACAGTGAAACAAATTAATTTTTTTCACCCCAAAATTGTCAAGATTCCTTGAATTTATGTTGCACATATGTTCTTTACAATATTGCCATACCTTTAAATTACTTCTGAATAAGGCAAGGTTGAATTTTGTCCAATTTTGGACTAGATTCTAAGTTATTCAACTTCTTTCATAAGATCCATTGCTCTACTTTGCTGCTAATCTACAAGAATGAAGGAAAAGCTGCCCTTTCTCTACTGCTACTGCAGCTTGTGTCAAAAAGCCAATTAGCATCCTTAATGAAGGGAAAGGAACCATGTTTGTTTTGGGGCTGACATCTGACAAAGGGTGCTAGGTGGGTAGTCAGATTTTGCAGCTCAGATTTTGTTTTTAAGTAATCCTAATTCTTATGTAAAGAAAGTGGATTTAGCACCACTTTTTAGCCTATGTGCCTCATTTGTAGTTAAATTCTTAATGAAGATTTATGTCATTATTGATCTAAGTATCAATGGAACTATGTAACTATTTGTGAGAAGTTATTCAATGTTCTGTAAGTACAGTGCTGTCACTTCAATGAAATTAAACAGGCCAGAGGGGGACTGGTACAGTGGGTGAAGGTGCTGGTGAATTCCTCCTTGGCACAAGGCGTAATGCCAGTTAGCTTCAAGGAGGCAGTAGTAAGACCTTTATTAAAGAGCTATTAAAGCATTGGATCCCACTCAATTGGACAACTACTGACCAGTCTCAAATATTCCCTTCCTGGGCAAGGTTCTAGAGAAGGTGATGGCTTCTTGGGTGAATCCAATTATCTGGATCAAATTCAATCTGGTTTCAGGCCCAGCTACGGAACAGGGATGGCATTGGTTGCCTTGATACATGATCTATGAAGAGAGCTAGACATGGGGTATGTGTCCCTGTTGGTTCTTCTGGACCTTTCAGAATACCATGGTATTCTTCTGGGCCATCTTGCCGGGATGGGTCTAGGAGGCACTATTGTACAGTGGCTCTGATCCTTTCTGGAGGGCCAGACCCAGAAGGTGGTGCTGGGAGACTCCTGTTCGGCCCCCTGGCCGGTGGCCTGTGTGGTCCATCAGGGTTCCATCTTGTTCCCTGTGCTGTTTAACATCTACATAAAACTGCTGGGAGACATCATCCGGAATTTTGGAGTTTGATGTCATATTTATGCAGATGACACCCAACTCTATTACTCCTTTCTACCTAAAGCCAAGGATGTCGTCATGCTCCTAAACTTGTGCTTGCCACCAGTAATGGACTGGATGAGGGCCAACAAATTGAGATTAAATCCAGACAAGACAGAGGTGCTCCTGGTCAGTCAGAAGGCAGATCAGAGTATAGGGATACTGCCTATACTGGATGGGGTTACGCTCCCCCTGAAGTCACAGGTTCACAGCTTGGGGTGGTCCTGGATCGCTAACCCTGGAGCCTGAGGTGTTAGCAGTGGCCAGGAATACCTTTGCACAATTGTGTGCCAGCTGCACCCATACCTTGAGATGCCAGATCTGGCTGTGGTAGTCCACACCCTAGTTACATCCCGTTTGGAGTACTGCAAACACGAATCAAGGAACATGAAAAGCACTGAAGACTAATCCATCCAGTCTGGAGAAGTCAGCCATAGCAGAACACCTGATGAACCAACCTGGACACAACATATCATTTGAGATCAGATAAATGCTGGACCACTTTAACAACTACCATGTTAGACTACACAGAAAAGCCACTGAAATCCACAAGCATGTGGACAAGTTCAACAGAAAGGACGAAACCATGAAAATAAACAAAATCTGGCTACCAGTATTTAAGAAAACTCTAAAATCAGGACAGTAAATAAAGAACACCACTCAGAAAATGGGAATTCCTGATAAGAAACAATTAAGGTCAGCCAACACCTCCCAACAAAGGATTCCTCCAGGCAGTAAGCAGCCAGACCTTGTAGCTGAAAGGCTATTCAATGCTAATCGAGGTGGTCAATTGAAACATTTCACAGATATATAAACCCCACTTGGCTAGTTTCCAACATATCTCATTACCTCTGAAGATGCCTACCATAGATACAGACAAAGTGTCAGGAAAGAATGCTTCTGGAACATGGTCATACAGCCCGGAAAACTCACAGAACCCAATGATTCTGGCCATGAAAGCCTTCGACAACACATATGCTCCAACAGCTTGTACAAATAATCTTCCATCGAGGTAAAATCTAATACAAGACCCTTGAACACTATAGAATTATAGCATTATGTTCCACTGCTATTGAATCCTGGGATATGTACCTTGGTGAGGTACTAGAATTTTTGATTTCCCTGGACTCTAAACTCCAGACTTCCATAGAATGGAATTAAAGGGGAATTATGGTGCTATTATTAGTGAAGCTTGAACAGGTGTATGTATTCACTTGGTAAGTCAGTTGTGTATCAAATGTACAAGACAGGCAGAATACACCAGGACGGTTCCATCATTCATAAGATTCAACCAAATGGTAGGAGGATTTTACTCAATCTGCACCTGACAGTAAATCAAAGGGCTTTATAAATTCTCTTCACTATTTGAGAGATTGTAAATAATGTAATTAACTATCAAATAATACCAGCCACAATCCTGTTGTAGAATTATGTAAAACTATCTGTAGCTGTTTGCTACTAATTATTCCTATGTATTCACTATATTGACTATGGATGGTTATGCATTTATCATTCCTCAACAAAATTCCAGCCACTGCATTTAATTTCTAAGTTGTAGGCCATTGGTACAGATCTACTGGTCTTTCAAACATTTTGGATGGCAATTCTCATAATCCTTTATCATTAGAAAGTATGTTGCTTAGGAAAAAGTGAAATATAAATAAAATGAAACCAATGGTGGCTTCTTGGCCATCAAAAAAGGACCAAAGGTTCAACATCCTCAGTATAAACCATAATCTGTATTTCTTTTGGTTTCAATGGAACTTCTTTCTGTGGAACATTTTCTAGATTTTCTTCTAGGTATAGAATTGAAATGGGACTAGAATCATAGAATCATAGAATCATAGGATCATAGAATCATAGAATAGTAGAGTTGGAAGAGACCTCATGGGCCATCCAGTCCACCCCCCTGCCAAGAAGCAGGAAATCGCATTCAAAGCACCCCAAACAGATGGCCATCCAGCCTCTGTTTAAAAGCCTCCAAAGAAGGAGCCTCCACCACGGCCCCGGGGAGAGAGTTCCACTGCCGATCAGCTCTCACAGTGAGGAAGTTCTTCCTGATGTTCAGGTGGAATCTCCTTTCCTGTAGTTTGAAGCCATTGTTCCGTGTCCTAGTCTGCAGGGCAGCAGAAAACAAGCTTTCTCCCTCCTCCCTATGACTTCCCTTCACATATTTGTACATGGCTATCATGTCTCCTCTCAGCCTTCTCTTCTGCAGGCTAAACATGCCCAGTTCATAGGGCTTGTTCTCCAGACCCTTAATCATTTTAGTCACCCTCCTCTGGACGCTTTCCAGCTTGTCAACATCTCCCTTCAACTGTGGTGCCCAGAATTGGACACAGTATTCCAGGTGTGGTCTGACCAAGGCAGAATAGAGGGGGAGCATGACTTCCCTGGATCTAGACGCTATTCCCCTATTGATGCAGGCCAGAATCCCGTTGGCTTTCTTAGCAGCCGCATCACATTGCTGACTCATGTTTAACTTGTTGTCCACAAGGACTCCAAGATCTTTTTCACATGTACTGCTGTCTAACCAGGTGTCCCCCATTCTGTATCTTTGCATTCCATTTTTTCTGCCGAAGTGAAGTATCTTGCATTTGTCCCTGTTGAACTTCATTTTGTTAGTTTCAGCCCATCTCTCTAGTCTGTCAAGATCGTTTTGAATTCTGCTCCTTTCTTCTGGAGTGTTGGATATCCCTCCCAGTTTGGTGTCGTCTGCAAACTTGATGATCGTGCCTTCTAACCCTTCGTCTAAGTCATTAATAAAGATGTTGAACAGAACCGGGCCCAGGACGGAGCCCTGCGGCACTCCACTTGTGACTTCTTTCCAAGATGAAGACGACACATTGGTGAGCATCCTTTGGGTTCGTTTGCTTAGCCAATTACAGATCCACCTAACCGTAGTTTTGTCTAGCCCACATTTTACTAGTTTGTTTGCCAGAAGGTTGTGAGGGACTTTGTCGAAGGCCTTACTGAAATCCAGGTACGCTACATCCACGGCATTCCCTGTATCGACCCAATTCGTAACTCTATCGAAAAAAGAGATCAGATTAGTCTGGCATGACTTGTTTTTGGTAAATCCGTGTTGACTATTAGCAATGACAGCATTTGTTTCTAAGTGTTCACAGACCACTTCCTTAATGATCTTTTCCAGAATCTTGCCTGGTATTGATGTGAGGCTGACCGGACGGTAATTGTTTGGGTCGTTCTTTTTTCCCTTCTTGAAGATATGGACCACATTTGCCCTCCTCCAATCTGCTGGGACTTCTCCCGTTCTCCAAGAACTCTCAAATATTATTGCCAGTGGTTCTGAAATAACTTCCGCTAGTTCCTTCAGTACTCTTGGATGTAGTTGATCTGGCCCTGGCGACTTGAATTCGTTTAGAGTGGCCAGGTGTTCCTGGACAACTTGTTTCCCTATTTGGGGTTGGATTTCCCCAAATACTTCGTCCATTTCATGTTGCTGAGGTTGAAGATGGCTTTCTTTTTGTGAGAAGACGGAGGCAAAGAAGGCATTAAGCAGTTCTGCCTTTTCCCTGTCGCCATCACCCCATCTTCTCCTCGCAGAGGCCCTATCGCTTCCTTTTTCTTCCTTTTTCTACCAACGTAAGCAAAAAAGCCTTTATTGTTGTTTTTAATGTCCCTGGCAAGCCTGAGCTCATTTTGCGCTTTTCCCTCCAGGAGTTGGCTATATGTTTGAATTCTTCTTTGGTGATTTCTCCCCTTTTCCACTTCTTGTGCATGTCTCTTTTGAATCTTAGCCCGGTTAGAAGTTCTTTGGACATCCATTCTGGCTTCTTCGTACGTGCCATTTTTTTTTCTTTGTTGGCACTGTTTGCATTTGCGCCTTGAGTATTTCACTTTTAAAAAACTCCCATCCATCGTTAACTCCCTTGTCTTTTAATATTGGCGTCCATGGAATGCTGCTCAGTATTTCCTTCATTTTTTGGAAGTCAGCTCTCTTAAAGTCCAGAATGCGTGTTTGACTTGTCTTAGTTTCAGCCTTCCATTGTATCACAAACTGCAGAAGCACATGGTCACTTGCCCCTAAGGATCTGACGACTTCTACTGTATTGATCAGGTCTTCCACATTTGTTAAGACTAATATTTTTTTGATCTCATTGAAAAACTTTTTAAATAACCTCTAAGGTGAAAGGTTTTTTAAAAAGTAGCAAAAACATGTCCTGTTACAGTTTGATTATTTGTTTTTGTATCTGTTGTCTCAAAATATCTTCTCATCCCCAGTGTTGTAGTGCTTTGATATATTCCACTCCACCTTGCCCCACTCTAGTTTGTGTGTATAAGACGCTGGTGTTATTTCATTCTAACTGGAAATCATATATCCTTAGTTTGATATGCCAAGACACTCAAGAATTGCTTGAATTTCAAGGACCAGATTTGAACAAATGGAGTCTATGGAGAGACATGGTATACAGTGTAAGGGGGGGTGAGAATATCTGATGTGTAAACCTAAGAATAAGGTACATATAAGTTGGTCATCCCACTTTTTTATCTTTAAGGTAAAGGTAAATGTTTTCCCCTGACATTAAGTCTAGTCGTATCTGACTCTGAGGATTGGTGCTCATCTTCATTTCTAAGTCAAAGAGCTGGCGATGTCCATAGACACCTCCAAGGTCATGTGGTCAGCATGACTGCATAGAGTGCCGTTACCTTCCTGCTGGAGCGGTACCTATTGATCTACTCAGATTTGCAAGTTTTCGAACTGCTGGGTTGGCAGAAACTGGGGCTATCTGTGGGAACTCACTTTGCTCCCTGGATTCAAACCGCTGACCTTTCAGTCAGCAAGTTCAGCCGCTCAGTGGTTTAATCTGCTGCACCACTGGGGGCTCCATCTATCTGTACTAGTATATTTATAATTTTACTTGAACTTGATGTATCCTGTATGTTGTGTTTATATTGTTGTTTTCATAAGGCCAATTGGCTGATCAATAAAATCATTTCAATACATCCTTAGTGAGTATAATCATCTGTGGTGGTAAAAAATTTTTTTACAGTGGTCTGAAAACAATGTCATCCTAACCTAGGCAAGATTGCCAGTACTGGCTGTTAGCAGCAGGAGCCATACTTGTTCCATAGACAGAGCCTGAGCAATTCCATGGACAAACCAATTGTGAAACATGAAGAAGTGGCAGAACAGTCAGTATTCAAGTTTAGAGTACATTTTTTTTTTAAAAGAAAAGGGTTTTGGAGTACACGTTGTAGCACGTATATTGCATGCCATTCAAAGAATTGGGACAGTACTACCTCCACAGAGTGATTGAGCAAGTCTTACTTAATAACATCATGTTGAAATTTTCCACTGGAACCAGAGTTTATGTAAAGGTCTTTTAATGGACTGATGAGCATGAGCTCTGTTGACCAATATTAAATAATTCAATGTAATTACATAGAGTAAGCCTGCCCCCCAGGTCATTTAGAGTTTTAACATATTATTGTTTTCAGTTGTCATATCTGCAAATGTCAGCCATTACTGACTCCCAAAAGTGATTAATGGCTGGATCCACACTGCCCTATATTCCAGGATCAGATCCCAGATTATTTGCTTCAAACTAGACTGTATGAATCTATACTGAAAGATAATCTGGGAAAAGAGTATAATTTACAGTGTAGATTCAGCCATTGTTAGTTCAAATTGCAAACTGGGATTCCCAATACTGTAGTGATGGTGGTACAAAGTTCTTGTTGAAGTTGGCCACTCTGCAATAGTTGATATAATCCTGCTGCAGTCAACAGTGCTAATTGTTTTTGGCCTAGTGCATCTCCATCATTCCCTTTATAATGGAGACTGGTGATTAGAAAGCCATTGTTGTACCAGTTCCTCCATAGCTGAAAAACTGGTGCAGTAACAAAAAGAATAACTTGCCTAAGGTGAGAATTCAAAAACGGAAGGCTTCTCTTTTGAATTCATTAATTCCACTTGCTAATTCCAACTACACTAAATTCATGGAATCTATGGAAGTTATTCAAGTGTTGACTTACCAAGCTACTATGGGTCTACTCTATCTGGGACTTGTTATTTGATATAGGCCATTTCTGTACTAACATCAATTTTACAGGCTCAAACAAATCAGCAATAACAATAGGAGTTGCAAAAAGCCATCAATATTGGGGTGGTGGTGGTGCTGGGGTTCTGAGCACTAGATATCAAATCACCTATTTACAGTAGCAAAGCAAACCCAAACCAAAAATCCAAACCAAAAGGCAGATTTATGATAGTCAGAGAAACATACAAACACATATACACAAACCACCACACACATGTAGGAGGAACAACCCCTCAATCTTTCTGGTGAGCCAGGATCGTTTCTCTTAATCTTCCTCTTGATCACAGTTATCATCCCCCCCCCCCCCGCTACACACACACACACTGAATGCCTGATATCTTCGAAATGAAGTACTGGGCAGAACTGGGTCATGCTCACAGAACAGATATCTTCATGCTTTGAAAAGCAAATGTCTTCAGAAATGATAAAGTGAACCAAACATATACAAACATATTACTTTGTGGGGCAGAAATAAGATTTTGGCTTGGTTTTGCTTTGATGCTGCAATTTCATTACGGCTGATGGGGAAGGCAGGCAGGTCCTAGAAATGACTACATCTTGATGCTGTTGATGGCCTGCTCAGTCAATGGCACAAACAAAAACCATGTCAGGGCCTGTTCCAGTTATATGATCTTTCTTTATCTAAAGGGGGGAACTGATACAAACTCATCCCGTGGGAGGAAACACCTAGTGGCCTGGGTTATGTTTTTTAGTTTTGTTTAAGAATGTAGTTCTTGTTCTTATCTGTTGTTTTTTTTATAAATGCTATAAATCAGTTGGAAAGAAGGATAGAAATGCTGAAATATATCATCTGTGAGATTAAAAGAATTAGAAGTTTGCAAAAGTATGTTTGGTACCTCATGCTGCCCAACAGTCACAATTTGGCAAATGTTTCTGTTCTGCTCGCATTCCCACTTTTGTCCTCAATGTTACTTCAATTGCTGCAAAATGGTATAAACTGCCAGATTATTCAGGACTCAACTCAGGAGGGAGAAAGAAGAGGAGAAGGGAAAATTTTGCCTTTCCAAGTAGGCTCAGGCAAAACAAAACTGCTGCAGCCTCTTCTAGCTTGTGCACGCTTCCTTATCAACATGTTTTGGCATCTTGACCACACTTTGATGTTTCTTGGCCACAGGTGACCTGGTTTTTACCTGTGAAATGTTGGAGGGTATTGTATCTTTGGCACAGCAATCAGCCACACAAATTCCATTAGCTTCATTCTTACCAGTTTTTATTAAAACAGGCATACATATTCAGGTTAATTAAAAATAGTCTACACAGTGGAATATGGGCATCTAAGTTAATGGGTTTAAATCTGAGCCATCATTTTCACTGTGGGAGTTTCCATGTTTTCTGTCCCATTATTCCCACCCCACTTTTGTTAGTCACCCAACTACTATTCACAGCATTATACTACACATCTGTTTATACTGGTGTGTTTTTAGGGGAAAAACATAAAACAGCAGATATAAAAACATGGAGATTAGATTTTTTTAAAAATAACATAAAAGATGTTCCTAGAGATGAGTGTCAGCTATAGGTATCCGTCTAAGCTCTACAATCTGGGAATTAACCATGGTGCTTCCATCTTGGCTGCCATGGCAAGACTCGGTGTCACTGATATTAAGGCCTGCCCCTGAAAGACAGAAAACAAAATATAATTTAAGAGGGTTAGAAACCAAAATGTTAGCATATCCTGCAGATAGAAAACCAATCCCATTTCTTTTTTTTCTGACATTAGCTTTCATGTTCCCAGTATAATTATTTTACTGTCTGGCCTGGATTTCTTGAACAAAAGGGGAAAAACATGCATTAGAAGCCATTTAAGACCCAAGCATTTTGAATGATAAGGTCAAACTCATCAAAGGTCAGCTAAAGCAATTTTGTGTGTCACTGTCATGCAAAACATTTGCATGATATTCTGTTTCCCTAGCGTTTTGTTGCCTGAGGCACTGAAACAAATCCCACATGAGGCTGAAGCAGCTCTCTCCGTTCTTGGCTGTACAAATAAAAATTAAATAACCATTTGCAACATTTTCATGACATGCTACTATACAGTATTGCTGTCTCAGACTGACTAATGGGAGGGATAGCCTTGTAATATGGTTTTGGCTGATCTTTGATGAGATCAACTAAGCTGCTCCAAAAGAAAATTTCTCCCACCCAAATGTGTTGGATCTTTTAAAAGTAACTGTTAATTGTTGCCTTTAAAACATGTCATCTTTTCCTTACTTTTTCCACATTCCCACCCACTCTGGATTTTTGCAAGCAAGAAATAACACAGAAGGTTATATCTTTAACTGGTAGGATTCTATTTTTTTTAGAGAGATTGCCTTTCTGAAGTGCTAAGACTTGCTGTGATTATTGTGACTGTGGTTATGCACATGCTTGTATACATATGTATATGAATATGCATATATATATGCACAAAGAATTTTGCTGGTGACCTTGAAGTCGCCCACACACACATCAGAAATGAGTTGATAGCAGGATCTCCAACAGATCTCTTCTAAAGTAAACATTTCATCCCATCTGCAGAAGGATTTGGTTGCATAAGCTGTTACAAAGAGGTCTTGGAGGCTGTGGCTTTGTGAAAGTGTTTGGAAACTGTAAGATTCCATTTCCTCCACAAGACTAAAGTTTTTTGGGTGGTTTGAATGAGTGCAAAACAATGAGTGTGATCATATCCTCAACACACACATGGATGCAGAAAGAGATTAAAAATTACACTGCTTCTTGCTCCTCATCCTTCTTACACTGTCAGGACCTCATATCAGCAGAGAAAACATCTGTATGGGGAATAGGACTCAAGGGATAGTGACTAATGTTTGCACAATGCCAGTGGTAGTCCCCATGTAGCATCAGTGGTACCAAAGGGAATTGGGCAAAAGTCTGTACCAGATGAAGGAGTCCTTGGAGTAGCATTATATCAAGATGACATTAAGTTAACCAATACAATGCCCCTAGGAATTTCATCTACAGAGATGGGTAGTAGAGCTTATTAGGCTGCTATCACAAGCATCTTCAGGGGGCCTTGATTTCTGCATGTAAAAAAAAAAAGCCAGACGCAGCAGCCAAGCTTCTTCTTCCCACTTCCCACTTCTTCTACAAGTGGCCCAAACATATTACTGTTGTCTGAGTGAACACACTGTGCTCTGGCCTTAGGAAAAGTAAATAAAGCGTTAAAAAGTTGCCCAACCCTTAGTTGGGCATTTCAAGACCTGAAATTCTTATTTATTCAGAAGTGCATGCAAGCATAATTAAACACAGTCATGAAAAAGGGACTGATGCCAGAAACTGCTTTCCAGTTAAGCCAGTTACAAATGACCAAAGGCTGAAGGGGCTCAATGGAGTGAGCAAAGTCATTTTCATTGACTCTACATGAGTTGTACCAGCAACAAATCTGGCCTACTAAATCTGGATTATACCTATTTACAGGAGGGCTGGTATCATCAGCTGCTCAGTTACCGAATAAATTTTTAAATTGTAATCTAATATAAAACCTAGTGTTATGATTGAGCCTCATGGCTCTGTTACTGGCAGACGTGGGCGTAAGACTCCTCGAGAGTCAGATACTCTCGAGGAGCGAGAAAGAAAGAGACTGCGAGATATCTTTGCAGCACCATCTGACGAAGAGTCTTTTGAGGGGTTTACGGAGAGAATGGAGGAGGGGCTGGTTAGCTCGGAGGAGGATGAGATGGATTGGACTCGGGTGAGGGAGGAATTGGGTGCCACTGGCAATGATGGGATGGAAGATGAATGGGGACCTTCAGGATTAGACCCATGGACAAGCTGGAGGGATGGGACGGGATCCACAGCTGGGGATGCTGTGGGGCGTAGTCAGAGGTGTTCCAGCTCTGATGAGGAAAGTGATGAGGAAACGCCCGGGTTAAGGAGGGCAGCTGATAGTGATGAGGATTTGTAACTGGCATAAAATGAGGCTTGGGAGCAATTGCAAATTGCGTTGGGCAAGGTAATCTGGACGAACGCTTGGGATCTGTGTGGGACGCTTTCCTGAAGACTGGTGTGTTTTCGTGTGCTGATACGTAAGTTGTTTTGGAATTTGGGGTCAGACGGCGGGAGGAATTGTGTGGGCTTTTGTTTGTGCAAACTTGTGCTTAATCTCATTAGCTTTGACCTTCCGTCGTCTTCTTGACAGACGCCATCTCCTGCTTTGGATTTCGGACTGAACTGACCACGGCTTGACTTCCCCCTACTCGGACTTGGTGAAACTACAAACGTCTGCTTCTGGCTTGAACTACGGAAAGGAACTGGGTCTACTCTACTGCTTCAATCCTCGGCTGATCTGTGTGTATTGGAAATCTTGCCTGCTGTGTGGAGGAGTGACTCAAGTTACTCAAAGCACAGTGCTGGCAGCAGAGAGGAATCTGCTGCCAATTAATTGCATTCTTTTGAACACTTTGTTCCCCGGCTTCTGTTTTGTTTATCCCCAGGCTGAAGCAAGCTGTTTTGTTTTTACCCGGATTAAACTCCGGTTTAATCCGGTTTATCTTTTGAACGTTTTTCCTTGCCCCTTTTTGCTTTTAAAGGCTAATACTGCCTGGCCCTTGTATTTTACGGGCATTTTGAGTTCTGTTATCCAATAAACTCTGTTATCTTTGATCTTGTGGCGTTCTGTCTTTGACAGATTGCCCAACGCCATAAAAAAGGTTTATTGCAGTAATAAATCCCATCAGGAAGACGATGGATGAGTTAAGGGCTAAGTTCGATCAATTACAAACGGCCTTTACTGTCAGTCAAACAGCTAATGCTGTTAAAGGACATATTTTGACTCCGGAACGCTTTGACGGAACCAGGTGCAAGTTGCCAACTTTTCTGGCACAAGTTGAGCTTTATTTTTCCCAGCTCAGTGCTCATGCTTACCCTACAGACACTAGCAAGGTGGCATTTATTTTGAGTTTGTTGACTGGTCCTGCAGGACAATGGGCCACTAATTTAATTTTGGGAAATGACCCAGTCAAGGACAATTTGAATAATTTCAAGAAGTTACTAACTGACACTTTTGGGGACCCTCTCCGCACGGAGAATGCTGGGTGGGCTCTGTATCGGTTGAAACAGGGAAAGGGGACTGTTTTGGATTACTTAAATAAGTTTAATTTGTATCGCCACCAGCTGGACTGGGGGGAAAATGCATTCATGCTTTTGTTTACTGCTGGGTTAAGTGATTATCTCCAGGATGAATTAGCACGCTTAGAGCCGGCTGAGAATTGGGATGCCTTAGTAGCTAAGGTGCTGCGTTTGGACGCCAGGTTCGAGTCCCGTAAACACTCGAAAACAATGTGTGCGCCACCTATGCATGTAACCAGGGCACCTGTGGTGATGGGGGAAGAGCCTATGGAGCTTGGGGTCTTTAAAAAGCTGTCTACAGAAGAAAAGAACCGCAGGAGGCAGCTGGGGTTGTGTTTGTACTGCGGGAATACTGGGCATTTTGCCAAAAACTGTAATGTGAAACCTTCCCAGCTTTCGGGAAAAGGCCAGCCCTAGTGCGACGTGAGTCCAACGCATTAGGGCTACTAA
The DNA here is from genome assembly GCF_035594765.1 of Anolis carolinensis. Lineage (NCBI taxonomy): Eukaryota > Metazoa > Chordata > Lepidosauria > Squamata > Anolidae > Anolis > Anolis carolinensis. The sequence continues at coordinate 279,565,376 of NC_085842.1, forward strand.
AGCAGTCAACTGAGGGGAGGAAGCATGTTTTCGTACCCATTACATTATCTGTTGGGGGGAAGGAACTTGTTTCTACTTTGGCACTGCTGGACTCAGGGGCTACGGTCTCTTACGTGGATATTGAGTTTGCTAGGAAGCATGGCATTCCTAGAGTGCGCAAGGCATGCGACATGTGGGTGGAAGGAGCGGATGGGAGACTGCTGGAGACTGGGGTGGTTAACCATGAGACCTCAGCAGTAATGTGGGAGGTGCAGGGAGTAACGGGAACGTTTGTGTGGGATATTACAAGCTTGCCCAGATACGATGTGATCCTGGGGATGGATTGGCTAGCTGTAGTAAATCCACAAGTAGATTGGGTGACGCGTAAGTTGACCTTAAAGAGGCAGGATTGTTGCACTCTGAACGTTTCTCAATCTGATATGGAGGGAGTGCCTGCTGAGTACGGGGAGTTCTCTGATGTATTTTGTAAAAAAGAAGCGGACAAGTTACCGCCGCACAGGCCGTATGATTGCGCCATTAAGCTAGCGGAAGGTGCGAAATTGCCAGCAGGGAGGCTGTATGCCTTGACTGTACCGGAAAGGCAAGCTTTGCGAGAGTTCCTAGATGAAAATTTAGCCAAGGGGTTTATTCGCCCATCTAGCTCTCCAACTGCGGCACCGGTATTCTTTGTAGCCAAAAAGACTGGGGAACTTAGGTTGGTCTGCGATTATCGGATCCTAAACAAATACACCATTCGGGATAGGTACCCGCTGCCTTTAATCTCGGAACTGTTATCAAGGGTGCAAGGGGCTAAGGTCTTTACCAAGCTTGACCTGCGGGGGGCGTATAACTTAATCCGAATACGGGAAGGTGATGAATGGAAGACGGCATTTAACACGTGCTTCGGATGCCACGAGTTCCGAGTCATGCCTTTCGGACTTTGCAATGCGCCTGCGGTCTTCCAGAGGTTCATGAACGATGTGTTTAGGGACCTAATTGACCAATTTTTAGTGATTTATTTGGATGATATCTTGATTTTTTCTAAGGACGAGAAAGAACATCGTCAACATGTCAAGCAGGTTCTGCACCGTCTGCGGGCTAATGGGCTCTTCGCCAAGGCTTCCAAGTGCGTCTTTCATGTGCCTGAAGTGGAGTTCCTAGGTCATGTAGTGTCAGGTAGGGAACTTAAAATGGACCCACATAAGGTTGACGCCGTCAACTCATGGCAGGAGCTTAAGACTAAGAAGGATGTGCAAAGGTTCTTAGGATTCGCGAATTACTACCGGGAGTTTATTCCGAATTTTGCAAAGCTCACGGTGCCTTTGACGCAGCTCCTGCGTAAGAAACAGCCATTTGTGTGGGGGCGGGAAGCTCACGACGCGTTTTTACAACTAAAGTCTAGCTTTCAATCAGACAACATACTAACACATCCTGATGTTGACAAACCGTTCGTGGTAGAAGCGGACGCTTCTAGCTACGCGTTGGGGGCTGTATTGTCTCAGAAAGATTCCTCAGGGACCTTGCGTCCCTGTGGATTTTACTCGCGGCAACTAACACCATTCGAGCAGAACTATACCATATGGGAGAAGGAGTTGTTGGCGATTAAGGTGGCGTTTGAGGTGTGGCGGCACTGGCTAGAAGGGGCGCGGCACCAAATCGTGGTCAGGTCTGATCACAAGAATTTGGAGCACTTGCAAACAGCAAAAAAGTTAAACCAGCGTCAAATCCGATGGGCTTTGTTTTTCTCCAGGTTTAACTTCAAAGTGCAGTTCGTGGAGGGGAAGGCAAACTTGCGGGCCGACGCCTTGTCCCGCAAGCCGGAGTTTAAGACCAATGAGCAGGTAGTATGTGTGATGACCCATGGGCCTTGTAGTCCTGCTCAGGACATTGTAATTCCTGATGAAGATGAAAACTTGGGTTTTTTACCTTCCCAGTCTGAACTGGATTCCTCTCAGCCAGATCTTTCCCAGGCAGATCTGGGAACCTTGCACCTGCAAGAAAGTTGTCTCCCAGAAGTATGTCAAACAAGCCCAGAGCCTACTTCTCCCGTATTCTTGCGCCGGGAGTTTTGTAAACAACAGAGAAGTTTGGATTCAGCTTCGCGCAGGAGTGCGAGGATTGCAGCTAAGAATGTGGCCAATTAAGACTGCTTCTCGTGAGAATCTTTGGGGAGTCTCACATCTGGTCTCAGAGTTAGCTTTCGGTTCTGATTCCCAGAGAACTGCTTCGGCGGGAAAGCTAGACTCTATTTAGGTGTTTTACCCGCGTAGTAACTTCGCGGAGTCAATTCGTCAGCCTACGGAGCGAGTTGTGTCTGGACAGCGCGCTCCGATTCAAGCCTCGCTCCTGCTCAAGCCTTGCCTAGCTATCCAGCCTTCGCCTTGCTTCCCAGCCTTTGTTTATCTACGGACTTTGCCTTGTTTCCCAGGATCAATCCTTGCCTTGTTCCACGGATTTATCAAGTTATTCCACGGACCTTGTTCTTGTTCTTAGTTACCTTGTTCCACGTTCAAGCCTTGTTTCAAGTATCAAGTTATTTCCTAGCCTCGCTCAAGTTTCATGGACTAAAGGACCTTGTCATCTCCCCTCACTTTGCTTGGCAAAGTGAGTGTTTCGGTTATTGGATTACAACTTTGGACCTTAATATTTCTTATTGGACATTGCTTTTTTGGACTAATTCTGACCTTTCCTGAAAGGTCTAATTCTGGACTATTTTCTACACTTGTTTTTATTAACTTTATATATTCCTACAATAAAGATATTAGATAGATTCTGGCCTCTGTGTATGGTTATTGGTGCTCTGCAGCCTGGGTCGTGACAGTTTGACTCCGCCACCCTAAGCACCAATTAACCTCGGCCAGAATGTCTACCGGAGTCGTACCTGGGCCGAGCGGCCAGCCGATTACCTACACCATCGACAAGGAAGAGGTGGACCGAATCCGTGATAAGCTCAATGCACAGGATGGAGAAATAAGGGGTTTGAAGGAACGCGGTGTTCGTCTTCCGGCCATGGCGTTGCCAACCAAGTTTACTGGAGAAGCTTCTAAGGTTCATGTCTTCCGTCGCCAATGTCAAGCTTATCTGGAGGCCTGTGCTGCCGAGTTTCCCCAAGAAGACATCAAAGTGGCATGGGTTTACAGTCTTCTAGACGGGCCAGCGGCCAGCTGGGCGACGGCACTGTTCGACCAAGCCTCTCCACACCTAAGATCAGCGCAACACTTCTTGGACCACCTCAAGGAGACTTGGGGAATCGAGGACAATTTGGAGGCAGCCGGTCACAAACTCCGTCGCCTTTTCCAAGGAGACAGACCTATGTCTCAGTATATAGCCGAGTTCCGAGTGCTGGCCCACAACACCGGCTGGAACGATGTAGCCCTCAGGGGACAATTCCGGGAGGGTCTCAACATTGAAATGCTGGAAGAAATCTCCAAGGTGGATCCTCCCCAGACCCTCGAGGCACTCATTGATCAATGTTTACGGGCTGAAGTCATGATTGCCAACAGGAAACAGTGGGTTCGAGGCCAGGGCAGTAGAGCCGGGGCAAAACCCCCCGCTCCCGCCAGCGTTCAGCCACGTCCGGTGTGGAGACCCCCACCGCCAACCCCATACCCCAGAGGAGGCGAGGAGGTGCCGATGCAGTTGGGCAATGTGCGTCCCAGACTAGATGCCGCCGAGAAGGCCCGTCGTCAACGCTTAAACCTCTGCTGGTACTGCGGGAACGGGGGCCACTTCGCCAGAGAGTGCCCAGCCAAAGGGAAGCCTGCCGCCCGTCTTGCGGCGGCGTCCTCCACGGAGACGAAGGCGTCTGAGCCGACTGGCACACAGCCGGCGGGGGAAGCCAACGACCGGGTGTAGAGAGGCTCGCCAACCCGGTCAAAAAATCCATCCAAGAGCCGCCAACCGGGGTCCTGTTCCTTCTCGTGGTCACATTATGGTCAGCAAAAAGGGGACCCGTCATGATCCACGCCATGATAGACTCTGGAGCTACCAACAATTTCATCGATAGAGAGTATGCCGACTCTCTGGGATTACAATATCATGATTTCAAGAATGCCCGTGTGGTGCAAGCCATAGACGGCCGTCCCCTCAAGACGGGCCCCGTAAGTCAGTGGTCGGAACCCACCAGGATGTGGATAAGGGAACATATGGAAGAGATTTCCTTCTTTGTTACCGAGGTTCCCCATTTCCCTGTGATTTTGGGAATTCCATGGCTGACTCTCCACGACCCTAACATCTCCTGGTCCAACAGAGAACTGCAGTTTGCTTCACCGTACTGCCAAAACCATTGCCTCGTAGCCAAGGTATGCCATGCCACAGACACCGAGCCCATCATCACCTTGCCAAAGAAGTACTCCGAGTATTGGGATGTATTCAATGAGAAAGAAGCCGAAAAATTACCCCCACATAGACCTTATGACTGTGCCATTGACTTGGTGGAGGGGGCCCCGATCCCGCGAGGGCATCTCTACTCCCTGACTGAACCAGAGCAAGAAGCTCTCAGGGAATTCCTAGAGACAAACCTTCGCAAGGGATTCATCAGACCCTCTCAATCCCCAGCCGCCTCCCCAGTGATGTTTGTGAAGAAGAAGTCAGGGGAACTACGCTTGGTGGTGGACTACAGAGCATTGAACAATATCACCAAGCGGAACAGCTATCCCCTGCCCTTAATCTCGGATCTACTGGATCGGCTTCGAGGAGCCAAGGTTTACACCAAGCTGGATCTTCGGGGGGCTTACAACTTAGTTCGCATCAGGGAAGGGGACGAGTGGAAGACCGCCTTCCAGACCAAATTCGGATTATTTGAGTCCCGAGTTATGAATTTCGGTTTATGCGGAGCCCCCGCAACGTTCCAGCATTTTGTCAATGACATTTTTCAGGACTATCTAGACAGGTTCTTGATAATCTACCTGGACGATTTTTTGGTGTTTTCCAGATCACAATCAGAACATGAGAACCACGTCAAAATGGTGTTACAACGATTGCGGGATCATGGACTTTATGCCAAGCTGGAAAAATGCGCTTTTGATCTACAAGAGGTAGATTTCCTTGGTTACCGCATCTCGCCTCTAGGGCTTTCCATGGATCCAGCCAAAGTTTCAGCAGTATTGGAATGGCGGGCGCCAACTAACAAGAAAGAGGTGCAGCGTTTCTTGGGGTTCGCGAACTACTACCGCAAGTTCATTCCAGATTTTGCCCGCTGGTCCGACCCCATCACTAGCTGCATCCGTGGAAAGCAGCCTTTCCGCTGGACTGATCAAGCAGAGAAAGGGTTCCAGCAACTAAAGAAACTATTCACCTCCCAGCCAATTCTACAGCACCCAAATCCTGGAACCCCTTTTGTGGTGCAAGCGGACGCCTCTGATGTGGCAATTGGGGCTGTACTCTTACAACCGGTGGGAGATCACCTCCACCCCTGTGCCTTTTATTCTCGTCAACTAACCACACCAGAGAGGAATTACACCATTTGGGAAAAAGAACTACTGGCCATAAAGGCAGCCTTTGAAACTTGGAGACATTGGCTAGAAGGGGCCAAATTTCCCATTGAAGTCCACACTGATCATCGTAATCTAGAACATCTAAGAACTGCCCGCAAACTAAATCAGAGGCAGCAACGTTGGGCTTTATTCTTTGAACGTTTCAACTTCCAGATCCATTATGTGACCCCAGCCCAAACCAAGCAAGCAGACGCCCTGTCACGTAAACCGGAATACGCTGCAGGACGCAAGGAGACCTTTGAATCCCAACTGCTACAACCTGAGAACTTTGCCACGCTCACGGTGGGGAACACCAAATCCATTCCCATTGGTTCAACTTCCCCTACTCCAGGACCCATCTGTGCTCAAGAAATCAGGGCTAGTCAGCAAGCAGATGCCTGGGCGCAGGACCAACTTCGCCAAGGTCTGCATTTCCCCTTTTCGCTTAAAGATGGGCTGCTCTGCTATAGAAATCATGTTTATATCCCACCCGGACCGGGCAGGGAAAAAGCGCTTCGTCTGTGTCATGACTGCAAACCAGCAGGACACTTCGGACTATTTAAAACTATGCATTTGATCCTAAGGGATTTTTGGTGGCCCAAGATCCGCAAGGATGTGGAAAAATATGTCAACACCTGCCCAGTATGCCAGCGCTCCAAGATACGAAGGGAGAAGCCCTCAGGGCTTTTACACCCCCTTCCTACCCCATCTCGCCCATGGGAAATAATTTCCGCGGATTTCATCACTGACCTACCACCTTCCTGTGGATTCACCACGATCTTAGTGGTGGTGGACCTATTCACCAAGTTAGCCCATTTCATTCCCTGCGAAGGCCTCCCCACGGCCAAGGAAACTGCGGATCTATTTCTTCAACATGTTTTCAGACTACATGGATTGCCCAAGAGTTTAGTCACAGACCGTGGATCTCAATTCACCTCTCGTTTTTGGAAGGCACTACAAAAACTATTGGGCATAGACTCTCGCTTATCTTCAGCTCATCATCCCCAAACAGATGGGCAAACGGAGCGCACCAATGCCACTTTGGAGCAGTATCTTCGCTGTTATGTAAACTATCAACAGGACAATTGGGCTTCTCTGTTACCACTGTCTGAGTTTGCCTACAACAATGGAGTTCAAGCTTCTACAAAAGAAACGCCGTTCTTTGCAAACTACGGCTTCCATCCACGTTTCTTCCCCCCTGTCATTGAAACTTCAGAGGTTCCCGCAGCAGAGGATTGGCTGCAGGAACTCACAGCGGTGCAACAACTTTTGCTCCAGCAACTGGACCAAGCCAAGGAGGACTATAAACGCCATGCTGACAAACATCGCCAGCCGGGCCCCGAAATCAAGGTAGGAGATCGGGTTTTCCTGTCCACTCGCTTTCTGCCCTCCCACCGCCCTTGCCGGAAGTTAGATGCCCGTTTCATTGGTCCCTATCCAGTGGTGGCGCAATTAAACCCCGTGACTTTCAAACTCCAACTTCCGCGTTCAATGCGCATTCACCCAGTGTTTCACCGTTCCCTGCTCCTTCCGGCGGATGGTGTGCGACCTGATACAGACCAACCGGCCCCCCCTCCTGTTTTGATGAATGGGGAGGAGGAGTTCGAGGTTGAGGACATTTTGGATTCTCGCTTTCACCGCCGCCGCCTACAATATCTCATTGACTGGGTGGGTTTTGGCCCTGAGGAACGCTCTTGGGAAGACGCCTCCACAGTCCATGCTCCTGATCTAACCCGTCGCTTTCATCAGACCTATCCCACCAAACCACGACCTCGCGCCTCGGGGAGAGGGCCCCAGTTTGGGAGGGGCCTTGAGGAGGGGGATAGTGTGATGACCCATGGGCCTTGTAGTCCTGCTCAGGACATTGTAATTCCTGATGAAGATGAAAACTTGGGTTTTTTACCTTCCCAGTCTGAACTGGATTCCTCTCAGCCAGATCTTTCCCAGGCAGATCTGGGAACCTTGCACCTGCAAGAAAGTTGTCTCCCAGAAGTATGTCAAACAAGCCCAGAGCCTACTTCTCCCGTATTCTTGCGCCGGGAGTTTTGTAAACAACAGAGAAGTTTGGATTCAGCTTCGCGCAGGAGTGCGAGGATTGCAGCTAAGAATGTGGCCAATTAAGACTGCTTCTCGTGAGAATCTTTGGGGAGTCTCACATCTGGTCTCAGAGTTAGCTTTCGGTTCTGATTCCCAGAGAACTGCTTCGGCGGGAAAGCTAGACTCTATTTAGGTGTTTTACCCGCGTAGTAACTTCGCGGAGTCAATTCGTCAGCCTACGGAGCGAGTTGTGTCTGGACAGCGCGCTCCGATTCAAGCCTCGCTCCTGCTCAAGCCTTGCCTAGCTATCCAGCCTTCGCCTTGCTTCCCAGCCTTTGTTTATCTACGGACTTTGCCTTGTTTCCCAGGATCAATCCTTGCCTTGTTCCACGGATTTATCAAGTTATTCCACGGACCTTGTTCTTGTTCTTAGTTACCTTGTTCCACGTTCAAGCCTTGTTTCAAGTATCAAGTTATTTCCTAGCCTCGCTCAAGTTTCATGGACTAAAGGACCTTGTCATCTCCCCTCACTTTGCTTGGCAAAGTGAGTGTTTCGGTTATTGGATTACAACTTTGGACCTTAATATTTCTTATTGGACATTGCTTTTTTGGACTAATTCTGACCTTTCCTGAAAGGTCTAATTCTGGACTATTTTCTACACTTGTTTTTATTAACTTTATATATTCCTACAATAAAGATATTAGATAGATTCTGGCCTCTGTGTATGGTTATTGGTGCTCTGCAGCCTGGGTCGTGACAGTATGTCAGACCATCTTGCCTACTGCCTCTCTATGTGTTGTAGATAATGAGCTCGGGTTACATGACCAGATCCTTGAGGCTCAGAGGGACGATGTGTGGACTCAGGAGCAACTTATGCTGTTATCAGCAGGTAACCGTACAATACTGCCTCATCTACAAGATCAAGACGGAGTATTGGTACGCAGGGGGCAGGTCTATGTACCAGTGGGGGCCCTCAGGTTGGAGGTGATTAGAGCCCACCATGACGAACCCATGGCTGGGCACTTTGGCAGGTTCAAGACCGTGCAGCTTATCACCAGGAGTTACTGGTGGCCAAAGATGCGGCAAGACATTCTGCGCTTTTGTGACAGCTGCGCTGTTTGCCAGCAGAGTAAGACGCCTGTTGGGCGCCCTAGAGGTTTGTTGTCGTCTCTACCTGTTCCTGAGAGGCCATGGCAAATCATTTCCATGGATTTTATTTCGGATTTGCCTAAGTCTGGGGGTTATACTTGTATTTGGGTGGTGGTGGATTTATTTAGCAAACTGGCTCATTTTATTCCTTGTTCAACCATTCCGGCGGCCCCTACGTTGGCCTTACTGTTTACTAAGCACATCTATCGTTTGCACGGAGCTCCCGAGGTGATTATTTCAGATAGGGCTCCGCAATTTGTGTCACGCTTTTGGAAACACTTCCATGAGTGCTTAGGTACTAAGTTAAACGTTTCTTCTGCGTTTCATCCGCAAACGGATGGTCAGTCGGAACGGGTTAATGGGCTCTTAGAGCAATATTTACGTTGTTTTTGTTTAGATCAACCCACTGCTTGGGTGAAGTGGCTACCGGTGGCGGAGTTCGCTTACAACAATGCGGTGCACTCGTCTAGTCAGCATACGCCATTTGAGCTAACGTATGGTTTTCACCCACGGGGAGGTGTGGCGCCGTCGACCAATGTGGTCTCTTCTGACCCTGTGTACCGCTCTTCGGAAATGGCTGCGTTGCATGATGTTGCCCGTCGCTTACTGTTGGAAGCTAAGGCAACGCAAAAGACTCAGGCCGATCGCCGCAGGCAGGCAGGGGAGGAGTTGGAAGAAGGGGATTTGGTGTGGTTGTCTTCCAAACATATTAAACAGGCTGGGGGAAAGTTTGCGCCTCGGTATTTGGGTCCCTTTCCTATCGTTAAAAAGATTTCTTCCGTTGCGTTTCGTTTGCGTTTACCGTCTAGTTTAAAGGTCCATCCAGTTTTCCATCGTTCACTGTTAAAATTAGATACCTCCAGTCGTCGTGGTGCTATAGCGGAGGGTATCACTGCCACCTCTCCGCCTTCGGGGGAGGAGGCCTTTGTGAGAGGGGATAGTGTTATGATTGAGCCTCATGGCTCTGTTACTGGCAGACGTGGGCATAAGACTCCTCGAGAGTCAGATACTCTCGAGGAGCGAGAAAGAAAGAGACTGCGAGATATCTTTGCAGCACCATCTGACGAAGAGTCTTTTGAGGGGTTTACGGAGAGAATGGAGGAGGGGCTGGTTAGCTCGGAGGAGGATGAGATGGATTGGACTCGGGTGAGGGAGGAATTGGGTGCCACTGGCAATGATGGGATGGAAGATGAATGGGGACCTTCAGGATTAGACCCATGGACAAGCTGGAGGGATGGGACGGGATCCACAGCTGGGGATGCTGTGGGGCGTAGTCAGAGGTGTTCCAGCTCTGATGAGGAAAGTGATGAGGAAACACCCGGGTTAAGGAGGGCAGCTGATAGTGATGAGGATTTGTAACTGGCATAAAATGAGGCTTGGGAGCAATTGCAAATTGCGTTGGGCAAGGTAATCTGGACGAACGCTTGGGATCTGTGTGGGACGCTTTCCTGAAGACTGGTGTGTTTTCGTGTGCTGATACGTAAGTTGTTTTGGAATTTGGGGTCAGACGGCGGGAGGAATTGTGTGGGCTTTTGTTTGTGCAAACTTGTGCTTAATCTCATTAGCTTTGACCTTCCGTCGTCTTCTTGACGGACGCCATCTCCTGCTTTGGATTTCGGACTGAACTGACCACGGCTTGACTTCCCCCTACTCGGACTTGGTGAAACTACAAACGTCTGCTTCTGGCTTGAACTACGGAAAGGAACTGGGTCTACTCTACTGCTTCAATCCTCGGCTGATCTGTGTGTATTGGAAATCTTGCCTGCTGTGTGGAGGAGTGACTCAAGTTACTCAAAGCACAGTGCTGGCAGCAGAGAGGAATCTGCTGCCAATTAATTGCATTCTTTTGAACACTTTGTTCCCCGGCTTCTGTTTTGTTTATCCCCAGGAGAAGCAAGCTGTTTTGTTTTTACCCGGATTAAACTCCGGTTTAATCCGGTTTATCTTTTGAACGTTTTTCCTTGCCCCTTTTTGCTTTTAAAGGCTAATACTGCCTGGCCCTTGTATTTTACGGGCATTTTGAGTTCTGTTATCCAATAAACTCTGTTATCTTTGATCTTGTGGCGTTCTGTCTTTGACACCTAGTGTGCTAAGTTTCATTCTACGAGCCTCATTTTCTGCCCAGGGATATTCTCTTCCCCCCTTTTAAAAAAATAGTTGATGATCAAGCAAGAGAGGACGGATAAAGTGGATTGACATCATTTGGTGGCCCTAAGACACCAAATGATTCATTTCTAAAAACATATCACTACTAAGCCATTACCCAGAGGCAGCTTAAGGAAAGAGATCATCTTCAAAGCAAAGTAGGAGGAAAAGGCAATTGAAGGAGGCAAGAAATATGGAAAAATATGAACTATTTATATGGTATCTGATTTGATAAGTACCGGTATCTTTAAACCATAGGCCCAGGAAAATGGAAGAAATTGGTTACTGCTCATGCATCTTAGGAAACAGACAATTTGTGAGTTAGGAATAGTCCAAAGAAGTTGTTTGTGGTTGTTCACAGCAATTGCAATGGCCACCATGAGTTTGGTAAGCCATATTTTGGAGTTGTCCACAACTGAGCTGTCTGTAGATCCGATGCCATTTTGGACCTACCAGACACCTCCACAGCAAAATGAGTAGATCATGTTGCTTGTCTCAGAGCACCCATACTATTTCCTTGCAAATGGAAGAGTTCATTTCAAACAGTTGGAATTGGTATATAAAATAATGGTGCAGAAAATATTAAGATGAATCTAGGCTGTTTCAGAATTTTCAGAATTAACTGCTGCTAACGACTAACAATGCCAAGAACAATAGCCTGCCACTATTTATTTGACACCTCTATCTTAAACATGATTGTAATATGGTTAAATAACTTACTGAAATCTTTGTTTTTACAGGTTCTGAATGGTAATGTGATCTCTTTTTATAAAATTCCCAATCCATTATCTGGTGCCAGAAATGAAATCTCTAAGACCAGATACCACTTAGTTTGAATATAAATAGAATATCAAATTCTTCATAAAGACTGGAAGTGTTTACCAAAGGAGGTTAAAAGTTCATAGGGCCAGCTTGTTCTCAGATGAAGGCACATCAGGTCTTGTAAGGCTGCATGATGATTTAACTCAGGGAATGCATTTTCTGAGAAAACACTGCTTGTATGTTCCCCAAAATAATGATGAAATCAGTCTTTCATGTTTTCTTTCTAATGCATAGAGGCTGTTCAGCATTAGATAGCACTTTGATGTTCCAGCACATTTCTTAAACATTTCCTCTATATTATAAATATGTTCGCAATCTTTCCCATATCTCATTTGTGTTAATAAAAATTCCTATCAACCCCAGAAAGAATTGCTTGTATTGTGCCAACTAAAGATGATGGAAATGATAGAACAACATATTCAGAAAGGGGAATGTTATTCTGTTATTTAGCACTATATTTTCCTATGTCCTCTATGAGCACGGTTCATTCATCAGAGGTTTTTTTTTATAGGCAGCATACATTTGATAGTCCACTTCAAGGCAGGAGATTGTATTTCATAAGGTTTTTTCAAAGCTTGGAAGCTACTTTTTGAAACTGCAACTCCCAGAATCACACTGGTCCAAAAATTTTCCACTTCTGCTACCACTGTTGCTCCTATACAGACTTGGATTCATGGTTATTTACACCTTTTCTAAGTTCTGAATGTATATATCTATGTTGTAAAGTGTGGCTATTTTGCAGTGTTGTCTGATGACGAGAGGACATAGCCTAACTCACTGCATGGATGTGAAGTTTTAAGGCTTTTTAGATGAATGAAACGATTTATGCCTCAAATTCACACTGAAAACAAATGCAGGTTGCAGCTAAAGGGATATCCAGGAGTTGCAGGGTTGTTGTATGTTTTCTGGGCTGTATGGCCATGTTCCAGAAGTATTCTCTCCTGACGTTTCGGCCACATCTATGGCAGGCATCTTCAGAGGTTGTGAGGTACCCAGCCATGAAAGCCTTCGAAAACACATTATCCAGGAGTTGGTTCATCTGTAAAACCTATTGTACCAGTAAAACATGTCTCTGATGTCTCAAAGCAGTCTGGTCTTTGGGACTATGGGATATAAAGCAGTTTAAACAATTTCTTCAGGGCACTATAACTTGACATTTGTGCTCTTCCTGCAAAAATAGCACACACATATATTTATGTCACTTTATGCCTCATTAAGAATAATTAAGTAGAAATAGAATCCTATGCTTTTTACTGTCAACTCTGTACAACTATATATTTTCTTAATGGGCCAAACTGAGGTATGGGTTTGTTACATCAGCTGGTGCCACTGAGAGAGCAATATATAAATATATTTGGGCTTGTACTTGGCCATATCCAACTGGAGAAGACACAGTATAAACTAGAAGCAGAAAATGACAGGTAGATTAAGCACAAAGACATAAACAACTCATCGAAGGTCACTGCTTCCACTAGTCCATACAATAGTTATCATGTTTTTCCATCTACACTTTGTAAAACATCAGTCTTGAAAATGCACAACGTCCTCAGAGAACCATCAGTCAATCAACTTTGACATCTTTGGATAGCAAAAATGGGTGAAGCACATCAGAATGTGCATCCTTGGAAGCTGGCAAAACCGCTGTGCAAGAGCATGCAATCATACAGTACATTTGGGTTGCTGTGAGTTTTTTTAGGCCATGTGGCCATGTTCCAGTAGCATTCTCTTTTGACGTTTCACCTGCATCTATGGCAGGCATCCTCACAAACCTCTGAGGATGCCTGCCATAGATGCAGGTGAAACATCAGGTGAGAATGCTACTGAAATATGGCTATACAGCCCAAAAAATTCACAGCAACCCAGTGATTCTGACCATAAAAGTCTTCAAAAGCACATAAAGTATATTTGTATTTCTTTAAACTTTGTTTTTATTTTTTTCTGAGAAGTTTTGCTGGTGATTTTGTTTTTTTTAATTTTTATTGTAGATCTGTGGTTCAAAGAGCTTGATGGCCTCTTCATTGTCTTTCCCCCCACTTTGTGTGATTGTTGCTGATCTACACTTGCCCCTATTTAATTTACTCTTCCTATCTGTAGCTCCAGCTTTTGCACCAGGCTGCCAGCCATGTTCTGTTTCCTGGCCTTTTCCCCAACTTAAAAACAAGACCATTCTCTTCTCCCCTCCCTTCTGCTCCTGTAGTTACTTCACAATGGTAACTTTGTATTAATAACTGACCTCCTAGACCATGAAGTTGGTTATCTGAAGAGAGTGCTGTGTATCCAACGTTTCATAATAACATTTATGTTTTGCAGATGGCCTCTTAAGAACAAAACCAAACAAATGTGAACCTGAGAATCCTATGCAGGTAGCAGGATTACCAACTACTGTCACTCGATCCACCAATAATCTTATTCATAAAAGAATACCATTTTCCCTTGCATGTTAAACATTTATGATAAATATTTTGGTAATATTTGACAAATAACTTCAGTGGCCGGAGGTTATGGATATCTTTAAATGGTGCTTGCTGTAAGTTTTTAAATTATTTTATTTGATATGTTAATCGTGTTTTTATATTGGGATATGATTTTTTAGCTGATTATGTATTGTGGTCAGATGTATTTGTATGAATTTCATATGTTGTACGCCGCTTTGAATCCTACCCACAGGAGAAAAATGGGATAGAAATGAATTAATAATAATAATAATAATAATAATAATAATAATAATAATAATAATAATAATACCCTGTGAAAATCAAAAGATTATTTTAAAGTACTACAGTACGTTGACACTGGGAGGATCCAGCCAAGAGCTTAATACTTTTTAAAATTCAGTTTATTTTATAGGGATAGAATTCAGTATCATAATTATGGATGGCCAACCTTGACAAAATAGTGAAGAGCAGAGACATCACACTGGCAACGAAGGTCCGCATAGTGAAAGCAATGGTATTCCCCATAGTAACCTATGGATGTGAGAGCTGGACCATAAGGAAGGCTGAGCGAAGGAAGACAGTCGCTTTTGAACTCTGGTGCTGGAGGAAAATCCTGAGAGTGCCTTGAACCTCAAGAAAATCCAACCAGTCCATCCTCCAGGAAATAATGCCCGGCTGCTCACTGGAGGGAAGGATATTAGAAGCAAAGCTGAAGTATTTTGGCCACATCATGAGGAGACAGGAAAGCTTGGAAAAGATCACGATGCTGGGGAAAATGGAAGGAAAAAGGAAGAGAGGCTGACCAAGGACGAGATGGATGGACAGTATCCTTGAAGTGACTGGCTCGACCTTGAAGAAACTGGGAGCGGTGACGGCCGACAGGGAGCTCTGGCGTGGACTGGTCCAGGAGGTCAAGAAGAGTCGAAAACGACTGAACGAGTGAGACGACGACAAATCCGAAATTGCACACTTGTCACTAGTCACAATCATCATGAAGTTGTAATCATGGCACTATTGCCATGACAGTAACTGTACCCTAATCTATTTTACTAGGCATCAGCTGCACTGAAAGAAGATCTATATTGCTGGTGATCAGGATATGGATGAATAACATTTTTGCCAGCCTCCCACTAGTGAATGCAGCTTGCAGGAAGTAGTGGTAGAAAAGCAAACTGCTGTCACTTCTCTTGGCTTGTGTGTTCTTCCTCATGAAGAACTTTACACCACACACTGATGTTGCTACGCCACATGGGTTGCAATTTTCACATGTTTTGGGATATGAAAGTTTGGTGTTTCAACATTTTCACTTGAGAAAAAGACAGAATTTATACTTACCAGTTTTTAAAGCAAATATAAGATCGTCAAACTCTTGTGATTCTTCATCAGCCACTAAAGAGCTGTTGCTGAACCCCCCTGGTGTGGTATACGCACTGCCATTCTGTGGGCTTGGCTTAAAGACAGCACTGGCTTGGCTGACTGGCCTCAGTGATGCCCTCTCCCAGTCTGCTGGCATCTTTAGAAAAAAGTATTAGGGATTACACACTTAGTTACTACAAATAGATCAGTGAATGATTCTCTACCCCAGAGTTTGCTAGTAGTCTACCCTCCCATTTTTTTTAAAAAAAATAGAATAATTGAATATAAATGCTTTGACTTTCCTGAGATGAAAAAAGTTCACTCTTACACTACCAATGCACAGATTGTCACAGTAACAACTACATTCCTTCTCTCACAGAAGAATTTCCAAAGACACTAAGCTGTTTAGATTAAAGCAATTTAATGTCATTCTAAAAAAAATTCTGTTTAGGTAGAACCATTTTTTGCTTCAAAAACAAAACTAAGCAAAAACAACCAAATAAAGTATCCCAATCACAAACGTTTTAAGATAATATTATTCAGAATGGTACCCTACTCCTTTATATCTGTAACTAGTTACAAGAATCAGGAATAAAATCTGTTCTTGAAACAATGCATATATATATATGTGTGTGTGTGTGTGTGTGTGTGTGTGTGTGTGTGTGTGTGTGCCTTTCTCTGTCAGATAAATAAATGCTATATTTTGAAAACCTAAAGAGGTAAAAGAATATCAAAAGGTGACATAATTTCCATGTGCATCTAGACTCTGTACCATGATGTGTAATGTCCAAAAAGATTACAGAGAGGTGTAGTCATTGCAAAAGCATTAGAACTGGTACAGAAGCAACATAAAGCCTGCCTTGGGGTGTGAGACCAAGTTGTCTACAGAATTGTTTTCTTTCATACAGACCAGAATATCTATTGATCTAATTGCTAATGGGCCTCCTACATACTACAATATTTCTAGACACTCAGGACCCAGGAGGACCTGTATCAAGTCTGTAGACCTCCTTAGCTGAAGAGACTTGTCTCACATTCTCTTGAATGATCTTTCACAAGATGGATCAAATCTTACATTTTGGAAAAGGTTAACAACCATAAACAGTTGCTCTAATGAATATATATATTTATATACCATATTTACCCGAATCTTACACTCACCTTTTTTGGCTAAATGACCTTCCCAAAATAAGGGTGCACATTAGATTCATGTAATATGGTAATCTTAGTGCTGAGACAAAGCAAAATGTGGGAGCTACTTCAAGAGCTGCACCTGGAGCTCCTATTTGAGGAACCTCATCTCTAATTTAATTGCCATGGCTCAGTGCTATGCAATGTTGGGATTTGTAGTTTGGCGAGGCATCAGCATTCTTTAGCAGCCCTCATGATCCCATAGCATTGAGCCAGGGCAGTTAAAGTGGATTCATTCTACAGCATAGATGCACCCTAAGGTTTTCTTTTCCAATTCTGAAAGCTTTGGTGTTCTAACACTTTTGTTTTTAAAGAAGGAATTATGAGTATGCAACTACTGTAATGCATACTTGACCAAATTTCAAAGAGTGCACTTTTTGCTACTGCACATTACATTCACCAGGAAATACTTTTTTTTTGGTTTCAAGGTTTTGAAAATTGAGGTGTGCATTAGATTCAAGTAAATACGGGTATATTATTTTGGTCAATAACTAGCATTAAAACAAACAGCAAAAGATAAGTAAAAAAATAATAATTTGAGGTATTAAGATGCAATTTTTAAAAGTAGTGTTAAGAAACAATGGGAATTTCCATAGAAACAAAGAATCATAAAGTTGGAGCACCCCCCACAGGTCACTAAGATCAACCCCCTACTCAATGCAGAAAATTCTGTTGACCACAGAATTGTATTGGATAACCTATGATTCATAGAAAGAAATCTTTCTAGGAATTGCTAGGTCTGCCAGCACAACTCTATGGCCGACTTCTGGCAGAGATTGACCATACAGTTGCACTGGAGAACTTAAAGATTCCTAGGAACTTAAGGTGTTTTCTCAAGTCAAAATAATAATGTTTTTCTTTAATCAGTGATTTTTCTACTTTCATGGGGGCCTACACCCCTAACAGCAGTGAATGTAGAGAGCTGACTACTTTTTGGATATGTAAAAGCTCTAATAATTTAACAGTTAAATAACTTGAGGTATGGCCTTGAGTAGTTTCAACAGATGAGACTGAATAAAAATTCTCTCAGGGCTGGTCATGATGAACAAAACCAACAATACTGTGCCTAGTTAGAACAAAATGCACATACAATGTTATATAATCCTTTTTATTTAGAAGTATTCCTGGAAATAGCATAACTTTTAGATACCCAGCTAGTGGAACACTGTGCCTTAAACAAATTAGTCTTTCTTACACTTTGGGGAGATTTGCAAACTGCTCCCCTATCTGGATTCAATAAACTTGGTAACTATATTGCTTGATTGGTTTAATGCAGAAAGATGGAAGGGTCTTTCAAAGCAGACTGGAGATTTCAGCAGCTTTGATATGCAGCAGGATTACTGGAGGCTATGTACCTATCAGATATGGTTCTTCCTAACATATATAGATTACGCACACTGTTTCTAAACAAAATTCAAGATGCTGTTTTAAAACAGCAAAGCCTTAAATGACATGGCTCCAGATTACCTTGTTGCAGCTGTTCTTAAAGTGTGCTCCATGGAGCCCTTGGGTCTCCAGGAAGAATACTGAGGGTCTGTGCACTTCCCTCATCCTTCTCCTATTTTCCTCTCCTCCACTCCAAGCATGCACAGCAGGGGCTTTCCCTTATCCCTCCTCTTTGCTCATACTCTTTCCTGCTTCTCCCTCTCCAAGTGCATGCAATGGCAGCTTTCATGCCACTAGGGAGTGAGGGAAGGAATGAATGCGGGCCCAGAAAAGAAAGCATTGTGTGAAGGTAAGGAGACCCTGCTGAGGTGAAAGGCAAGGCCTCTCTCAGTCTCTGTCTCCATTTCTGGGCCTCCTTCCTGCTAGTAGCTGCAGCGTCAGCAGCATTGTACTTCCGAGTCACAGACCCTCTCTCTCACAACCCCTCATCACCCAGACCCCTTCCTCCATGCCACCTCACCAGGGAGACCCTTCCTCCCGGGCCTTCCTTGCTTCCAGAACACTATTTCCCTCCCATTGCTCAGGGGGTGCTTTGATTGTGTTTTTACTACAGAAGGGGGTTGGACTGGATTGCCCATAGGGTTGTTATTACTACTACAAAGGTTGGATGACCATCTGTTGGGGGTGCTTAGATTGTGCTTTTACTGCATGGCAGAAGGGGTTGGACTGGATGGCCTCTGGGGGTGTTTCTATTACTATTACTACTACTACTACTACTACTATTACTACAGGGGCACCTTGTGCTTTTTTTGCATGGCAGAAGGGGGTTGGACTGGATGGCCTCTGGGGTCTTCCACTGAAATACTGTTAAGTTTATGTTGGTTAAAATTGTCCTACATTTTAAAGGCTGTATTGGTTTTCTTTCCTTTTTTTGCACTACAAATGAGATGTAGTGTAGTGTACATAGGAATTTGTTCATACTTTTTTCAGTTAGTTCACACAAACACTCTCCATCTAGCTGCCAAAAAAAATGTTTGCCCATGTCTGATCCAGATCCAGATATATAAACATTTCTTGGGGCTCCACGGGAAGCTTTCTTCAAAAAGGGCTCTATGGCTGAAAAAGGTTGAGAACCTCTGCCTTAGGGATTTTTGCCTTATAGCTCTCCTATTCTCTGAACCTGTGAGTTAAGATGAAGTCAGAACCATTGCTGCAGGTGTTACCACTGTCAACATGAACTTATTGTCCACTAAGAAAATAGGGACACAAATATTATGAAAAAGTTCATCAGACCTGATTGACTGGATTTTTTAGCTGACAAATGAAAACTTACCGTTTTCATTATGCTTTTAGTTAATTTGGTGCCAATTATTCTGTTTTGTGCTGCTTACATTAATATCAGTATTCTTATAGTGCAAATATCTACATGGTTGGTAAGTCCTGCTGGCTTTGACTCAGCTTACTCCTTGGCAACTGGGTATGGGACTGAAATTTAATCTTTTATTAGTTACAATACTCTTTTATTTAGTAGTTACAATACTGTTATTTTATATTGTAACTAATAAAAGATTAAATCTCAGTCCCATTCACATTTGCCAAGGAGTAAGCTGAGTCAAAGCCAGTAGGACTTAACAATCATGTAGATATTTGCACTATAAGGATATTGATATTAATGTAAGCAGCACAAAACAGAATATATATCCCTATCTATCTATCTATCTATCTATCTATCTATCTATCTATCTATCTATCTATCTTTTGTTGGGACTTCCTTGATGAAAAAGCAGCACATCAGTGGAACTATAAATAAATACACAGGGAGACTACCTTCCACTGACTGGTATGCCTGCCCTCGCAAGAACTCTGTGGTGCAGATTGCTATTAATTCAGTCACAGAGGGAGAGCACTGAAATGTGATGTAGATCTTTATTATTTCAATTACAGAGGCAGGGAACTGAGACTGAGAGCTACTGAATGGTTCATAGCTACATAATGTGTCTGAGACAGGGATGAAATCTGAACTTAAATCTCAGAGATATTCACCTCCTGGCTTTGCTTCAGGGTTTCCTAATACAAATGGGTACTTCATGCATTCTTAGTAAGAAAGGGGGAAATCATGCCATTACCTCTTCCATTGCAGCAATGAGATTTTGAGTAGATTTGCTGATTTCCCCTCCTGCTGGAGGCATCCCACTGCCATGAGTGAAAAAGGCGGAACCTGGGCCTGTATGCCCGTTCATTTCAACTGTGTAACTTGCTTTTACAGGGCAACAGAGCTGATTGTGCAGGATAAAATACACCACAAAGACATAAAGACCCTGGAAAGAAAGGAGAGATGGAGCAAAAAGTAAGTTTTTCTGTATTCAGTGAAACTCTGTGAAGTCATTAAGAAAACTACAAGAAAATTCTACAGAAGATTTCTCCCGGGATATCCAATAACTACACTAAACATGATTGCCATGAACATTTAAAAAATGCAAATAGAAAGGTAAATAATTGCCCTGAAAAATAACAGTATGGCTATGCCCTGAGGTCCCTATTAAGATAAATTGATAATTAAAATGTATGGGTCTTTTAACAAGTCCACTCAACTATGAAGTGAGGATCTCGGACGAATAGAATTAATTATATATACGTTTTTAAAGTTTTTATAATGTGTTTTAACAATGTTATTAATGGATCTGTTTATATTGTTTTGTTTTTATGATTGCATTTTGGGCATTTTGCCAATTTTTGTAAGCCGCCCTGAGTCCCCTTGGGTGAGAAGGGCGGGGTATAAATGTTGTAAATAAATAAAATAAATAAATAAGTAAAGCCAAGAGAAAAGCAAAAATTAAGATTCATTGCAACAGTGGGGGGAAAGCTATGCCCCTCCCAAGGATATAATTCTGTAAGAAAGCACCTTGGCATGATTTCTGACCTAGAATTTCAGTTCCCTATGCTGGCTCATGCTGTGCTTAGAGTGCACAGTTCAGTCTCAAAAGTCCTCAGACTTGCCAATAGTTCTAATAGTGGATTGCCTTTGTGCATTTAAGATCTTGCCTCTGTGCCTTGGGATGTGTTAATTTTCAGTGGTGACTCCATGTCAGTGGGGTGCTAAAGTTTTAGGACTTCTTCATATGTGCCACCAGAACTATTGGGTATCGCTGCAGATCATGGTGACTTTGGCGGCGCTCACCCAGGGGGTATGGGGATCTGTCACCCTATGACCCGTTCCATCCCCGCTTCCCCCCGCCTCATCACATGGGGGTAAACCTCCTAGATCTGGCTCAGCCCATCTTTCCTAATGGAAAGACGGGAAGCCTCCTGTTGTCTGCGGTCAGATTATTTTCAGTGGAGACAGGGGTTTTCTTCTTGTTTGGCCATGAAGCTGCCCTTGAAGTAGTTTTGATGGATGTGATGGGCGCAGTCAGGCTCTTTGGCCAAACTCTCAAAACCCTGTTGCTGCCACCAAAAAGACACGCGTATGAAGAGGTTCTTAGTCTGAACTCCTGGACTGAGTTTAACTTCTTGGTAATTTATTTAAAGTTCTGATGACAACCCTATGTGGACTCAACCCCCATCCCCCAAGCACATGAATTGACCTGCTGTATGTGTGTGTGTGTGTGTGTGTGTATATATATATATGTGTGTGTGTGTGTGTGTGTGTGTGTGTGTGTGTGTATGTATATGTATATATCCATCCCCTAATCTAATTCTTGCACAGCCAAGTCCACTTACTAAGGCATCATTTCCATCCAGAATTCCAGATATTTCTTTATGGATTTTAAAAAATCACATAATTGTTTGAAAATGGGTTCCAATGGAATTATGAACATGTGTGAAACTGTGAAAGACTATAAACAGATCGATCCATTTAGCAATACTTGTAAAAACAAAGGAATAAGCAAAGAAAAAGCAAAAAGGTGAAAAGTGTACTTAAGTACCAGTAAAGGAAAAAGGGCAAAAAGTATCCTGATGAAGATTAAAACTGCTAGAACTGGTTTGATGAAATAAATCATCACAACAGTCTGCATCTGGACTATAGCTTGAGGTGCCTCGTTATGGGAACTGTTCTGATAAACATGTCGACTAAAATTTACTACTGATGGTCAGATATTATAGTGAACTTCCTTGAAAAAGTTTAAGCCAAAAAAAATGATACGATTAAATTGTTTGCTAATGGATACAAGAAAGTAGTTTAGTTTTCCCAGGGAAAGAAGACTTAATTTCTTTTAACATAAAGCTGCTACCATATACATGGCATTTCTCATTATCATTAATGAAAAACTATGTTTTGGTTTGTTTGTTTTTTGGGGGGGGGGGATGCCATCTTCTATGTGCCAAAGATGACACAGCCCAAACTGTGATTTTCTCTTTCAGCAAAGTTACACAAAACTGCCTCTTTGATTATTTCAGCCTGCAGATATCATCTGCAAAACTGGAAAGAAACTATGTCAATCCTTAATGAAATAATAAAGACAGTGACTTGGGTGAGCAAGGACAGAATCCTTCACCACTAGTTAACCACAAACCCAGGGCAGGAAGCTCACACTATCATCTGAGGATGGGTTTTGTACAGCTTGCATTTCCCTTACAAGCAAATACTGGTGTTTCATTTGAAACATTCTGTTTCTAAATGGTTTAAAAACCAAATAGTGTTCATTTTGTTGGGCATTTTCATTTACCACAAAATTCATGTTCACTTTTGTACAATGTACAAATGTGCATTTTTGTTAATTTTCTTGAACACATACATTTTACAAAGAATTTTACAAAACAGCCTGTTTGTAGGTTGTTTTCATGAATGTTCTTATTGTTATATTATATTTCCCCTAATGTATAGATTTTTGTGCTCATTTCTATACATGTAACTGCATCACAAAACTGGAAGAGGGAAAACCAGAAATAATTGCATTTTACTTCATTAGGTTGTAAACTATGTTTGCTTGTATTACAATGCAAACCAAAGAGCTTTCTCTTTACCAGCTTAAGAGCTATGTGCCACACCAGGCTTTGTAACCATAGAGGGCCACATCTCGCCTCCCTCAACTCCTTCATCTTTTGCCAATAAATTGATAGTTTAGAAACCATTAGCAGACTCAGTTGGTCTTTTTTGGCCTATTTTACATCTGCTGTAGACCTAGATAATTCTAGAAGCAATTTATCCGTTTTCAAAAACAAATTTTCAAAAATAAAAATAAAATCCTGATAGTAATCTGTGGACCACAGTTCACTCACACCTGATTTACACTGCATAACTCCTATATGCCAGCAGATATTTCTCTAACAACTTAATTCCATTGTAATCAACAGTTGCTATTTAAGTGACTATTTTCTTAGGAACAATTTATCTCACTTTCAATGGCATTTTCTATAACTCAATACAAGATCGGCTGGGGAGGCCCTGCTCTCTGTCCCAACCTCTTCGGAAGTGCAATTGGTTGGAATGAGAGACAGGGCCTTCTCAGTGGTGGCCCTCGGATGTGGAACTCCCTCCCCAGTGACATCAGGTAGACCCCAACCCTCCTGGGTTTTAGAAAAAAACTTAAGACCTGGCTTTTTACACAGGAGTTTGGTGGATAGAAAACTATGGAATGAGACTTAAATAGCTTGAATAATGGACAATGGATTTTGGAAAACAATTTGGACATGAGATTATGACTCAACATTTTATATGGTTTTAATCTGTTAATTGATTGATATGTGTTTTAACTGCTTATTTGTGCAGATTGTTTACATTTTGATGATATGCATTTTATTGTTTACCTGTGCAGCACTGAATTTTTGCTGGATTTGTAAGCTGCCTTAAGTCCCCTCTGGGGTCAAGAAAAGCGGGGTAAAATTGAAGTAAATAAATAATAAATTATAAATAAGACCCTTGATCCCTTCCATCTTCTCAAGATGCCCTTGTGAGATTAGTTTGGTTAGCTGCCTGGCAGAGTTGAGATTTGAACTCAGGTTTCCCTGTTTTTAGACAAGAATATATCTAACCACTACAACAAATTCATAAATAGCCACCCAATTCATGTCATCTGGAGGAAGGGAAGTGAGCTGATTTATCATAGCAGTTTGTATAGTCTTCATATCAAGAGTTGTACAAATCTCACTAATCTGATCTCACTGAGGTTCTCTATTTTAATCACCAAACTTCTTCCAACTTGGGTCAGAAAACAACTGAAAATATAGATGTTGAAGCAGGCCTTCAACAATAGTTGACTATAATTTAAGTGAAGGAGGCTTTTAAATTGATTCCAATACCAACTGGATTTTAATTATTTTTTGCCTCTTATGTATAATATATTTTATTCAGCACTAAATTTTATACTTTGTGATGTTTTGATGTTATAATTTAATATTTTATGGCTGCTTTTGTTTTTGTAATACAACTTGTTGATCTATGTTGTTTTGGTTGCTATTATTACTATGCATATTGTATTTTTGTTGTAAGCTGCCCTGAGTCCCTTTTGGGAGAGGGGATGGGATACAAATAAAGTTTATTATTGTTTATTATTATTACTTTGTAGGTAAAAGGTAAAGGTTTTCCCCTGATGTTAAGTCCAGTCGTGACTGACTCTGGGGGTTGGTGCTCATCTCCATTTCTAAGCTGAAGAGCCGGCGTTGTCCATAGACACCTCCAAGGTCATGTGGCCAGCATGACTGCATGGAGCGCCGTTACTTTGTATTATGTGCCTTTTTTACCCACATGGAAATTCAAAGGCATTTAGATGCACATTTTCTCTGTATTTTTCAAATGTTTACATTTTAAAGCATTTCCTCACTAATGTGTGTTTCTGTATATTAAGTGTGTTTTTTCAGACAAATCAAAAATTCAAGAATGCATTTTCTACAGCAGATCATATCTAGGTTGAATTTATTTATTCTCACTGAAATGTGAACCAATTGTATTTCTCAGTTGTATTTAGTTCATACCCATTTCATCGTGACAGAAATTTTGCCAGCTGTAGCCTTTATAATTCAATAATCTCACATACAAAACTCAGTGAAATACTTGTATTCCTTCTGATGAACACATATCCATTGATGTCCTTTTTAATTTGGTATTGCTGGCAGTCACTCACACTGCCAGCAATACCACCGAGAAATTTACTTTGGAAATACGTTATTAAAGAGCCCTCTAAGATAAAAGCATTTTCCTACAGCAGGCTTAGGGGGAAATATGTGTAATTGACATGTCTTCATGCATGAAAACCATGAAAAGTCACGAATGCCTGTGCTTAACAGAGTAATGATTTCAGCAACTATATGAAATTATAGGCAAAAAAGACACATGTTCTGTTTTCAACTGTGGTAGCAAACACAGATCTACATCTTTTTCCAAGATAAAACATACGTAAATGAAAATGGCCATACACAAAATGGTCTCCTGTGGTTATACGTGGGGCTGCCCTTGAAGACGGTCCGGAAACTACAATTGGTCCAACGATTGGCTGCTAGATTACTAACTGGAGCAACTTACAGAGAGCGGTCAACCTTCCTGTTTAAGGAACTCAATTGGCTTCTGTTCATTTTCCAGTCCCAATTCAAGGTGCAGGTTATCACCTACAAAGCCCTGACAGTTTGGGACCCGCCTACCTTCGTGATCGCGTTTCTCCCTACGAACCCACGCAGTCTCTTCGATCATCGGGGGAGGCCCTCCTCTCACTCCCACCTCCATCACAAGCACGGCTTGTGGGGTTGAGGGAGAGGGCCTCCTCCGTGGTGGCCCCTCGGCTCTGGAACTCACTCCCCAGGGAGATCAGGCAGGCACCCACCCTGGTAGCCTTTAAGAAAGATTTGAAATCTTGGCTTTTCCAGTGTGCGTTTAACAACTGATCACAAGAATAATTTCCTCAGCATTGATATTACTGGGCCTGGTGTATTGCTTTTTTATGCCCGATTTGGTAATTTATTCCCACCTCTAATTTCTCCTCTTTAATACAGCATTTTTATCTACCTCATTAGATTTTAATCATGCCCTTTTTACATCACTGCCCAGCCTTTTATTATTTTAATCTGCTTTACTGTTTTTACTTGGTGGTTTATTCACTATTATATTGTTGTTAAAATGTTTAGTTTAATTTATGCAATGTTCAGTGTCAATGATGTTTGTTTTATTATGAATGTATTTTATTTTGTTTATTGTGGAATTTTGGGTTTGGCCCCATGTTAGCCGCCCAGAGTCTCCCTGCGGGGAGATGGAGGCGGGGTATAAAAATAAAGTTATTATTATTATTATTCATTTTTTAGCCTATTGCTTGATATTTCTTCATGAAAACTCCGTAGCAATGAGCTGCAATCCAAAGCACTGAACCCATTTTGAGGGGTTGTGTTCAGTACCTTGGATAGATCCTTAATAAATTCAAAACACATTCATCACCTCATAGGAAAGGAATCTACTTTTCACCACTGCCCAGAAGCATATCCTAAATTTATGAGTAAATATTAAGGAAGGATACATGTGATTTTCTATTTTATTTTATTTATATCCCACTCCCACCCCCTTTGAGATCCAACAAAGACTTGAAGGTTCTTAAAATAGAGACTACATCATAATCATGCATTTATAGCTATTATGCTCAGATCTTCCTCTGGAGAGTTTTGACTAGCTCATTATCTCTTCTAACCAGCAGTTACCAGATTAATACCTTTCGAAGGGGGTTACTGAAGCTGTGTTGAATCCAAACTTCTCAAAGCCTAACAGGGTCAGAAATTACTACCTCCAAGCTGGCTTAACACTCTGCCACCTTCATCCTGATTTAGCATTTGTACTACTGACCATATACAGCTTCAAAATGGAATCTGATCATGCTCTCATTGTGAATGCCATGACATCTGCTGCTGAGAGGCATGGTATCTTTAAACACTGAGGTTTCATTTAGCTGTCATTGATAATAGTCTGAACTTTTCCTGGTTGCTGCTTTGGAGCAGAGGAAACAATATAGTTTTGCATTGCACTTACCAAACAATCTAATATACCTTCAGTTATTATTCAGTAAATATATAGACTACAGGTCTGTGAATGAAGTTTCTTGATATGGTTTACTAAGTACCACGTCTATCTTCTAGATGAGAAGAATGATGAGCTGAGAACTAACCAGGCTACTCTAGTTCTTAAAGGTGAGCAAGTGTTGTGTTACAATATTGTTGCAATGCGTTTGAGTTTTTTCCCTGATGTTACTCTCACACACAGCTTTTATTGGCATACAACAGCAAATTGGCCTTGTCTGTTAAAGGCAGACAAGGCCAACAGAATTACAAAATGAACTTTCACTGGAAAGGATGCAAACACTTTAATGAGATACAAACATTATAATATTTTTAAAGCACAGTCTCCTAAGGAACCAAGGATTATGAAGAATGCTTTAACATCTGATGTCTTACTATTATGAAATTTCTATTCAGAAACCACTCTGCCCCAGACACTATTGTTTTGCATTTAAAAGCTCCTTTAACAAAAGACTGCATGCAGTAGTCAAAAATCACTTTGAATTTTAGTCAATAGCAGTAAGGAAAGAATACAAGTTAGGTACTTACTTGTAGACAGTTGAAAATGACAAAGAAGACCAACATCCAAAGATGTCTGTAAGCCATGTGAAGTCCTCCCCATAGCCATGTGATGGAAATGAGGGCAAACAGGTACAAAACCAGTGGGATCTCTAGAAACCAAAAGGACAGAGACTTCCATTAGGTAAAATGCTTTGTTTTAAAATACTAGTTTATGGCTATACTTTTATATAAAGAATTTTAACTTCTCAATATTTGCTTTGCACATTGCCATTGTATAAGAAGTGCAATCTAGTAAAGGCTAAACACATTCCTTAATCACAGCTTTCCTGTATTCTGCCTGATGTTTCTTTTTCCCTTTCCCCCTTTCTTTTGGTGGGGTGTGACAGTGATGACAGCAGCAGAACACTATCTGCTGACCTATTTGGATGGTTGAAAAGCAAAGACCTAAAATCTACATCTGGTAGCAGATATTGAGGTCAGTAGGTGCAGTTCTTTTATGAAACACACAAGCAAAGTATTACATTTGCTGAGAAGAAAAAGCATGTTTGGCAATTATAAAACAGTATGGGAAATAAGTGAAGGTCTTACTGAGTCAGCAAACATTACTTTTACAAAATATCAAAGGGCAGAGTAGGGTCTCCGCCTTGCAAAGTCCAAAAAGGAAGAAGGTACAGTTTAAATAAGCAAATAAAATTCCTTGAATTCTATGAACATGGCATGTCAGGTGATACAGGGTTGGCCTTTGGTATTGACACTGTACTCACATTGGATTTCAAAGTTCATATTTGTTCAGTGTTGTACCTTTCACAGAGCAGGTGTTTTTGTGAAGCATTGCTGTATTGCTACATTATTAATTGAGGTGACTTGAAACTGACAAAAAATGAGGATTTTGCACAGGAACCCCATAGGTACCCAGCCTTCCAAGCCCACAAATCTATCTTTGGTAAATCAAATACTGACAGGAAAGAGCACAAATTGCTTCCAGCAATTGAAGCAATAGCTGGTATATGGATTTCAGTACAATTATCGTAATCATGATCATGACAGTGATATTTGTCCAAAAATTGTTTTTCTGTTCACCAACCAAGGATTAAAAGAAGCAACAGAACAAATATAGACATGTGGCAAGTTCTTCATTGTATCCCCAAAGGTCCTTAAGGCTACAATTCTTTATATGATGGACATCCCCAATAAACAAAATTTAGTTTTTCTGAGTAGATATAATCAAGCTGCACCGTAAGACTGATGTTAAAGAATATGAGGTGCATTTTGTCCCAATGAACCATTTTAAGCCTAGGAGATGCATGTATTTAACTGAGAAGTAAAACAGAAGTCCCTATTTACTTTCTTTTTTAATAAAGGATTCAAACAGCACTGGGGTCACATGACAAAATTGAGAGACATTTTATATATACATATATGCATATATGTGTGTGTGTGTGTATATATATATATATATATATATATATATATATATATATGTCTATCTGTCCTACAAAAGCTGTTGCTAGGTAAAGTGACCCTCTGTGATACCATTGGACTGGCTATTGCTAAGTGAAGTGGCCCTCTCTAATGTCACTGGGATAGAAAGGTGACATGAGGTGTATGGAAGGAAAGAACAAAAGAGCCACAAAGAGAACCTGCCCACTGCTGCCAGTGTTGCCACAGAGACACTGTGAGATAGGCCCGCCAGAGGTGGAAAAGGAAGAAAGTAGGTAGGTCCCCATGACAATCAGGCAATGGTGGATATATACACTAGTATATATAAAAATGAACCACATTTTAAATCCTAAAATTAGGAGCTTCTGGTTAACCATAAAATGGCTCTGGGGCACCCTCACTATAGAAAGTCCACACCTTAGCCAAACATCTGTTGAAACTGGCACCTTTCTCATACAGGGTAAATTATGATCATCAAAATCTGTACAGATTTTAAGCAATTTAATTCATCTTAGTAATTGCATGGTTTTATCAGTTTTGATGGTTAAAAGGTTTAATATTAAATAAAAATAGCCTTGGGGCCCTACACATGTTCTTCACTACTCATCTAAACCAAATAAAAACCAAGGTTTTTGAAAG
The DNA here is from genome assembly GCF_035594765.1 of Anolis carolinensis. NCBI lineage: Eukaryota > Metazoa > Chordata > Lepidosauria > Squamata > Anolidae > Anolis > Anolis carolinensis. The sequence continues at coordinate 279,594,919 of NC_085842.1, forward strand.
ATAACACTAAGAAAAATTATGCTCCTGCTAATGTTGACTGGATTTTGTTTTTGTTTTTTTTGTAAAAAGAACATTGGCCTACAAAGTGTACTGTCAGAGGGCACAGCTGTAATATATCCATTTTCTCTTTGACTTCAAGGATGCAGTATCCATTCTTTCTGTTCAATTACTCAACCCCAACCTTCATAATGTGAAGCACGATGACAACCAAAGAGACATCACATCTATTTTTCACCTATGTTTGCAGGCTATAATAACCCTATTTCATATTAAATCAAACACTTGGTCTGTCCAACTTCATACTTAGCCAAGTAGCCTGATAATGGTTTATATTACAAAGTTGTTGATTTAGTTTGGTTTTTACAAATAATGGAATGCTGTAATTCTAGTTGACTAGTTATCATTTGACCATACTCTGTTGTTGCTTTGCCACATGTGTCCCTTGTTCCATCTGTGAGATGTTTGATGGCATGGACTCCCACAAATGGATCAAGCTGAAAATGTTCTCAGTGAATTATATTCTTTATCACAGGTGCCTCCGGTGGCCTAGGGGATAAAAGCCTTGTGACTTGAAGGTTGGGTTGCTGACCTGAAGGCTGCCAGGTTCGAATCCCACCCGGGGAGAGCGCGGATGAGCTCCCTCTATCAGCTCCAGCTCTATGCGGGGACATGAGAGAAGCCTCCCATAAGAATTGTAAAACATCAAAACATCCAGGCATCCCCTGGGCAACGTCCTTGCAGACGGCCAATTCTCTCACTCCAGAAGCAACTCAGGTTGCTCCTGACAGGGAACAAAAAAAACAAAACAAAACCCTGTATCATTAAAGCAGTTATTAGTTAAAGATGTTACCAGCGATTTCTCACTGCTAATGAGAATTCATACACTTTACATTCATTTTTCTTTTAAAGTGTGAATCTTTTACATTAATTTCTGTGCTTTAATGAACCTAAGCTGCTATGCTGTGAAATAAGAAATTAATGCAATATGTTGAAAGCAATTAAGAAGCAGTAATGCATAGTGAGTGTGCTTAAATGATTGTGCTTAAGTATTAAAATGATATTGAATGTTCTTGCAAGGGTAGCTCTCTTTTTTGGGCCAGTGTTGTGTGTTTGAGAAAAGAGATGAAAGTATTGAAATTATAATGAAGTGCAATGGGGCAAAAAAGAATAAACAACATGCCAACATTTTGCATAGATGATGTGTGTTAGCTAGAATCACAAATATTATTTATATACAAGGTCTTAGAAGCAAACTATGGTATCTTTAGTGAAAAATCTCAGAGAAAAACTTCAGCTGCCTTCAGGCAGCACATTGAATAAAATTGATTAATGGACCACCTCATTCTAAAGCAGTTTCTCAGATTTTATAATGTTGTATTTTTCTATATCATTGATCCCTGCCTCAGTTCATAGCGAGGGATAGATGAGGAATAAATGTTGTTGTTGCTACATTACATTTGAATCTTGTTCTTAGAGTACCTTTGATATCTTGCTCTCTTTGAAATGTTGCTATTTTGGATTTTTTTTTAAAAAAATGTCGCTTAGATTTTGTCTGAAAGAATATAGAATGATCATTGTATCCATGGTTTCATTTATCCACAAAATAAATAATCTTTTTCACATTTCTATCCAGTTTCTGTGTGAGTGTGAAATGCATACCATCCTTTCTCTCTCTATGATGTCACATTGCTCTTCCTCTACTAACATTCAGCTCTATGTACATTTTAGTGAATCGTCTACAGCTACCTAACAGCCAGTGAAACAGGTATGCTGTCATGTTCTTGAATTTCTTCAGTGATAGGTAAGTTGCATATTCAAAAAAGATTAATTGCTGTACTATATTGAAATGTTACATTTAGGCCTCACAGAGTGCATGAGATAATTGTCCTGGGCTTCCTGTTTTAGTCAGTTCTTTTGGAAGGAGAGCCCCTGTCTTATTATGCTGCAGCCCTGTCACTAACAAAAGCCTCACTATGGAGTATCTAACCTATTAATACAATGCTGAACCTCAGCCAATATTCATAGTTCAATAGTTGGCTGAGCATACCTTCGTAACATTTTGTCCTGGCAAGTCTAGTATATGTGGATCAAACAAAGCCTTGAAAACAGGAATAGAATGTGTTACATAGCTCCCAGGATGACTTAGATGACACAGAATTTGTCCACCAATAAAGTACTGCAGAGGCGGAGGGGGATTTGTCAATATAATGTGTTCAAGGCAAATACAGATAGGAAATTAAGGGACTTTAATTGGCTTTAACAATATCCCACTTATAAATAATTTGGTAGAATGATTTTGGTTCTGAAAATAAGCATAAGACAGCCTAAAAAGTCATATTTATATTCTTCATGAATAAAACTCAAGACACCAAACAGCAAACAGTTGGTGGATTAGCCAAGTCATAAACAGAACAGTGTAGGTGAGAAACAGCATGGAAGCTTAGGCATGCATTAAATACCATCCCTGGAACCCTAGTGTCATTACTTTGTGACACTATCAAGCCATTAGCTTGTATTCATACCTAAGATGGGGTATTTTGTTTAACTTTCAATAAGTTTATCTGTGTTTTGGAAAGATTCATCACCACCAGACATTTACCCTGTAATTTCAAAGTAATATGTTACAAGAGCTCTTTCCTACTTAAGAAACTGTTAGAGACTGAGAACAGTCTGTTTCTGTTGGCTGTCTAGTAGTCACATCTGCTAAACTGGTTGCTACCTTTATAGCACACCCTATGACAGAGTCCAAAGACACACACACACAAATATGAAGACATATAGATAACCCTGAGGAAAAGCCTGTCAGGCTGAATGGCTAGGTCATTCCTAACATTATGGCATTTCAAAGGCATGATTCTGTACCTTGATCTTGAGTACGATATGGGAATTACAGCCTAATGCTAGATCAAATTACATTTCTTAATGGAATCACTAGTCACAGTCCATTCCTGTTCCACCAATGTCTAAGGATTCCTCAACAATTCTTACCAAAAAAATTCCAGTCGGGTCAACTGGGAGCAAAAAAGTAGCAAGGCAGAAAGAGTAAAAGAGGCCAATGGTGGTTGGTGACTTCCATGTTAAAGGTATGGCAAATCCATTTTGTAGCCTCAATGTAACTTCCTCTCTGTAGTGTTAATATCCACATACAGACCTAGAGTATGCTGTGCCACATATCCTCCCCACAATTTAGCAATTCTCCCCTTAAAGCCGCATTGTCATTCCATGCTTTGTGATGAGAACACACAATGATTCCAGAAGTACTGAAACTCCCAAAGGACTCCACACAGCTCATCACTGATGTCATAATTGTGCTTTTGTCTATGGGAATATAGCCAGGCACTTCGTTGATCCTTGCTTTCAGTTGTAAAGCACGGAAGGATCACACAGGACATCTTTAAGTATTTTCAAGTAAGTTGGCGGAAGCTTTGGGCACTGCAAAGGGGGATGGGAGACAACCAAACACGTAAAAGTCAGTTACATGTACATAAACAGTGATGAGAATTCTAAGTTAGATTTTATGTTAGACTTTAACTGAGCTATCGAAGGTGCTTAATTTTCTTCCCAAATGGGTTGAACATTTTAGATATCTCTAGACTCTTCATTAAAGCCCAGAATGGATCCATAGCATCAATTACATGGAAACTGCTGATCACCATTGAAGATGCTTCTTTCCACACTCATTATCTCAAATGGAAGTATTTTCATTTGGCTAAAGCTAGTTTCATTTTCATGTATTATGAGCTAATCATGGGTTGGCTTTTAACTTTAGAGTTCTTGCTTTCCTTATTTAGTAAATCACCTAGTGACATTTTTGCTTAGGGGAATACACTAAGGTGTGTGGCCCCATGGGTCATCCATTAACTAAGGACTTAAATGGGAATCTGGATGGTTAGTAGTCAACTCCATAATTTTCTTCCAATAATTATAATTGACTGTAAGTCTTCAACATAGTTTATTAGAGGGACATTATTTTCAGCTGTAAGGATCAAAAGTCATTGCAAGTAAGTCAAGAATTTAATACCCATCAAGCACTACCAAATGTTTCATTTCCTCTTGTAAGGTCAGCATATTGTGTTCATTTTCTCCCTGGCAATAGCATTTCATGTGTTTTAAGTCAGTAAAAAGAATAATTAAAACACTGTGTTAATAATGCCCAAGATATTTTTGTAAATATTTGCTTTGCTTTTTCCATTTCAAGATCTAAATGATTTTTTTTTTGTATTCACCCCAATCTTTTAGTTTGAACACTCTATTGTGAAATATATTTCTTAATCATTACAGGGAGAACAGGGCAGAAATAGAGTGGAACTATCAATTTAATATAAAAACTAAAAATGAAGGACAAGGTCTTGGCTTTGAGTCTCCTTGAATTAAGAGGGAGAGAGTTAAGAACATGTTTACTTGCACTCTCGGTTCATGACACCATGAAGATTTTTTAAATTGCAGTTTCAGATTTTCTTTGGAGATTGTGTATTTGCCATCCCTAAATTACGTAAAGGAAGGAAACACAATATCAACACAGGAAAAGCATTGATCCAAAAGTAAAGTTACTTTTAGTAAAGGAAAGGAGCAACTAACAATGGCTATGATGGCGTGAGAGAAGAAAAGAGGGTTTACAAGAAGCTTCCACACAGATGGGAAGTGATCTGAAAAAGAACTCATAAGTTCAAACAAAGCTTCTCTGTGGGGCTGGACATACTTTTGTAAAGATGCTCCAAAAGAGAAAAACATAAAGGGATCTGGACTGCAAATATCATGACCATAGGATTTTTACAGGACCACAGAGGTTATCTAGTTCAAAGTTGGACAGACTTAGGCTGGTGGGATCAACTTCATTTTCTATTAGAACCCTGAAGACCACCAACTGCAACTAAATAGAAAACTCATATTGATAAATGTACCCCCTCCCAAAAAATATATATGGAAAAGCTTGTCTCTAAGCATATGCTCGGTTTAAGAAACTTCTGGTCAAATCAGGACCAATTTCACAAGTCCTTTCACACAAATATCGAATTCTGGTCTCTCCCGAAACATTCTGAGTAACCCATTGAATTGCTGATGTTAGACAACTGGAAGTCAGAAACTCTTGCTATTCTACTTAAACATTACCTAGAAATCTGCCAGTAGACTGAGATGTGCTTTCTGCCCACTGTTCAATCTACTACCAAAGGTGACAGTATCATCATGAAGTCACAATGAGATCACAATGGCCAGTTTCTTGAAATATCAACATGAAGTAACAACAATCAAGTTACTCCCTCACTGAGGCAGACAGAAGCAAGGGATCCCTCTTATCGAAGCAGGCAACCCACAGAGTGTGGGCACAAATGCCACCAGCAAGAGTGCTTGCCATTATGGGGGTGACTATTCCATGGTAGGGACACCAATGAGGTAGCAATCATGGAGGTAAGCACAGAAATAATGACAGCATCCTTGATATGACAGTGTAGCAACTTGTAGTCTACCAGATCGGGGCATCATTTGGGAAACAAAGTGCCAGATTCAAGGAACAGAAGGTGCTGACATGACACCACAGATACAGCAGGACTTTAGTTTCAGTGTGTATGAATCCCCTGAATAAATCATGAGAAAAGGGCAAGGTAACAGCATACAGTAGGTGGAGCAACAGCAGTAGGCAGAAGCTGGTATTACCTCACACCATATGGTGAGGTTTCAACTTGCAGTGTAATCTCGGGAAAAGTTTACAGGGAGTAGAAGGCTAGATAATGACTGAGACATAGAAATAGAAGGCTGATATCAAAAAAGAAAGAAAAAAAGAAAGTCTGTCCAGAAGCTGGAAAACTTTGGGCAAGCAGAGTTGGGATCAAAGACATTGTGTGGGCAGCAGCAGCAAAGCTTATCTAGACCTAGCAATGAACCACTCAGCTCACATCACATGGAGAAGGTTCCATTAGGAGTCCAGGCTTCTTAGGCTTCTTCCACACAGCTATATCAAATCCACATTGAACTGGATTTTATGATAGTGTGGACTCAGATAACCCAGTTCAAAGCTGATATTGTGGATTATCTGCCTTGATATTATGGGTTATATGGTTGGGTGGAAGGGCCCTTAGAAAGGGAAAGAACTAGTGAGGGCAGGAGAATAGGAAGGGGGAGTGAAGATACAAATGAAAATCAAGAATTGCAACAAAACAAACCCTGAAATGAGAGAAAGAAATGAATTATGGGGAATGAGAATATAATAACAAAAATAATGGGTTTGGAGTGGGACATAGGTAGTACTTGCTGTCACGATAAAGCATTGCCTGTTGGAAATGACAATCTTCTTCAAATCTTCTCTAGTAATGTTTATCTATGAGCCTGTTGCTTACTGTTTCCTGTATGTATTTTCTGGTATGCAGCTTCCTTTAATCTATGGTTCATGAGAAGTTATACAAGGGGCTGCACACCACATGCTCTTCCACTCTCTCCTTTTGACTAGGTGACCTGTTGATAGCTGTTTTGTTATAAGAGAGATATCCTGGCAAAATGGCACAGAGAATTATCTCAAACATTTCTGAAACTGGATTGATAGGTTTTGTATCTGTCTATGTTAAACACATGAAGGTTGTGAGTAAAGCAAATATGTTATTTTTATCAAAGTCTACTTCGTTTTTGTCTCTTGAGTACATGATATAACACAAGTTGCTTTATGTGGGAGTATATTTTTTGGGCAATGAGAAACACTTTTAAAGCTCTGCTGTTTTTATGCACTGGCAAAATCTCTTTGTTTCCCTAACAGATAACAGATTATTCAGAGATAACAGATTATTCAGTCTAACAACTGAAATCATTGTCTTGCATAATTATATCTGGTTGTATATCACAAGAGAAGATTCTACTCTAAAGGGTTTTTGGCTTTTCTCTGAAAGTTCATGCTTTTCTAAAAAGTTTTTTTTTTACTTATTTACTTCATTTCTACCCCGCCTTTCTCACCCGAAGGGACTCAAGGCGGCTGATGATCTGGAGTTATGATCTCCAAATTGTTTTTCCAAAAGGTTATGAATGCCATTTTCCAAAATTGCCACATTGCAGCATTATCCTACAAAAGTGTATGGTAGGGTATTAGAAATGTAAAGAATATTCACAAATAATCTCACAATTTCTCACATCTCATCAAAACATCAACTACCAAGAGGTTATGATGATGATGTAATAATCCTTTCTGGTGAAAAGGCAAGCTCCTCTAGCTGAGCTGAGTGCAAACTACTTTTGCATGTTGTACTCAGTTTGCATCAACTGATGTAAGCTGAGGAAAATGGGAGAACCTGGGAGGAGGAGAAAGAAACTAGGACATTTTAAAGATAGCTGAAATAAAGTATGATCGAGGATCAATCAGGGTTTGGAGGGGAAACTTTCCTCACTAATATTTATGTAAACCAAACCTTGGGGATTTTATGTTTATAACTCCCATACATAGGCCCATGCTTAAATAACCAGTGTTCATAGGATTAGGCCTCTAGGTTCTCCTGATATTACAGAAACATATTGTGCGCTGAGGCAAAATTTGACTGAACATTGTACATTTTCACGTGCAATAAAAGCCCAGTGCTTGCCCTTTTTGCGAGAAAAGAACAGAGAGGGAGAAAGCCACCTGAACCCAATAAATGTATTTAGGGGAATGATTCAGGCTGAATTTCCCATTGTATCACTATTTTCCTTCTGGAAAACACATGCCTGGCACAGAGTTTGGAAAAGCAGTTTTTGGCCTACAATTCCCACAATTTCTCAGCCACATTATCCAAGCTATCTTGCAGTTCAAACAGGACAATTCCAAGTGTTAGTTCAAAATTCTCAGGCATGGAGCAACTGAGGTGGCTGTAGGAAAAATCTGTAGCAGTGGAGAAGTTTTTTTTTTGTTTTTGTTTTTTGCTGAGGAAGGAATTATTTCTTGTGCTTCTGTAGTTTAAGCTGATCCATAGGCTCAAGCTGTTATTTTGTTTGAGTTCTGTATTTTAGCTACTGTTCCATTTGATTTCTGTAAAAATATTTTAAAACTCTTGGCAAACAACTAAACACTTTGCAGCATAGACAAACAAACTAGTTTAGAAAACAGTCTAAACCCACTCAAACCTCACAGATAATTAACACAATATAGTTTTTTCTAAGCTTTACTTGTTTTTATTCCAATAATCAACCCTCCTGCTCTTTAAAAAAGATATTTCGTGATAGAAAAAATAATATGGTTGCATATGACTGAAATTGTATACAGCTGTAATAACTCAACAAATTTTTGGTTTTAATTTCTATTTCTCACATATAATAGAAAATATTGGCTACTTCATATTTAAAAGAAAGGAAATGCAAATCTCCATTAGAACCTAAAACTTCAAAATTGGTCTGTTTTTAGAGAAAGGTTATAAAGACTGTAATTCTATGCACATCTTTTCTGGGAATAAATCCTGTTGAACATAGCCAAATTTATTTCAAAGTAACATACATAGAATGTAGTATGCAGTCTGCATCCTCTATTTGGTACAAAGTATAGACTTGTAATGTATTGATTCTAAGGTACTTTAACCAGAATGAGTAAGATTGCTCACTGTCTTAGCCAGAGTGAGATCCATGATTTCAGATAACCCTTATAGCTCAGGTTCCCGGGTCAGAACAGCCCTGAGATTTCAGGGATACAACAGAAGACCTAGAAACAATGCCTTTTGATGTCACCAGGATTGTGTCCTAGGGTGGATCTACATCAGTGGTTCTCAACCTGTGGGTCCCCAGATGTTTTGGCCTTCAACTTCCAGAAATCCTAATAGTTGGTAAACTGGCTGGGATTTCTGGGAGTTGTAGGCCAAAACACCTGGGGACCCACAGATTGAGAACCACTATCTACACTCACCCATTATCCTGGGGCTGATCCAGCATGATCAACCAAATCAGCATCAGGATGGATTACACCAGATCAGCCCCTGGATGGATTACACACACACCATTGTTATGGAGGTGGGAGGGAGTCCCGAATGCTCAGTGGCATCAGAAGTGCTGCCACACAGCCACCTTTACCATCTGCTGTCATTATCAATGTCCACATAGTCTTTGGATGGGTTCTGCTGGTCAGTGTTCACCTGCAGTGATATTGGCCAGGGCAACAGAGTTTTTCCATCATTATTGAATAAAATGTAATGCGGACTACTATGAACCAACAGTCATCATAATTATTGTAGAGATGAGCAGTTTTGCCCTTGAAGAATTCACAAGCTCTTGAAAACTTGAAAGAGTTTCACTGCATGAATCCAAGATTTTTTCCCATGGAGGAAACAGATTCCAAGAGGCCTGAAACTTCGAGAAAATCTCTGCTGGATTAAACTAGGAGCATTTCATGGTATCAGGGAAAAAATATTTACCAATAGCAGTGCAATTGATTTTCAATAAGTTCAATCATGATATTTTACAAGTGTTCAGTCAGAACAAATTTTATGACATTTGCATTCCAAAAGTCTCTCTATATGCTTCAATACCTTGAGCAATCAATTATATCAGACTGCAGTAACTTAAAAGTCAGTTGAATATTTAAAAATACACTTTAGGTATCCAAAGAAAAGGAGAATAAAAAAATAATAAATAAAACTTTATTTATACCCCGCCACCATCTCCCCTATGGGGACATCTCCCCTATGGGAGAAGGCAAAAGTTGCAAAGGAAACACAAACAGCAAATATTCTAGGTTTGAACAATTTTCTATGACATTTGGGGACTAAAGGAAAAAGAAACAAAACAATCCCCAAGTTACAAATAATATCGATTTGGTAGGTTGGTTCTTAGTTGAATTCGTATGTAGATCAAAATAGGTACATTTTAAATTGTAACTCCATATGTATGTATGTGTGTGTGTGTGTGTGTGTGTGTGCATACATAGGGAAGGGTGAACATGCCTGTGGTGTTTGTTTTGCTGTCTGTGCCCCCGATCAGAATATTTCACATCACTTTCTGTCCTTGTGATAATTGTATTTGGAAAATTTGGCTTTTTTTTTAAACAAGGATTGACGAGAAAGCTTCAGTGGAGACACTGTTTCCCTATGATAACTCTTTCAGGAGTTAATTTCCCTTCTCAGGGGTAGATTTCTCTCACTTCCTGTTGTCTCATCCTCATTCTTAATTGTGAGTTGTTTGTCAGTCAGATGTTTGTAACTTGGGAATTACCAGTAATTAATTGTTATAAAATATGTACTGTAATAAGAGTAATAACCCACCTTTTCTCATCATCATACAAAAAGTCTAATATGATAAGAAAAGTGAAATGGAAACAGTTGCAAGTCTATAATGAAGGGCCACCAAATTCCATGGACCTCTTTTGATAACTAGGACTACAGTCTTAGAAAGTGTAGTTCTCTATTATAAAAATTGAAAGAAACAAATGACAATCTAAACCTTTCTTTCTGCTCTAATTGTCTCAGAGGTTTGAAGTAAATAAGCCAGGAAACAAGGGAAGGGGGAAGGAGTAGGTACATCTTGTGATTACATTTAATTCTTTTTTTTTCCATAATGAGACAAAAGATGTATGTTTACAGGACATAACGCAACAGGAAATTCACCAACATAACATCTTCTCACTTGTAGAAATAAGCTGGCTTATAATAAAAATAAAATAAAATAAAATAAAAGCAATGGTAAAAGCCAACTCTGATACTTTACGTATGTTTGTACAGTTCCTAGCTGACTCTAAATCAATCTAAATGGGGGGAAAGCTACGCTCAAAAGTATGAATAAAATGTCAAAAATATTCAAAGATGCAGAAATCTTTCAGTGGAGATTTATCACTAATTCATATTTAGACAGAATCACAGAATAAGAGTTGGAATACACAATCAAAGCACTCCTAACAGATTATCATGCAACTTCCTACATATTCTGCTTTCAAATAGCTCTTACCATCAGACCATTTTCCCTAATGTTTTGGTGGAAACATTTTTCTTTTGTAGTTTGAATCCATTGCTTGGTGTCCTAGCCTCTGGGGCAGCAGAAAACAAGCTTGTTCCATCTTCAATACAGCATTCTTTCAAATGTTTAAACATAGCCATCATGTCTCCTCCTAACCAATCTTCTCAAAGTTAACTTTTACCATTTTGAATAGGTTCCAGCTTGTAAAGCTGTAACACATCCAGAGAACATATTTCTCATACAGAAGTATGTATATTGTTCACAGAGGAACTCTGCTGTGGTTGTGGGCATTGGAATTTCCTTAAATGCAAGCCTGACTAGTTGAGAACCTGCTACACCATCCACCTGCTGAACAGTTTCACATTGCTCCAGTGAACCCCTCTGCAGTTAGGAAGAGCTGAGTGGAGAGGATAAAGCAATCTAGAGCCCCAGAAGGAAAACAGTAATGGCTTGATTAAGGTTAAAGTGAAAGTGCTGTGTGCACTCTCTCTGTCTCTCCCCTTTGTCTATTCATAGGCAATGATATTATGATTAGAATGGTACTAGTAGCTATTCTAATCATAGCTACTGCTATGATATTATGATTAGAATAGTAGTAGCTATTGTAATTATGAGTCCCCATTGGGGAGATAGGGCAGGATAGAAATAAAGTTTTATTATTATATTTGATTATAGCTGATAGCTCCAATGTCAGTGAATCAGTAAATCTGTTCTAGACCACTGCTTCTTAAACTGTGGATCCCAGTCCCAAATGGGGTTCCCTTAACGCAATTTTGGCAATAGTAAACATTTTCTAAACATACCTAGTGGCTGTTTTTAGACATTTACCCAAATTTGTTGTGTACTGAATTCTGTAGAAGATGCTTCAGCTCTACTTCATAAAAAGGAAGCCTTGCAAATGATGATATATTATTAGTAAATGTTTAAATGTTATACCTATTTTACATACCTATATATACACAAAGTCACATTAAAAATTGGGCCAAAAGGGGGGCCGCAAGTGGAAAAGTTTAAGAAGCACTGTTCTAGACTATAGCTCACATTTTAAAGGAGTTATGCCAGGTTCTGAAAGGCATCAACAAAATCGCTATAGCAACTTGCACAACTCCTTTACATTTCAGGCTGAACTTGGGAGCAGATATGACATTGTGGTTGATATTGGAGCCATCAGCCACCACTGGTTTAGAGCAGAACCAGAAAGATACTAGGATTCTTTGAACACCAGCCGTGAACATAGCTGATGAGCAATTCCTGATGCATCATGTTATCCACTGAAGTACCTATCCTTCCACTTATTTATCAGCACCTATCCTGGTTGATAGGGGAACATTTGGAGTTATGGTCTAAAACATTTCTGACTTGAGGTTAAAGAATACAGAACTTCCCCCAATCTGCCCAACGGATAGCAATGGATATCCACCTGATTCTCAAGCCATGCTTCCTATTATATGTTGTGTTTGAGAGCTGGGCACAAATTCATGAAAACTAGATTTAAATCCCTGCTTACCTATGGATCTGAAATTGAGACCTGTTTGTAACTAACTCTATGCCTAATCTAAGGCCCAGGCTTGCGATCAAGATCAAAAAGTGAGAAAACACATTGAAACCAATGTTAAACTTGGCAAATATGGAGTGTGGGGGTGTTCTACTCTACAGGAAACATAAAATAACAAAGCATATTGTCATCATGAGATTTGCAAGGCTATCATTAAAAACACAGCAGTAGGGTAATAAAGAAGTAGACAATCCTCACACAATGACTTGAAGACACAGGCTGATAAAATTGAAATCATATCAGTTGAATGCAACCACAGCAGATGCTCTTAATCAAACTGTTCAGCCTGCCAGCTGGCCCACCCAATGCTAAGCAAACCATGTTGAGAGTCTGCGCTATGTTCTCTTTTTTCCCCTCTCCACTGGTACAACGTCAAGTTCTGGTTCTATTCTATCTCAGTACAAGCTCATCTGATAGTTGGGAAGAGCCAAATAGGCCATATCATACTGGCACAGGTATCTATAGACGCATTCTCAAACTATTTGGGACACCCTTCTACAAAGAGGTTTAAAGACACTTGCAACTCTTCAAGAAGCAACACATGTTTATTGTGTGCACATCTCTGTGTTAATTGCATGATATCAATTTGTTTTCAGCCTTTGGCCTTCTGATGAATTTTTCATGATTTTTCAGCTTCATTATCAGTTAAAAGGACCTCAGATAACAAGGTGAAGAACTTTACTGAGGAAAAGTGTCTCAAAAATGGCCAGTCTCTTGACATACTGGATTTTTCACTCCTGGACTAAAGTAAAAGGTTTCTCCCCTTTCCAGGACTAGCAATGGTCAAAACTGTTGGCTTTAAAAAAATATTCCCTTTTCCACAAAAGCATATATTTTGGTCAGAAGTGTTTTATTGAATGCAAAAACTCTGCAGAAAAATTTCCAAACCTTGAAAGTGTGAGTTCATAGTCATGACAGATATAGATTCAAAAGGTTGAAGTAAATCTGGATCCAACCTTTAGATATTAAGTATCAACCCAAACTGTTTGTCATTTGTTTTGGGGATGGAAAGGCCTGTAGTTTTTAACAACTGTTTGATAAGTAGAAATTTTTCCAGTTACAGCATTTAATGTTGATATAATTTCATGGCAAGAAAGACCTCATGGGATAAACCCTTGCCTGATGTAGAAAGAAACTTCTGATTTATATGGAGACCTTGGTTATTGAGTAAACCTCCCTTGTTGGTTTGTTTAGATGTTGAAAATTACAACCTTCTTCAAACCTGCTCTAGTAATTTGTTCATCTATAATCCTGTTGCTTACTTATTATATGTATGTTCTGGGTATGCAGCTTTCTTTCCTTGCTCTATGTTTTCTTGAAAAGTTGTGGGAGGGGCTGCAGATCACATGATCTGCTCTAAGATGAGCACAGAGCACATACTTCTTTAGACTTTGTGACTGTTCAGACTGCAGACTGTCAACCTGCTGTTTATTCTAAGAGAGATGTTTTGACCAGAATAAAACAGAACTATCTCAAACATATCTGTAACTGACTGATAAATTGTATACCTGTGTATGCTGAACACATGAAGGTTGTGAGTAAACCAAATATGTTATTTTTACTAAAGTCTACTTTGTCTCATGAGTGCATAATACAAGACATGTCTACTTTTACTAAAGTCTATTTTGTCTCATGAGTGCATAATACAAGACACGTTGTTTTATGGGAGAGTAGATATATTTTTGGGCACTGAAAAACACTTCTGAAGATTTGCTATTTTTATGCACTGGCATATTCTCTGTTTCCTAACAGATCAGAGACAACAGATTATTCAGTCTAATAACTGAAGCCAATTGCCTTGCATAGTTATATTTGGTTGTATACCACTTGAGGAGATTCTATTCAAATGGATTCTTTGCTAAAAGGTTATGATCTCTAAAAGGTCCTGTTTTTCTAAAAGGTTATGAGTACCATTTTCTAAAATTAGAATTATTTCAAATCTTCATACCTGCTGCATTGGTTCTTCCTCTAAATACATCATCATACGCTTTCCACTGGGGTGTCACTTGGTAGGCATGGATGAACACGACAAATACTACCACCAGGCAGACAAGTGGTACCAGTGCAGCTGTGAACAGTGCTGCATAAATATTTGGAATAAAGCACCTGAACAGAAAAAGAAAGAAAACAACAAATTTATTTTTCAAACATTCATGGATGTTTGAGTGGGAGTTGAATTCTACACATTTGACAAGCTACAAATTATTTTAATTATCTATCCAAATAATCTGAAATGAAAAGTTAGGGTTTTTTTTTTTTAAAAAAAGCCTAATTAATTAATCATTGATCTTAAAATAACAATGAATATTGACTATTAAGATGCAGATCACCTTATTTTTAGCCCAATGTGATTTAAAAAAAATTGCCTATAGAAAATAATGTTTTTTTAAAATCTGTAAAATATGCAGTTTGGGCACTTTTAAGTTACAGCATTCTAATGCATCATGCAATTTTCCAGGCATAGCACTCAAAACTACAATGTTTCTTAAATACTTTTTTTTAAAAAGAGTGCACAATTCAAAGCTATAGGTTTGAGCCTAGTTAAACAAAACTACATCCCACTTGTAGACTGAAATGATCATTTTCTTTTCCTTCTCTGCTCCTGTTACCATTTCCTCTTTCTTTGTCAACATTTGATTTTTATAATCTCTCTCATCTTGGTGCCTTAGCTGAATAACAGTATTTCTGCTGAAAGATCTCCTACAGTCCATGGGTGTCCATTCTAGGTAAGTATTCTTGAACAATCTATGCAAGCCAAATTTAGAGAACCTAATCTGAATATAGCCTTGAAAAATTCAGTGACAACTCTTGGATGGTATAATTTACAAAGGACAGATTTGGTCTCAAATAGATTGCAATGGACAAGGGTATACAGATATCCCTGACCTATTAGGAGGTCCAAGGAGATGGCTGGGAACTACAAAGCTGAAACACTGAGCTTATGCCATCAGCTAAGAGATAAAAGGACACTGCTAACTCAAACGTCCCAAGAAGCAAATAAAGCAAGAGACCAGCCTAGTCTCTTGAACAGCCACAGGGAGCCTACTAACCAGGATTGTTACAAAGAAAGCAAAGGAAATTTTTGATTGTTCTGAGATTACTGAGTTGAAGGAGAAATGCAATCTGATCTATGTCACTGGCCAAGAAACTAAGGATTACAGGGCTATGTGTAGTATGTTTTTACATATACGTGTGTGCATATTGTTATAATTTATTGTAGGCGATTTTAAAGACAATTCAACTAAAAGTTAGGATGTGAATCCAATTGCAAGTTAGAATATAAATAAATCGGTGAAACAAGTAACAAGAATGACTTAGGTAAAGGTTTTCCCCTGACGTTAAGTCTAGTCATGTCTGACTCTGGGCGTTGGTGCTCATCTTCATTTCTAAGCTGAAGAGCCGGCATTGTCCATAGACACCTCCAAGGTCATGTGGCCGGCATGACTGCATGGAGCACCGTTAACTTCCCGCTGGAGCGGTACCTATTGATCTACTCACATTGGCATATTTTCGAACTGCTAGGTTGGCAGAAGCTGGAGCTAACAGCAGCCGCTCACACCGCTCCCGGGGTTTGAACCTGGGACCTTTCGGTCTGCAAGTTCAGCAGCTCAGTGCTTTAACACACTTCGCCACCTAGTTTTCCTGTTTCTCTGAACCCTCAAATACAAGATTAGAAGTTAAACGCTCCCACCATGCATTCACCTGCTCATACGAGCACATTGTTTATTCACTCAACTAAAATGGAAAGAGTTGGAGTAGTTAACTATGAGGATTAAATAGTCTGCATAAGTGATAGGAATACAACAGACAAGAAAGAAAGCTCTGTTAGCTTTATACATAAGAAACTCTAGCAAACTCAACAACCTTCTTTTCCCTGAAACTATTACTTGACTGTGAAACAGAAGCAATTATAATTGTTGTTTGTTCTTCTTGCTATCTACAGGAAGGAACACCAGTATGCTGATATTAAAAATGCTTCCCTTCTTAATCTAAATAACTATCTTGTTAAATGCTTAATATCATGTACTCTGTTCTACAGAGAGCATGCAAGGACTCATCAGAGCAATTAATTGGAACATTCTGAACTATGATATTGGCAGAAAATGCTGACATGACAAAATGGGCTTACCTAGTCTTCTCCACACCCCATTCCCTTTATAAACAATGTTTAATTACAATCCAGTAAATAAACCTGAAAAAATACACAGAGAGTGCATGGCACTTAGTAAGCATGCTGGTGGCAGCATCATGCTCTGGGGCTGTTTTTCCTTGAGAAGGATCGGAAAACTGGGCTGGATTAGGAATAAGATGATTGGAGCCAAACAGGGGACAAGCCTCTTTCAGTCTGAAAGAGCCCTAGCACTGGACTAGAGGCCTTCCAGACTCTAAACACATGACCAAAGTAACAACAGAATGATTTAAAAACAAGAACCACAATGTTAGAAAATATGTGGCAATACTTGGTGTTCACTAATGGTCTTCATCCAACCAGACAAGGCTGGAGCAATATTGCTGAGACGAATGGGCATAAATTTCAGGAGCCAGTTATGCAAAACTGATTCCCAGCCATAATTGCTGACAGTAGTATTTCTACAAGTGTTGTGCCTGGGTGTAAGTGTTTAAGTTTGATTTTGCTTACTTAATCTTTATGCCGAAATAAAAATATTTTCCACTCTTACTGTGCTAAGTATCTTATGTACTTTGATTGGTAACATGTCAATTAAACCCATTTCAATTGCAGGTTTTCACTCAACGAAATGTGGAAGGGTCAATGGAGGAGGGAATACTTCTACCAGGCAGGGTAACAACTTTTACTGAAATGGTGGGATGAGACAGAGGGCATTCCTCCAAAACATCTATAAATAATTGTGGGCATTCTGCTTATAGTACTCCCCATCACCATTCCAGCAAATTAATTTTGGAAGTTGATCTTACGACCTGTTTTGTCCTTTGGTTTTTGAAAGGGTAAAATATAAACATAACCACTAGTAATGCCACCAATTGAAAGAGAAAAACAGAGCTTGAAAAGGTTCCTTTGTTAGATTGTAGCCCTAGCAATTTCCTACTCTGTGACTATGTTTGCATAATTTCTCTGGTCTGTTCCATCAGAATCCCTGTGACAGACATAGGATAGCTGTCATGTATTGTGTAGTAAAAGGTAAAGGTTTCCCCTGACGTTAAGTCCAGTCATGTCTGACTCTGGGGGTTGGTGCTTGTAAAGAAGTATGAATTTTAGTTTACAGATGTCATGTTTAACTGCGTTTTAAAAGTAATGTTTAACTGTGTTTTAAAAGAGTCAGTATTTCAGTTACTCTGCTCTCATGAGTGGTTGCCATGGAGGAGGGGGGCGGAGCCAACTGAGTTTAGCTGAAGAGAGAGCAGAATTTGGAGGGAAACTCAGTCGGTGGTCAGAGAACCACAGGGAAGGTTGATTTTAGAGTCTGGGCTCTGTTGAAGCTCAGGGAAGGCTGATCCTAAGTTAGGGGATCAGGGAGACTCAGTTGGTCATTTTGAGTCAATTTAAAAATAAGTTTGGTGACTTATTTTAGGGTAGTCTGTAATCGGATGAATTACAGTGAAGACTGATTCTCAGTTGGAGAATCAGGGAGGCTCAAGTGCTTATTTGAGTCAGTTTAAAATAAGTTTGGTGGCTTATTTTAAGGTTGTCTGTTTCCAGATAAGTAACAGATAGTCTGTGACTGAAATTCACAGGGTGACTGCAGGTTAAAGCAGTGGAGAAAGAAGTGACATTTTAGGAAGTCTGAATCATCTCATTCTAGCTTTGCAACTGTCAATCAAAGTGCCTCTAAGTGAGAATTGTAACCATTAAGCTTGTGCCTCAATAAACGTGTTATTGTTCTCTCAGACACCTCAGTCTCTGTCATATACACATATTCATCAAGAATAAACAAGAAGAAAGAAAAACCAAGATTTAAAAGTCTCTTCTCTAAGTAGCTAGTGGCTATGTATTCCTATAGGGGTGGCAGCTTTTAAATAAAAACATCTTTAATAACTGGTGGCAGCAGATATAAAATATATAATAATTAATTAATAAAAACAACCTCCATCCCCACATCTCCGCAATTGGTATAAGAGGTGGGATTCAAAAGTCCCCCCCTGTCTGAAAGAACCTCAGTCTTTCTTAGTTCCTTACAGTGCTCATCTCCATTTCTAAGCCGAAAAGCCGGCGTTGTCCGTAGACACCTTCAAGGTCATGTGGCCGGCATGACTGCATTTCCCCTAAATCCGTGATCATGTGTTTTCATGCACATATGTCTTCATATTTGGCCTGTCTACTCCAAATTGCAATTTCTGAGAACAGCTTCTGAGTGTGCTCTTTCTTTTTCTTGCAGTGTGAGCTACACACCATCTCTAGCACTGCATGACAGATCTTTGACCTGATTCTGCTGTCTGTGTATGATGAATGGTGCCTGTTAATGAGCACATGCTTCTTGCAAGCAAACTAATTTTGTTCATGTGGCTTCCTTTGCTGACCACACATTGACGTGGGGAAATGGGTAGGGCATGAATATGTCAGAAGGCTTATCTGAGCTTTGCCAGTTCCAATTTTAAAGAAGAAGAGTATTGTAGTTTGTGCATAGCTGTAACATTCACAGTTAATCACTTTCCATGTGCATGGGAGAAAGCATTAACCCAGTCTCTTAGGCTGTGCTGATGCAGACACTGTGCCAGTTAATTTAATTGCAAATGGTTTGAAACCTACATCTGAAAGGCAGGGAGCAGAGATTGTGAACCCAGGGGCCTTTTATTAAAAGAACTGCATCTGGCTTTCTCAGCTGATGAACAGGAAACAGCAGATACATGTAAAAGCAGCAGAACAAAAGCTTCCCATTGGCTGTTTGTACAACACACTGTTGCTGAGCAAACATTCATGCAAATGTTTGAGGTTACCATTCGCTCAGATGTTAGCTTGTTTGTTCTCAAAGTGAGACGAGGGGGAGAAATTGTGGGTGCTTCCTTCTAAATCATGGCCGACTTTTAGTCTTGTCAACTCTGTGACACAAAGAAAATACTAATGAGACCGGTGTAGACATTTGTTGCTGTGTAACTCCCACAGAACAAAATAAGAGGCTATCTTCGAGTCGACCAATTTTATGGGTGCTAAAAATCACCTAATGCAGATTAATATGCCCTGACTATTCTGTAGTTCTTACAATCACCATCTTCCCAGACACTAACTTTCTTTCAGAAGGACTGGACAGACACCATACATCTGCTAAGATGAAACTAACCCTATTTCAAATAAATCCCCATTTCTGACAAACCAGTCTGCTTACTATGGTTACAGGAAAAGCATTTTTTCTATTTGCTTCCAAAAGCAACTCTTGTCTGTGGGAAAATTTATGAAGTAACACAAGGAACACCTTTTGTGTGACATTTTATGATCTCAGCTCTAAGCAGATCAGTAGTTTCTTTCCCATTTTCCCTTTTCAATTTTTTTCCAAGCATTCCTCAAGGGCAGTCCCTCTTCATCCAATAAAAGTATGCTGACAGACAACTGGAAAGGCGAAATTGGCAGCAATAGCAACAGACTAATTTAAATCTATTGAGTTATAAGTTAAGTTGGAAATAGATCAACAAAAAGGGACAATTTTATCTTTTTAAACTAAAGGTCTTAACTTGGAATTATAGTTGTAGTAATAACAATAGGATATAAGGTAAAGGTAAAGGTTTTCCCCTGATGTTACGTCCAGTCATGTCTGACTCTGGGGGTTGGTGCTCATCTCCATTTCTAAGCCGAAGAGCCGGCGTTGTCCATAGACATCTCCAAGGTCATGTGGCCGGCATGACTACATGGAGCACCGTAGAATATAGCTATCAATTAAATGAGGCTTTAGGGATAGAGATTTACATAGTCTAAGTCATAAGTTGGAAAGTGATTATCTTTGAGCCCTTCTTTGTTCTGTATTGAAAACTGCACAAAGGCACCTCAAGTATCCCAGGACTGGGCCAGTGTTTTAGTTTTTCACCTTTTTTCAGGTGAATGTCTAGCAATATAATGCAAACACTATTTTATTATTATACTTTTTAAAATCTCTCCTTCAACATAAGTCAACTTGATTGATACCTTTCAGTTTATTATTAATTCAAGGTTAATGATGTCTGGAAACCGGCACTGAGCTCAATTCAATATCTCCCAACCTAGTCATTGCACACAACGTAAGATCTAAGAGTAAGGATAGAATAAGCTGGCACATGTCCAGTGATTAAAGAACTTATTTTCTAAAGAAAGAACAGGGGATTTCACACTACACATCTAGTAGCAGTATAACACAAGAGGAGATGTAATGTTCATTTTGGGAAAGAGTAAACTGTCTTGAAAGACCCTCAGATTGGTTCAAGCATGCACATTTATTAAATATTGCATTTGACATTGCATCATGCCTAGAGGTCATATAATGCATTACTTCGTTTTAAGGAAAATTAAGATTTTTTTGGAGGGGCAGGGGGAGAAGACAAAAAAGGACAAAATATCGGGAGTTTTCTATTTCTCTTGCTATAGTTTTAGACTGGGATTCAGGTATACAATTGTAGGCTTGGACATAGTACATGAGGCAACACATCTCCATGATATATTCAGTTATCTATCTATTATGCTATAGAGATATGAACACAAGTAAATCTATTTAAAAAACAAAACTGCCCCAAAGATAGATACACTCCCAAAGAGACTGTGGCCTTGACTGCATTATGATTTTCAGGACTCTACATCAGGAAGGAAGCTTATATGAGTAGAGAAGCCCCCTACTTCTGGCAAAGAGTGAGGAAACAACTCAGAATTCCTATCCTTGGTCCCTCTCACTGAGTGACTAGTTTGAGTATATGGATAGTCTGCCCATCTATCACATTCATATTCTCTCTTTCCTTTGTGTTGCCTGGATGGTGCAGATAGCATTTTATCCTCATGTGTGATAGAATGACTTGGTTAGGATAACGAGTGGGCAACACAAATAGATGGTGGTGTCATGTTTATGCTGAGGATAAAGAGGAAGGGTTTCTTCTTCCAGCATATGAATTAGTGGCAAACATAGATCAGCAGCATGAGCAGCCTGACACTAAAAAACCCACCTTTTGCAAAGCAGGAGCAGCAGCCCCAAGGAGATAGGGATACAAAGTCAGGGCAGGATCAGGGGCTTCAGGGAGCAAACCCTAGTATTCCATTCAAGGTGCTGGCTTTAGCCTATAAAGCTCTAAACGGTTCTGGCCCAGCTTATCTGTCCGAACGTGTCTCCCACTATGACCCACCTCGAAGCTTAAGATCGTCAGATGAGGCCCTGCTCGCGGTCCCGCCAGCCTCACAGGTGCCTCTGGCGGGGACGAAAGACAGTGCCTTTTCAGTGGTGGCTCCCCGCCTATGGAACGCCCTCCCCATTGAAGTCAGGCAGGCTCCCTCCCTCCTGTCTTTCCGAAAGAGGACAAAAACATGGTTATGGGACCAGGCATTTGAGCATGAGTAACAGCAAAAATGAGATAAGAACATATGACCTACTGACAGACCCCACATGAACATGGAAAGCGCCTTAAATGTATATTTAAATGTATTATTATGTATATTTTAATGGATATTCTTAATTTTATTGTAATTTTTAATCTTGATGGATTTTTAAATTTGATGACAACTGTTTTTAATGTGTATGTTTATATTGTAAGCCGCCCTGAGTCCCCTGATGGGTGAGAAGGGCGGGGTAGAAGTGATGTAATAAATAAATAAATAAATAAATAGGCTGCAATTAAGAACTGATCCCATTCAGCAGAGGAGATCCAGTCAGTTGGCTGGTAGGAGAGCCAACAGTTAAGATCACTTGGCAAAGTGGCATAAGTAGCTGGAGACTGGATCAGCTAGGTGCTGGAAGCAACGTCGATGAAATTGCTACAGCTTAAATCTCTGCTGGTGAACCTTGACTTTGACTGGACCTTAATTTTGGTGTGTGGATTACATTTTGGTTTGCAGTCTTGGTGCTGGTGAAACTACTTGGCTTTGAACATCTTGGAATGGACTTTGGATTACTCTTGAGTCTCATCCTTATTTTGGCTGATTGCTGTGGGTGACCTCAGATTTCCTTAGACAATGATACAGTGTGTGGCTGTTTAACAGTAATTTGGTGGACAGGAATCTGACAGGTGAGCTAGACCCAGATCTCTTTGCGGTGAATCCAGCACAGGTCACCACATCATAATAATTCTTTCAGTGCTACTATGCTTGGAATAAGTGAAGGGGTCACCATTCACATGGGACTAAACCCTTCCTTATTTGCAATACCTTTGTTTAATAGATGTCAACTGAAGTCATTTATTTTGGTTATTGAAAAAAAATAAACAAGGCATAGGGACTAAACTGAGGGAGAAACATTCATACCTCTTAAACAATGCTAGTGGGTTCAGTGTCTACAGCAAGGGTCCTCAAACTAAGGCCTGTGAGCCGGATGTGTCCCTCCAAGGTCATTCACCCAGCCCTCACCCTAAACGTTAGACTTAGGATTGCCCTAAGTGTGAAATGACTTGAAGGCAAACAACAACAATCTTAATTAACTTGACTATCTCATCAGCAAAAAGCAGGCCCACACTTCCCACTAAAGTACTGGTAAGTTATGTTGGTCAAAACTGTTCTAATATTTTCAAACTATAGCCTGGGCCCCCAACAGTCTGAGCGACCGTGAACTAGCCCTCTGCTTAATAGGTTTGAAAACCCCTGGCCTAGAGTACAATAAGACTTCTCTACTTATACCAAGTTAATTCCTACCTGCATAGTACTATGTTTGAGATCATATTGAGATGTATAGAAGTGTGCATGTGTATAATCAAATGTTATTCATGCAGATTTGTACAGCTGAATTATTTAATAACTGTATTGATTGAACATGGACTGACTTGCCACAGGCTTTCTATCATGCATCTCTACATTAAAAAGTAACATCTTAACAGTTCTTTCCAGCAACATGAAAAATAGGGAAGGGGAGGGGGGAATCACTGTGCATGCAATAACTATGCAAATTATTTAGAAATTACTTGATTTTGGAAAGGAGAAAGAAAAAAATATATAGACTTGTTGCTTTAATTTGGCACACTAGTTGGACTTTCCCCTTATTACTATTTGCTATGCTTTTGTTTTTGTTTCTCTTTGATGGAGCATAACTGCAAACGTTGACTTTAGTAAAAGCCCCTTAAATGCCTGTACAGCATGAGCAGGGGATTTTCTCTAAATTGTATTCAGCACTCAAAGCCAGCAGCTCTGTAAACAGTTCCCTTATGGACCATATCACTTGCTCAAGAATTTCCTGTCTAAAAACAGCTGTGACACTTGCAGCTCTATTTACACAGTGATATATTTAAGGTTTTGGAGCTGATTCCAACACTCACAAAACAGTTAATTTGCAATTGCTTTAGCTGTAGTTTTTTTGGGGGGAGTTCTAAGGCGGAATAAATGATGATTAGTGGTAATCATGAATTGCCTTCAAATCGTGATTTGAAATGAGCTTGTGAACAATGGCTTGAAGGCAATTCTGTTTAGCACTAATCATTTGTTCAAACTCAGAATTCTTTGTAATTGGTGAATAGAGACAAGACAGAAAATAAGGGGAAGTTTATATAAGGGATGGTAGGATCCTGCTGCCTAATGCCACATAATATTTCTGATTATGAAATCACTGTTTGGCTCAAAATGGGGTACAGCATCATTAAAACATACAGATAAATATGATACTATTAAAATTCATATATTAATAGTATTGACACTAATATTAATAAAATGTAAGGTTATAATTCAGCATCTCACATAGTATGTTATGAGGAATAACCTGCACACACTCAAACTTTATCCTCACAACATTTTTTTTACAAATGAAAACTGACAATATCAGTTCTGGGCCTACTACTATGTTCTCTGTTTCCATTATATGGGTGTATAATGACACTACACCCAAGATTTTAAAGGTGCAAACTTTGGTGATTACCACATTTGTATCCTCATTACATTTCTGCTGTTTTCCTTCAATATCAATCTAAATGGGAAAAGGGCTTGTTTCGAAATACATGTTGAAAACAAATCAGATTACACACATGCTCTTCATGAGAAAATCAATGTCTACCTAGAGCTGCCCAATGAAAGTCATGTGTCAAACTGATGGAGGGTGGCAGGTCTGGTTTCACCCTTGTTCTTCCAATTTTAGCACCTCTACTTTGGTGGTTTGCATGTTTCAGCCCATCCTTTAAGATCTCAATGGGTTGTATCACAAATTCTGATGGCTGAGATTGCCCTCTAGCTATTGCTTCATAATAGTCTGCGAGTGATTTCATCTATCATATGATGAAAAGAAACAGTTGAGAGAACTTGAACACTTCAAAGGAATTGATCAAATTAGAGTTTGTTTTTGGAATGGTATCTGTACATACAAATGAAGGGTGACTGTTTTTCTTATCCTGACTCTAACTTGTATTTACTACACATTTCAAGTTCATTTGACAGATTGACTCAGGATATCGACAGTGATGATGATAACTAATGACGAGAGTGAAGAACGAGGGGGCCAGGAAGACATCAAACCATCCTGTCTCCTGTTCCATCAGTTGGCAGCTCCTCCCATCAAGGAATAACTGCCACTCTGGGACCAGAGTGAAGAGCGGGCGGGGGGGGGGGGGGGAGGAAGACATCATACCAACCTGAGAGCCAGGAAAATAGTTCCATCTTGTCTCCTGTGACAACATGCTATGCTAATTTTACACACACACACACACACACACACATTATATACAATAATTTATAAATATATAATATATTGTATATACTTATATTGATAATATTATAGTGTAATACAATATTATACTAATAATATAATATAATAATTATATATTATATATTAAATTAATATTAGTAATAATATTACTATATAATGATATAGTACAATATAGTAATTTAATGCTTATATTGTGCTATCCTAATAATATATTGTATGTACATTTGATTTGTAACCCACTCTGAGTCCCCTCCGGGGTGAGAAGAGCGGGATATAAATGTAATAAATAAATAAATAAGATGATAAGTACTGTTACTACTACTATTTACAACTGCCATATTATCAAAGTAGGGGGAGGAGGCACTACATTACATCAAGTAAAACATATATTCAGTTCCTACCCTTATTATGGTAAAATCAAAATTCAATCATGGAATATTGTTTCACGTTTTCCAAGTTTACATTGAAAAGGGGTGTAGGTTAGCAAAAGGTAAAGGTTTTTCCCTGACATCAAGTCTAGCCGTGTCCGACTCTGGGAGTTTGTGCTCATCTCCATTTCTAAGCCGAAGAGTCAGCGATGTCCATAGACACCTCCAAGGTCATGTGGCTGGCATGACTGCATGGAGCACCGTTACTTTCCTGCCAGAGTGGTGCTTATTGATCTACTCACATTTGCATGTTTTTGAACTGCCAGGTTGGCAGAAGCTGGGGCTAAAAGTGGGAGCTCACCCCGCTCCCCAGATTCAAACCATAACCATTTGGTCAGCAAGTTCAGCAACTCAGTGGTTTAATCTGCTGTGCCACCGGATGCTTCCTGTAGGTTAGTAGTTCTATGTATTTCCAGACAATTCGGGGGGGGGGGGGGGGGGTGTTTTCCTTGGAAGAGCAAACTATGTATCTAAATAAAACAGTGAGGCTTCCATAATAATAATAATAATAATAATAATAATAATAATAATAATAATAATAATAATAATAATAATAGGCTTCCATGCCTTTATTATATCCTGTCTGGATTATTATAACACAGTTGTGTGTGGGGGGATGGGGGGGGGGGCTTCCTTTGAAAATTATTCAAACATTTCAGTGGGTCCAAAAATTGCCCTAGATCACTGACTGGGGGAGGTTATAAGGATCATATTGTTGAATTAACTCCACTGTATGTCGAATCGATACATTTTCAGGCAGAGTTCAAAATGGTGGTTGTGAACTTTAACACCCTACATAGGTTTAATATGGGTAATTTGAAAAACAGCTTATCTCTATATAAGCTTTCCTGGTCTGGAAGGCTTTCTCTCAAGGCCCTTCCAAAGATGCCTTTAATTTGAAACCTGTCTTACTTTTCCTGGAGTCATTCAAATGACGACTCTGGAAAAAGCAAATTAGTGCTGCCCTGGCAAACAGTCCCTATCTATATCTCAGGATCTGATCCCAGGTTTTCCGTTTTAAACTAAATTATATGAGCCAACATTGCTGGATAATCTGGGATAAATAGAAAACCTGGGATCAGATTCTGGGATATAGGGCCTGTCTAGAAGGGCCCCGGGTTTTCCTGGTTTACTTCACATTAATGAAATACCTCATTAGATCAGGATCTTAATGAAAGATCTGGGTCTAACGAGGTATTGGGCCTGTGTGGATTGACTCTTGGGATGCATCAGGCATTTCCCGAGGGTGAATCCACACAGCCATCTCCTGGAGCCCAAAGGTGTGAGAAGGCACCCATCCCCTTCTCCAAGCCCCAAGTTTCCCCCCTAAAACTGAAAAGGGTCCCTGGCAGCCATGAATCCTCTTCTCATGTCCTCCTGATGGATGAAATGACACGAGAGGCCGGGGTGGTGGTGGGTACGGACACTTTTCAGTACATTTTGGGGGGGAAGATTTGGGGCGTTGGGTGGCTTCATCGTATCCCCAATTTCAATCAGTTTAGGATGTAGCCACCCCTGCAGGGAAAGGCCACGTTTTGGGGTTGGGTGGGGACTAGAAGATGGGCAGAAGTGTGGGTTTTTTAACCCATTTCCGCTTGCATTTTCGTATAATGTAGAAGGGTCCTCAGTCCCACAACCATTGCAGGAATGCCTGATGAGGACATGGACAACAGCCTTCTTGGTGGCTACTCCAGTGTCATGGAACTCCCTTTCCACAGGAGTTCCAAGTGGCCGCCTCCCTGTTGTTTTTCTGCCAGGAGGTAAAGATTTCTTTATTTAAGGATTTGTTTGGTTTATAATATGTTGTATCAGATGGTGATTGTAATGATGAGTGTGATGTTTCTATTTTATTATGTTGTAAATGTGTTTTCAAAACTGCTTATAACTTGTACTTGTAACTTATTAAAAATAGAAGTTCAGTTTAATCATTTTTTTAAAAAGTGGAATTGCATTTTTTTTCAAAGGTTGCAAGCTGCCTAGGATCCATGCTGGCAGAAAGGTGGGATATAAAAGAAACAAATCTGATCAATTGTACAGAATGTTCAGGGATTGATCTTATTTTGAACCAATTTGGGACCAGTTCTAAGCAAAAGAAAATTAGAACACTGCTGGGCAAACCTATTTCTCACAACACACACACACACACACACACACACACACACACACAAACAAACTATTTCTGAATATGATGCTGTTTTCTATACTTCTGCTGACGGGGGTGGGGGGAAAAAGAAAGTTGTGCAGTATCTGAAAATAATATAATGAAACAATTGTTCTCTAATTATGGTATTGCAACCCATCATGTTAGTAGTCTTTAAGCTTCATAATTTTGTTATTTTTGGTTGGCAATGGACACCTGCTTGAAGTCAAAATCTGAAGTGGCAACACTCTTTATAACAGTGGTTCTCAACCTGGGATTCCCAGATGTTTCTGGCCTTCAACTCCCAGAAATCCTAACAGCTGTTAAACTGGCTGAGATTTTTGGGAGTTGTAGGCCAAAAACATCTGGGGACCCCAGGTTGAGAACCAATGCTTTATAACTTCTGATCAAAGATTTAATGTGTAAAGATTACATACATATAAATGTTTTCCAGTTTGACATAAGACTTTTCTAACTGATTTCTACTACAGATTATGTGCTTCGCTGCGGCTAGTTAATCTTTGCACAGGTATAAACATCTACCCACTCAAAAAGGGATCTTGGATCCGCTTACAGGAAGCTGGTCCCAAATGCAGAATCATTACATCATATATGGGTGTTCGAGTTATCCAGAAATATCACACACTGCAAACTTGCTAAAATTAAATACCTAAGTGCTCTTATTCACCATCTAAAAATGACTACAGTTTCA
Organism: Anolis carolinensis; assembly: GCF_035594765.1. Lineage (NCBI taxonomy): Eukaryota > Metazoa > Chordata > Lepidosauria > Squamata > Anolidae > Anolis > Anolis carolinensis. Next base: position 279,623,387 of record NC_085842.1, read on the forward strand.
AACGATAAACACACACACTTCTTTCCCCATGGAGATTTCCAAATCATATTTCCACAGTAAGCTAGCATTTTTATTATAAACACTCTCAAGCCATAATCTTCTGATTCATGACTGGGTTTTGGAGGGAAGAGGGGTGGAGGCTTCTAACATTGGTTTTGCCTCAATGACAAATATGTGCAAATATATGAAAAACCCTGAAAACAAACAGTACTGTGTGCTGATCTGAAACCCTCTACCTACAACAAAGGAAAATAACTTTGGGTAATTCTGATGCTGCTATCCATATAACTGCACAATTGTGATGTCACAAAATCTTCTGTAGCTACATAGCTCTAGTGCAAGACAGATCAATGCACATGGCTGAAATAACTCATTTCTGCTCCACTCACAAATGCATATACATCACACTTTTTCAATCTACTATTTCAGAATGTTAACATGGTTGGTAGGTAAAGGTAAAGGTTTCCCTCTGACATTAAGTCCAGTCATGTCCGATTCGGGGGTTGGTGCTCATCTCCATTTCTAGGCTGAAGAACCAGCATTGTCTGTAGACACCTCCAAGGACATGTGGCCGGCATGACTGCATGGAGCGCCGTTACCTTCCCGCTAGAGCGGTGCCTATTGATCTACTCACATTTGCATGTTTTTGAACTGCTAGGTTGGCAGAAGCTGGGGCTAACAGCGGGAGCTCACTCCGTTCCCTTGATTCAAACTGCCAACCTTTTGGTCAGCAAGTTCACTAGCTCAGCGGTTAATCCTCTGTGCCACCAGGGGCTCAGCATGGTTGGTACTGTAGTAGATAAAGATTCCTAGGCAAACACAAGTGTAACCTATTTATGAGGAGAGGTTCTTGCCTTCGCTTTTTGTATCACAATGACTTTCCATACCATGTTTGCCACAGTTGGTTATAGTGACCAGTACTGCATAACCACTGCATGGCCAACATCTGAAGCAAGAATACTACACGTCAATAAGATAAAAGAATGTGATCTTGTGTGCATATCTAAATAAATTCAGCTTCTCATATTTTGGAAGGGATTCACACACTTTTACTAAAGAGTGTTAGGTTAACAGGTGGCACTCTAAGGATCCAACTCCTCACTCACCTCAATCTCACATGTAAGAACACACTAAACACTTCTCCTTGCCTAGATTACAGTGATATTTTTTTTCCATTAGTCACATGTTTCCCCATTCTGTAAATTGTGCTAACTACCGGTATGATAGATGCTACCTTTTTGCATCACCTTAGGATTAGAAGTACTGGATGAGTTGTTCACATCTTTTACATCAATTAGAGTCAGGCTTGCTGTTCGTGCCTGCTTTGAATTATGAAATGAAAAGGCACCAGTTTCATCCAGAGACATTCTTTTATAAGTTACAAAAACTATTCTGAAAAAGACATTTGCTGTCCCATTGTTGACTTAGAGGCAATTTGTGTGTGTGTGTGTGTTTGGGGGGGGGATTAACAAACTCTTTTAACAGACTCTCTTGAGATCTCAAGAAAGACTGTCTTGTTGAAAGTGATCAATTTAGCAAGATTTAATCACACATTCCTTTTTGCAACAACTTTATTTTTTGTCATTATCAAATCTATAGCTCTACAGTGTCCGTTCATTTTTGTCACAATCAATGCCACAGATTTGTCATAGTCATCCACAGGGTCAGATTAAAACATTGGTCTGTCCCAGGTAATGCAGCAAAGGAGACCTTATCATTCTCCTGAACTGTATATAAGGTCAACCAGATTATTTTGGTGCATGAGGTAGAAAAGCTTGCAAAATACGTTTCACCAGTAAAAACACAAGAATCACAAAGGAAATAATGAACAATATGCCACCTTTGATAATGCACATTTTCTGCCCAAAACAGCCACCTTGTCTGATTGTCAATATATGGGTTGAATCAGTTTTTTGTAATGGTGCAGAATGGCTAATTTGTACTATATCAAGTAAATGGGTTCCTGGTTATGCACAAAAGTAATAGATACCCACAAATGTAGTGATTGCTTTAGCAATGTTCAATCAACAAGTATAACGTAAGAACTCATATAGAATAAAATACAATATGTTCAGAATTCACAATTGTAATAAACATAATCCATACATCAAAAATGACTGTAGCTCAACAATATATGTTCTGTATATAATTGTTGAAACTTAAAAATCTTAAATTATGTTATAGCCACTGTTTGTTCCTTTTATTTAGACCCACTCTAGAAAAAAAGAGAAGACATAAAAACACAACTAGAAAGAGGAGCATAAAGGGTATACATATGAATGTACTATTGTAAGTCTCTATGTCAAATTTATAATGACATTTATGTGGATATGTTATATGTTTATATTTTTTTGGTTAATTCATTATAATTTTCCCAGATTAATTCACTTGAAGAAGACCTAATTGAAACCGGTCGTGATCTACTGTGACCCACTTGCTCTTCAGCACAATGAACTGATTGAATAAGTGAACAATTACATATAGAACATATATTGTTGAGGGATCTACTGTGACCTACTTGCTCTTCAGCACAATGAACTAATTTGTACTATAAGCATAGCATATAGTCTGTCTATAGTCACTATAAAACTGTCTATAGTCACTATAGCTTGCAATTTTGTTTGAAGCATACATTATCTACATAGGCTTCAGTCTCAGTTCCCCAATTCTAAAATTGAGGTCCTTGCAGAATTATTGGTAGGAAAACAAAATGGATCAGTTCTAATGATTTCCCTTCTTAGATGAAAGAAACTTTTTCTTATAGGTGGCAGTTTCCAAAAATGGTGAACACTTCTTCCACTAAGGGAAGGAACTCCTTGGATTCAAGGTGCTGTCATCTAGAAGTGATGTAAGCAGTTGGCCCTCCATATCCAAGGCTCCAACTATCCATGGTTTGAAAATATTTTCCCAAAATCCAAACCTTGATGTTCCCATTTAACATAATGTTCACCATATTACTATATCTTATAGGTGGCAGTTTCCAAAAATGGTGAACACTTCTTCCACTAAGGGAAGGAACTCCTTGGATTCAAGGTGCTGTCATCTAGAAGTGATGTAAGCAGTTGGCCCTCCATATCCAAGGCTCCAACTATCCATGGTTTGAAAATATTTTCCCAAAATCCAAACCTTGATGTTCCCATTTAACATAATGTTCACCATATTACTATATCGTTATATGCAATGGAACTTGAGTATCCACAGATTTTGATATCTATGGAGAATATCCATAGTGGATATTAAGGGGGCACCGTATATGATAAAAAGATAATGTACTACATTATATTTATTGTTATTATCTGTTGCATTTGGACACTGTGAGGCTTCGATCACATTGTCTTACACCTTATCTGGTAGCATTGATGTTTTTTGGAAAATTATTTTATCAAGTATAAATCCTACATATTTCTTTAACAAACAGTTAAATCTTTTTTTTTCTTTTTAAATTTTTATTGAGGGTAAGTGATATACATAGACACGATCTAAAAACAAAGTAACAATTGGACTAACAGTGAGGTATATCTGGGGAGGGGAATAGGGGGGGGAGTGAGGGGGATGGGAGGGACACACAGGGGTAAACAGGGCAGGGTTAGGGGTACGTTGAAAACTTCCATTCTATCCCCTACTCGGGAACAGTTTCTTTGGTATATCTTTGTGTCTAAGTCCCGGTTCAATTTACTATTAAAGTCCTTTGCTTAATGTATAAGTCCAGTTTTTCCCACTTTGTATTTTTGATTGGTTCTCCTCTAATTGCTTTCAGGTAAAACGTTAGTTTATCCATGTCTTTAATCTCTTCCAGTTTCTCCAACCATTGTTCCAATTGGGGGATCTGTTCTGTTTTCCATCTTTTTGCAATAGTTATTCTTGCTGCTGTAGAGATATATATAAACAGTTTATCATCATTGGTATCTAATTCAAATGCTGTATCCAGTATTCCCAGTAAATAATATTCTGGTTTCATTGGGAATTTTTTATTCAGAATTTTTTGTGCCTCTTCGTGGATCATTTTCCAAAATTTTTGTAACTTTTCACAAGTCCACCATGAGTGGAAAAATGTCCCTTCCTGCATTTTACATTTCCAACAGACTTTCTGGTAATTTTTATACATTGAATTTAGTTTTTTTGGGGTCATGTACCATCTGTGAAAAATCTTTAGCCAATTTTCTTTTAAATCCCATGCATATGTATACTTTAGCTTTTTATTCCAAATCCGTTCCCATTCTTCCATTCTTATTGGACGGCCAATATTTTTTGCCCACCTGATCATACAGTTTTTCACTGATTCAGTTTCAGTAGACCAACCTAATAACATGTTGTAAATCTTTGAAATTTCCTTCCTATTTGATGATATTATTTTATCCCATGCACCCTCCTCTCCGCTGAAACCTACTTTTTTATCTTTTATAAATTGCTCTCTAATTTGTGCATATTGAAACCAGGAGATACTTTTAAATCTATCTTTCAGTTCTTCCTGCACTTTTAGTTCATATTCTCCCCCCTTTTTCCTCAAGAGATCTTTATATCTAGGCCAAATTTTCCACCCTAGTAAATTTCTTTGATTAGCTTCCAGTGACGAAATCCATAATGGAGTTTTGTTATATAAATATTTCTTATACTTCTCCCAAACTTTGATTAAAGATGCTCTAATAAAGTGATTGCCGAAATTTTTCTCCACTAGTCTTTTTTCATACCACAGGTATGCATGCCACCCTCTACGTAGATCGTGGCCCTCTAGGGTTAAGATATTCTCATCAGCCAGGGTAATCCATTCCTTAACCCATTTTAGGGTGCATGCCTCATAATAAAGATTTAAGTTTGGAAGGCCGAATCCCCCCTTACTTTTAAGGTCCGTCATTACTTTATAATTTGTTCTCGGCTTTTTATTTTTCCATACGAATTTGGATAGTTCCTTATTCCAGATGTTGAACAATTTTTGGTTTCTTAGAATCGGTAAGTTTTGGAATAAGTGTAACATTTTAGGTAGAATATTCATCTTGATCGTTGCTATACGGCCTAGCAGGGATATATTTAGAGATTGCCATTGTCGTAAATCTTTTTGGATTTCTTTCCATTTTTCCTGGTAGTTATTTTTCAATAATTGAGAGTTCTTCACCGTTAACCAAATCCCTAAATATTTTAGTTTGGAAACTATCTTTATGCCAGAGAGTTCTTGTAGGGTTGCTTGGTTCTTCTTAGTGATGTTTTTTGTTAATATTTTTGTTTTTTGTTTGTTTATTTTAAATCCTGCTAGATTGCCAAAACGTTCTATTGTCGCCACCCATTTACCAATTTGATGTCTAGGTTCTTCTATTATGCAGATTACATCATCGGCGAAGGCCCGGATTTTGTACTCCTGGTTTCTTATTTTGGTGCCTTTCAGATCTTTATCTTTACGAATGTTACCAATGAGTGTTTCTAAAGCAAA